>NC_081562.1:68442211-68522961 GCF_022355385.1 Mustela nigripes
TTCACAGACCTGTACCCCTGGGGATAAAAATATATGTTTATAAAAAAAAATAAAAAATTAAAAAAAAATCTTAAAATAAAAAAAGAATGTCCTTGACATTCTTAAGCAGTGAAAATTTGTGATATTTCAGCCCTTGACTACCTGTCTTTTAGATATTCTATATACATTAAGTACTCCTTCTGCATACCAAAGTACAATAGTTGTCTACAGGAAAAACCATTGTTTGAGTTGCAGGCTGAGTAACACTTTTTCATAAAAGTATGTCTACAAACCATCATTTTATCAAAAATGAAATGAACGAAGTGGGGAGTGCGGCACCTGGGTGGCTCCATCCCTTCTGTCTGCCTTCCAGTCAAGACATGATCTCAGGGTCCTGCGATGGAGCTCAGCTTCATACTCTTTGCTCAGCAGGGAGTCTCCTTCTCCCTCTCCCTTTGCCCCTCCCGCTACCTCACTTGCTCTCTCTCAAATAAATAAATAAAATGTTTACAAAAAATGAATAAAGTGGGTATGCCACTTTAAACGTGATTGTTATTAAGTGCTAATATAACATTAAGCTTTCAAATGAAAATTCAAATTTTGGAAAAGTTTGTATCTACCACTGTAAGCTTGAAGCTTTCCCCAGCTTAAAAGGGAATTTTAGGATGAGATTTACATTTATTACGTGAATATTAACAAATGTGATGTTTTGATATTGCTTAATGAAATGTGTCAACATTTGGAAGATGTGCATCACTCAGTGAACCTGTAATTTTCATGATCAATCCATGTTGTTACAAAGCATGCATGTGTAAACAATCCATTCAAAATATAACATACATCAGTGAATGTTAATCTAACACAGTGCAAAAAGTTCATTGATAGGTTTCTGATTCCACATTGTAATAACCATTAATAACTTGTCAGGTTTTGGTGTCATGTCAAAAAATAAAATCCACAATTATCTGAAAGGCCACTAAAACACTCTTTCTTTTTTTAACTATACACCTGTGTGAGGTCGTATTTTCTTTATATACTTCAACCAAAGCAACACATGGCGAAAATAGAATGCAGAAGCAGATATGTGGATCCAACTATCTTTAGTTAATCCAAATACCAGAGATATTTGTAAAAATGTGTAAAAATGACTCCCTTCTTGCTAGATTTTTCTGTCTTAGAAAATATAATTATTTTTCATTAAAAATAGGTTATTTATATAAACTAGTAATAAGGTTGTCCCTGTTATTTTTAAGTTATTAAGTAATTAAATATTTTGAGTCTTAATTTCTAATATGATAAATATCAAAAGACATAAATCGGTATAGACAGCTCTCTTTAGGCTGTCAACTCTATTTAGAGTCCTTAATAATTTATACAGCGTGAAATATCCTGAGCCCCAAATGTGGAAGAACTGCTGCTTCAAGGGTTAATGATTATTGTATAATAAAATAATGAGTATCAACGACATTTTCTCATTTTCTCTTGTTGGCATGAATGCCTACCTAGATAAGAGGACTCTGTGCACGCATACATAAACAGATAAATGCTTTCTCCTCGCCTCAGACCTTGGGGCCAGGGAATTGAGTTAATTACAAATCTCAGTCTGTGATTAATGGTCCCTCTAAAGCTCTGCTCCTCTTTTATTTAAACTCTTCTAATGTGTTTGCTATGTATCCATTTTTGGTTTTGTGTATGTACTCATAAGACACATATTATGGCTTTATATTACATATATTTTTAGATTTACATAAATGGTAATGTGATATATATAGTTACTTATATCTATATATATATCTTTCTTTTTTTTAATCTTAGTATTGCATTTTAAAGATCTAGCCTTGCTATCATATGGTAATAAGAAAAGCCAGACATACAAATCATCTGACTTATGTATATTTTTCTCGTAATATACAGCTAGAGATTTTATGCTGGCATTTGAAATTTTTACCAAACAAACATAAAAAAAAAAATCACCTCTAAGCTATAAAATTCATACAACCAAATACAAAATGACTTTACCATTTGCTCTCAAAGTCCATGCCATTGAACAGCTTTTGTTGATGGTCTCTGTGGGTCTTCTGCCTGTTCACACCATCAGGGCTCCTTATAAACATGAGATGGACTGCAGAACTTCATTTTGTCTCCCCAACTGTGTGCTCTTGGGCAAATTACTTAACCTCTCTTTCAGTGTTACCTGTAAAGTGGGGTTAATAATAGCACTTGCTTTATGATGTTATGTATGAGTTAAATGAATTAATATTTGTGAAGTGTTGAGAAGGGTACCCGGAACACAGGAAGTATTATGTAAGTTTGGTGAAGTGAAATGAAATGAATGAAAACAATATGCCATCTGAGAGCATCTAACTTGTTCCTATGAATCTTAATTTGCTTTCCCCACTTGAGCATTTCTCCCCTTTATCTTTTTGAAGAAAGTGACTTGGTAATAAAACATCTCCGAGTGATTATAGATAGAGGTAGGAGGATCTTACTCTGTTATTTTTTTTTTATAAAGATTTTTATTTATTCATTTGACAGAGAGAAATCACAAGTAGATGGAGAGGCAGGCAGAGAGAGAGAGGGAAGCAGGCTCCCCGCTGAGCAGAGAGCCCGATGCGGGACTCGATCCCAGGACCCTGAGATCATGACCTGAGCCGAAGGCAGCGGCTTAACCCACTGAGCCACCCAGGCGCCCTTACTCTGTTATTTTATAGGCAGTCAGTTTTCATGCCATCTAAAGAAATTTTGAAAACCCCAAGAATGACATCATCCTTTAAAACTTTATATAAAAGTTCTAAGTAATGATTAGATTCTCAGAATAAGAATCAGGAGAAGAGATTCATTGATCAAAAAGATTCATGTGTGTTTAGAATAAGAAAATAAAAGGACTGAATATTTCACACCAAATACAGTAAGTTGCCAAGCTCTTTAGGGACCACAAAGATATCCCCTTTCACCCCTTCAAGATTTCTATGACTGCATCATTCCTGGCCATAGAAAACAAAATTCCCAGCTCCAGGAGCTGTGAAGTCAGAGTAACTACAACAGTCTTTAGGAGCTTTCTATGACCAAGTAATTCCTGGCAAGAGGCATTACATTTTTCATTGCTTTTATCCTTATCATTGACGATGATGTCATTTTGGAAGCACTAACTGAATATCAGAAAAAGATAAGCATTTTTCATGGGATCTGATGAAATCTTTCAAGTGAAAGGCCAGTGATGAGATGAATTTCTTAATTTGAAAAGGGCTAAATTTAATTGTTTCAGACTGTTTTCCATTATAGGCCATTGCTAACTTCTTTCCAAGAGTGCTTGCAATCACTTACTTTTCAGATCGGGTGCCCTGGAATAAAGCCAGATTAACTCTGAGCTGTGAATTTTACAAACGCTCTTGTTTAACCTATAATCGATTTAAATAGAGCCATTCTACAAAATGCAAACATGGTAATTGGTGCAATTTTATTTTTTGCCTGAAACAGCATACAAGAATATGCTGGCTTTGACTTTCTGGATCTTAGCACAGCCAGAAGTCTGGCAGAATAATCACTGAAGTTCAAATTAGAGCCCCAGATGGAAACACAAACAGGGGCCACCACTGTGCCTTTTTCATGCTTCGAAGCTCAGTTCTGGACAGAAATGTGTTTCTAGTTAAAATGTAATCATTTCCAATTCCTTCTGATCACTGGATCATATTGGAAAGAAACAGCCTGAGGACTACAATTGCTTTTAATTACCACTGAAAGTTGATTGAAATTTTCATTTCCTTTCCATACATTTTTATTTTTATAGAACAAACAAGAATAAAATAAAGATATGGCCTCTTTATACTTTAAGTGTATTTTGAGAAAAATCTTTGTTTAACATTACCCTCTTTGAATTAGAATTTCTTTGTCAGGATTGGATTTTCCCAACTTTCCTTTACCATGGATTGCCGATAGAGCCAAGTCAGTTTATTATTCTTCAATGGTCAGGTTTAAAATTCAAATTGTTTTTTTTTTTGTTGTTTTTTGTTTTAATTCAATAAGACTGAAGAGAGTTAATATGCTTCTCTGATCAAAGAATTTAAAACTGTAAGATACTTTGGTGAAGGTTTTCTTCCAGCCCCACCATGCTTCTACCTCCCCACACAATTTTAAAAATGAATGTATACCAAGATTATTGAAAGAGACAAGGTAAAAAACAAATGAATCAAAAAGCCAAAAAATACCCTCTCTCACAATAAAGCTTTATGGAATACTCAATATTTGAAATTTTATATTAGTTTTGATCTTCATATATTATTGAAATGCTATAAATAACTATACTTCTTTTTACCTGGGACCTAAAACATGTATCATAAAACCTACCTAAAATTTTTGGGTGATTAGTGGCACCCAAATTCTGCTTAAAATAGGAGTGAATGGCAAATAGAAAGATGTTGCATGGCCTCACATGGTTTGTTCTGTACTGTTTCAATTCTGAACAACCTGCATGGTGAAGTAAATGTACTTTTTAAATGCCTTTGTGATTATTTCAAGGTTTGTATCACAGATTAAAGAAAACTGTCTTAGGAAATTGTTTCTACTGTAGAAATACCTGATCTCTAAAATGAATCCCATATTTGGGTTTCCCATGGAGACACTGGAAATGGAGGAATTTATGTGTATATCCAGTAAGATTTCATAAAGCAGTATGTTTAATCAATTTACAAAATGTTATTAAAAGTCTAAGCTGTGGAGTCCAAGATACCTAGGTGGTTCAGATCCATCTTACTAATTCTGTGACCTTGGGCAAATAACTCAACCACTCTGTACTTAAATTTTCTTGCCTGATAAATGGCTAATTATAAGCCCTCCCTCAAGAGTTCTGGAGAGAATTAAATCTGATAAAATGAAGCGTTTGGCACAATACCAGAAACATAGTTCTGGATAACAATTACAGTCGTTATGCTTAAGTATATGGCAGTACACAAAAAAAGAATACACTACTGGCCTTGCCTTCAGAAATATTATTTTCTCAGTGAGGTTTTGATATACATACATGAAAAGTTATATCTATTGCAAATCAGATTATGAGTCAATGAATCAAATAAAAGCTTTAGTACTTGAGAGAGGAAGAAATTGTTCTGGAATGCAGTTGTCCGATAAGGTTTAATGGGAAAGAGAGGATTTGAGCTGGACTGCAAATAAAATGTAAAATTCAGATATTGAGAAAGAAGGTGTAGTTTATTTCAAATATGAACAATGGAGGGAAAATAGTCACTTGCATGGGATTTTGTGGGATAACTCTAGACCGGTAAATATGTGCATTTGGCTAGAGCGGAAGGTCATTCTTGTCAGAGAGTGTTGAGAAGATGTGGAAAGAAGATTATGGATGTCTTTAAAGGCCCTGGAGTTTTTTGAGATTGAGATGTTAACAGTTGAGGAAGATTTATTTGGTTTCTTCTTGTTAGACGAGCTCAGGAAGAGTCAGAGGGAGGAAGGACCGTGGATCAAGAGAAAATTTATGTGAGGAACAGGATGGAGTTTCATGAGATTGGAAAGAGAAGATAATGAGAACACGAATTTAGACAATGTAGTTTACAACCATCACCTAGTTTAATCCTCTCAACGGTCCTAAGAATATAGCTAGACAGTGAAAATGATACAAGTTGAAGTCTAGTTTTCTGATTCTAGAACTCAGACACTTAACCATTGTGCCATTGTGCCTGCTCCATATGAGAAATTTGGTGCCTAGAAGCTCATGCATTATTTCCCTTGCAAGATACAGTTTCTTTTTAGATCAAACCCTACCTTGATCAATATTGTAGAAATAAAGAAAATCAACCAAATGAAAAAAAGCAAAGCTGGGAAACCTTCAGAGTGGACAAAAGGAAAATGTTCAGGTGTGTCCTGATTGGAGGTTGTTGGCATGCAGAAGCTACAGACTGGCTAACTAGAAGCAGGGCATCTTACTTGATTGATTAGGGTCTGTACTTGACTTTCTCTGCCTGATCCTAAATTGGAAATGGGGACAAGAATCAGGGAAGCTGTCAGTTATTGATCAAGTCCTGATTATTTTGGGCTGATTGTTACAAAAGTTCTTTTTTAGCTTCCTGAATTGTCACTAGAGATAGCAATCTGGCTTCCTTTAAGTCTGACTTAAAGTTGGCTGGCTTTCTGGGTTGTTTACTGTACATAGAGGGGTTGGTTTCCTGGGCAGCTTGCTATAGGCTGTGAGTCCAAGTTCTATTTTACATACGGTCTATCCATTTTCCATTTGTATATTCAGTTTCTCAGTACCTTTTCAGAGCTTAGTTGCCTTTGAACTCCCTAAGTACTTTCTGATTCTGGTGGAAAAAAAGCATATTCAAGATATAAATGCTAGAAATTTAATTGAAATTTTATTTGGGAGTACAAAATTAAAATTGAGTATCTGAGGCTTATAGACATACAATATTTTATCGCAGAGCCAATAATATGCCTAATTTTTTTTATATTTATTTATTTGAGAGGCCGAGAGAGACAATGAAAGAGAGAGAGCATGAGAGAAGAGAAGTCAGTGGGAGAAGCAGACTTCTGCTGAGCAGGAAGCCCGATGTGGGACTCGATTCTGGGACTCCAGGATCATGACCTGAGCCAAAGGTAGTCGCTTAACCAACTGAGCCACCCAGGCGCCCCTAATATGCCTAATCTACATGTGCCTGGTTTTATATTTTGACTCAGCTTCATGCCCACCCTCTTTCTAAATTCTCCCTTCCATTGCAGGGGAGGATCCTGGGAACTACATTTGTCAGAATCCCTAGCCAGCACGTTTTAGGTAGGATTCTCCAATGAGAGGTTTTTCTTTGAAATATAAAATGGAAAAAAATTCTATTATTCCTCAGTGACAGTCATGGGCAGACAGGTAGCGATTGGGAGATGGTTACTGTAAAGTTTTACCAGTGACTTACAGACATCCTCCTTTCTGAGAAACACTCACTTGGGTGAAACAGCTAAGGTCAATGGAGGTGGCCTTCCCAATATCCTTGCACTTCTAGATTTCCTGAAAGTTTGCAGGGGCTTCTTTGACATTTGTTCTCCTAGTCCCTCAGATGGTTTGGTAAGTCTTTAATTCCCAAGGTTGAACCCCATTTTGTTCAAAATACCTACAGTGATTTTTGTTCTTCTGACTGACCCTGAGGAATGATGAGGCGTTCTACCAAAACTAGGGATGTACATATTCTCTGAGAATGTTCTGGATGAAACTGGAACCTATTGTCAAATAGTGAAGACAAAAGAGAGGCACAGCCTGAAGATAGAAACACAGTTTAACATGCTACTCTGCTGACTTTGAAGGTATTGGAAATGGGCAAGAACCGAGGAAACTTGGAGAAGGCAAGATATACAAAGAGAGATCCATGCAGTCCCTCATGTGAGTAAGAAATTAATTCAGCTGTTCTGGAATAAGAGTTGTTCTTCTTGGCCACTGTATAGCAGAAAGCATTGACTTTAGGATTGGTACTGTCTATTTAAGAACTGGAACACAGCTATTTTGAACTGGAGAGCAATGGCCTGAGGGAGGAGATCCAATAACACTATGCACATAATGGGAATCCCAGGACTGAAGCTCTTCCATACGGGATGGTAGATGGACAGTTGGAACAAGGTCACATTGGTCAGCAAAACCAAAAGCATGCCTTATTCAAAGGACTCGTCCAAGATGGGAATATCATCTTTATGCCAAATGAATACATAACATAATGTCTGAACTGGAATCACACTCGTACAACATGCAATGATTTTTTAAGCTTGGTACAAGGAGTCACAGACTTTCAGGAACTTTTGGCCAAGATGCATACAAAACTAAATTATGCAGTGATGAGACTTAGTCAGTTAGAAGACTGTCTTAGCAAGATCTGCCAGGTGAGTCAACTTTTCTGCAGAGACCAAGTCTCTTGGGTTGATGGTAATCACTGCAAGAACTGAACATGCTGAATGGTGCTGTGGAGAGCCAAAGGACATCCTATCCCTCTCTCAGTTGCTCCCAAGACTCCCTCCCCATGTACATTGCCAGCCAGTGCTGTAAAGTCTGCTGACCAAAATGCGTCTATACAGGAAAAGTCCTTGTAGAAGAGCCAATGGATCTTAACTTAGAGCTGCTGGGAATGCTGAGGTGGAGTTTTAATAAAAGTTACAGAAGCATGCGCTCCTTTGAACTGCTCAGAAAAGGGTCACATGCAGTAGAGGTTATAACTTTTGTGTAGACAGAGCGAAATGTGGTGAAAACTTACAATGTAAAAACTAGAATACAAAAGCCACTTGTGAGTGCAAGAAAAGTAACATCTGTGCCCAGAGAGACTCTGCCTGCCATGAGAATATTGAGGAGTATGCAGCTCAAATGCATTACTGCCATGCCAATACTCTATGTGTCATCTTGCCTGAATTACACCGCTGTGACTGTGTCCCAGGATACATATTTGTAGATGACTTCTCCTGTACAAAATGGGGTGAATGTGGCCACAGGCAGCACACCTGTGTTGGGAATGCCATCTGCACCAATACTGTCCAGAGACACAGCTGCATCTACAAACTGGGCTAAGTGGGGAACAAGACCATTTGTGGAGTATTCTGCCAAGAGCATAACAGATATGGAATATCATGGCTCCTAAAAAATGCATTTTTCCTCTGGATTCAAAGGAAGCCACTGCAAGAAAGATATTGATGAATGTACAGGAGGAATCGCTGAGTGCCACAATCATCCTTGCTGTGTTAACCTGCCAGGCTTGTACCGCTGTGAGTGCAGAAGCAGTTTTTAGGATGATGGAGTCCTGTATTAACACTGATGAATGTGCCTTAAAAACCCATACCTGTTGGAGTGATTCCCCTGGCCTCCATCAATCTGGCAAGTGAATTTGATTGCCTCTGTCTATCTGGGCTCTCCTGCTCTGGTGATTGTCCCAATGGAGAAGTGCAGTGCAATAGGCAGGTGTTCTCTCTGTTCCTGTGAGAACCAAAAGATAATCAGCCAACAGATAGCTTGTCATTGCTGGAATCCAAATGCTGACCTTTTCTGTTGCCCAAAGTGTGACACCAGGGTCACAAGTCAATATTTAGATCTAAATGGACACAAGCTCTATCAAAGTGGAGACAACTGGACTCACAGCTGCCAGCAGTGCCAGTGTCTGGAAGGAGAGGTAGATTACTGACCACTTGCTCCAATTTCAGCTGTGAATACATAGCCATCTTGGGAAGGCATTGCTCTCCTCACTGTGTCAGTGACCCAGCTGATAACATTACCTGTGACATCAGGAAAACTTGCTTGGACAGCTGTGGCATTTAAAGACGTAGCAGCTCAGTGGGAACATGGCTGGATATCCTTGTACAACCTGCAAATGTAAGGATGGAATTTTGGAGTGTTTTCTGTGGATTTGGAGTGTTTTCATAATTGAAGTGTTTAAAATGGATTCATCATCACAAGAGGAAAAATGGACAAAATGACCATCTAATATAATGAACAGGAGTTGGTGTTTTTTATTACAGACAGTTATCAAAGTCTGCACTGAGGAAGAGGTTTTGGGAATGCATTCTGGACCTATCACTTTGTTCATTAATGCTAACATAGTCTAGATGACCTAAAGTGCAGTGCATTCAAGAATTTGGTTGCTAGAAGTTTCCCATGTTGTAAATCATTTTTCCCTAATCAGACCATTTGCAAATACATTTAAATGACCTCATGGTAAATTTTATTTTTGGTTTATTTTGTGTACAAACATAATAGAGACTCAAGATCCTTTTATTTATTTTTTCTGGACTTTTGGATCAAATTCTACAAATAAAACTGCCTATTGTGATTTTTGTCACCCCAAACAAATAAGATAAAAAACAAAAAAACAATTGTGAGAAAAAGAGTAACTATTATAGGTCAACACATACTAGACTTAACTTCTTCTTCTTTTTTGTTATTGTTGTTTTAAGAGGTTGTGGTTTTTTTTTTTGTTTGTTTGTTTGTTTGTTTTTTTAGGATTTTACTTATTTACTTGACAGAGAGGTCACACGTAGGGAAAGAAGCATGCAGAGGGATAGGGGAAGCAGGCTCCTTACTGAACATAGAACCTGATGTGGGACTCCATCCCAGGACCCTGAGAACATAAACTAAGCCAAAGGCAGAGGCTTAATCCACTGAGCCACCTGGGCACTCCATTGTTGTTGTTTTAAGGTTTATTTATTTGAGAGATAGAGAGAGCAGTGGTGAGGGGCAGAGGGAGACGGAAAGAGATAATCCGAGAATCTCAAGCCGACTTCCCACCAAGCAGGTTCCTGACATGGGGCTTGATCCCATAGCCCTGAGATCATGATCTGAACCAGTCAAGAAACAGACACTTGACCTACCCACCCACCCCCAGACTTAATGTCTTTTTTTTTTTTTTAGATTTTTAAAAATTAATTATTTTTATTAACATATAATGTATTATGTGCCCCAGGGGTACAGGTCTATGAATCATCAGGCTTACACATTTCACAACACTCATCATATCACAAACCCTCCCCAATGTCCATAACCCAACCACCATCTCCATACCCCCCCCAGCAACCCTCAGTTTGTTTTGGGAGATTAAGAGTCTCTTATGGTTTGTTTGCCTCCCGATCCCATCTTGTTTCATTTTTTCTTTCCTTACTCACCAAAACCCCCACTATGCCTCTCAAATTCCTTACATTAGGGAGATCATATGATAATTTTCTTTCTCTGATTGACTTATTTCGTTCAGCATAGTACCCTCTAGCTCTATCCACTTCATTGTAAATAACAAGATTTCATTTCTTTTGATGGCTGCATAGTACTCCATTGTATATATATACCACATCTTGGTTATCCACTCATCTGTTGATGGACATCTAGGTTCTTTCCATAGTTTGGCTATTGTGGACATTGCTGCTATAAACATTTGGACACATGTGCCCCTTTGGATCACTACATTTGTATCTTTAGGGTAAATACCAGGTACTGCGATTGCTGGGTCATAGGGTAGCTCTATTTTCAACTTTTTGAGGAACCTCCATGCTGTTTTCCAGAGTGGCTGCACCAGTTTGCATTCCCACCAACAGTGTAGGAGGGTTCCCCTTTCTCCGCATCCTCGCCAGCATCTGTCATTTCCTGACTTGTTGATTTTAGCCATTCTGACTGGTGTGAGGTGATATCTCATTGTGGTTTTGATTTGTATTTCCCTGATACCAAGTGATGTGGAGCACTTTTTCATGTTCTGTTGGCCATCTGGATGTCTTTGTTGCAGTAATGTCTGTTCATGTCCTCTGCGCATTTCTTGATTGGATTCTTTGTTCTTTGGGTGTTGAGTGTGATAAGTTTTTTTTTTTTTAGATTTTGGATACTAGCCCTTTATTGGATATGTCGTTTGCAAATATCTTCTCCCATTCCGTCAGCTGTCTTTTGGTTTTGTTGACTGTTTCCTTTGCTGTGCAAAAGCTTTTGATCTTGATGAAGTCCGGATAGTTCATTTTTGCCCTTGCTAACCTTGCCTTTGGCGATGTTTCTAGGAAAAAGTTGCTGCGGCTGAGGTCGAAGAGGTTGCTGCCTGTGTTCTCCTCAAGGATTTTGATGGATTCTTTTCTCACACTGAAGTCTCTCATTCATTTTGAGTCTATTTTTGTGTGCGGTATAAGGATATGGTCCAGTTTTATTTTTCTGCATGTGGCTGTCCAATTTTCCCAACAGCATTTGTTGAAGAGACTATCGTTTTTCCATTGGACTTTCTTTCCTGCTTTGTCGAAGATTAGTTGACCATAGAGTTGAGTGTCTATTTCTGGGCTCTCTATTCTGTTCCATTGATCTATATGTCTGTTTTTGTGCCAGTACCATACTGTCTTGATGATGGCAGCTTTGTAATAGAGCTTGAAGTCTGGAATTGTGATGCCACCAACTTTGGCTTTCTTTTTCAACACTCCTCTGGCTATTCTGGTCTTTTCTGGTTCCATATAAATTTTAGGAAAATTTTTCCCATTTCTTTGAAAAAAAAAAAAATGGGATTTTGATAGGAATTGAATTAAATGTGTAGATTGCATTATATAGCATAGACATTTTCATAATATTTGTTCTTCCAATCCAGGAGCATGGAACATTTTTCCATTTCTTTGTGTCTTCCTCAATTTCTTTCATGAGTACTTCATAGTTTCCTGAATAGGTTCTTTGCCTCCTTTGTTAGGTTTATTCCTAGGTATCTTATGGTTTTGAGTGCAACTGTAATGGGATTGACTCCTATATTTCTCTTTGTTCTGTCTTGTTGGTATATAGAAATGCAACTGATTTCTGTGCATTTATTTTATATTCGGACCATTTATTGAATTCTTATATGAGTTCTAGCAGTTTTGGAGTGGAGTCTTTTGGGTTTTCCACATAAAGTATCATATCACTGGCAATGAGTGAGAGTTTGACTTCTTCTTTGCCAATTCAGATGCATTTTATTTCTTTTTTTTTTTTTTGACTAATACTAGGACTTCTAGTACTATGTTGAATAGCAGTGGTGATAGTGGACATCCCTGCCATGTTCCTGATCTTAGCAGAAAAGGTCTCAATTTATCCCCTTTGAGAATGATATTTGCCATGGGTTTTTCATAGATGGCTTTGATAATACCGAGGTATGTACCCTCTATCCCTACATTTTGAAGAGTTTTGATCAAGATGGGGTGCTGTACTTTGTCAAATGATTTTTCAGCATCTATTGAGAGTATCATACAGCTCTTATTCTTTTATTAATGTATTGTATCACATTGATTGATTTGCAGATGTTGAACCAACCTTGCAGCCTGGAATAAATCCCAGTTGCTCGTTGTGAATAATCCTTTTAATATATTGTTGGATTCTGTTGGCTAGTATTTTGGTGAGAATTTTCGCATCTGTGTTCATCAAGAATATTGGTCTGTAATTCTCCTTTTTGATGGGGTCTTTGTCTGGTTTGGGGGTCAAGGTACTGCTGACCTCATAAAATGAGTTTGGAAGTTTTCCTTCCATTTCTAATTTCTAATTCCTTCCAGCTGTAAATTTTGGAGAATAGGTATTAATTTTTCTTTAAATGTTTTGACGAATTCTGCTGGGAAGCCATCTGGGCCTGGGCTCTTGTTTATTCAGAGATTTTTAATTGCTTCAATCTCCTTACTGATTATGGGTCTGTTCAGGTTTTCTATTTCTTCCTGGTTTAGTTTATATGTCTCTAGGAATGCATTAATTTCTTCCAGATTGTCAAATTTGCTGGCATATAGTTGATAATATGTTCATATAATTGTTTGTATTCCTTTGGTGTTGGTTGTGATCTCTCCTCTATCATTCATGATTTTATTTATTTGGGTACTTTCTCTTTTCATTTTGATAAGACTGGCCAGGGGGTTTTCAATTATTAATTCTTTCAAAGAATTAAATTTCAAAGAATTAACAAGTTTTGTTGATTTATTCTACAGTGGTTTTTTTGGTTGTTCTTTTTGTTTGTTTGTTTGTTTCTATTTCATTGATTTCTGCTCTGATCTTTATGATTTCTCTTCTGCTGAGTTTAGGCTTTCTTTGCTGTTCTTTCTCCAGCTCCTTTACATGTAGGGTTAGGTTGTGTACTTGATACCTTTCTTGTTTCTTGAGAAAGGCTTGTATTGCTATATATTTTCCTCTCAGGACCACCTTTGCTGTGTCCTACAGATTTTGAACAGTTGTGTTTTCATTATCATGTGTTTCCATGAATTTTTTCAATTATTCTTTAATTTCCTGGTTGACCCATTCATTCTTTAGTAGGATGCTCTTTAGCCTCCAGGTATTTGAGTTCTTTCCAACTTTCCTCTGTGATTGAGTTCTAGCTTCAGAGCATTGTGGTCTGAAAAAATGCAGGGAATGATCCCAATCTTTTGGTACTGGTTGAGACCTGATTTGTGACCCAAAATGTAATCTATTCTGGAGAATATTCCATGTGCACTAGAGAAGAATGTGTATTCTGTTGCTTTGGGATGGAATGTTCTGAATATATCTGTGATGTCCATCTGGCCCAGTGTGTCATTTAAGGCCTTTATTTCCTTGTTGATCTTTTGCTTAGATGATCTATCCATTTCAGTAAAGGGGGTGTTAAAGTCCCCTACTATTATTGTATTATTGTCATTGTGTTTCTTTGGTTGTGTTATTAATTGGTTTATGTATTTGGCTGTTCCCATGTTAGGGGCATAGATATTTAAAATTGTTAGATCTTCTTGTTGGACAGAACTTTGGGTATGATATAGTGTCCTTCCTCATCTCTTATTATAGTCTTAGGCTTAAAATCTAATTTGTCTGATTATAATGATTGCCACCCCAGCATTCTTTTGATGTCTATTAGCATGGTAAATTTTTTTCCACCGCCTCACTTTAAATCTGGAGGTGTCTTTGGGTTTAAAATGAGTTTCTTGTAGACAGCATATCGATGGGTCTGGTTTTTTTAACCCATTCTGATACCCTCTGTCTTTTCATTAGGGCATTTAGCCCGTTTACATTCAGGGTAACTCTTGAAAGATATGAATTTAATGCCATTGTATTGTCTGTAACGTGACTGTTACTGTATATTGTCTTTGTTCCTTTCTGGTCTACTACATTTAGACACTCTCTTTTCTTGGAGGACCCCTTTCAATATTTTTTATAGGGCTGGTTTAGTTTTTGCAAATTCTTTCAGTTTTTGTTTGTCCTGGAAGTTTTTATCTCTCCTATTTTCAATGACAGCCTAGCTGGATATAGTATTCTTGGCTGCATTTTTCTTTTATTGTTTAGTGCTCTGAATATATCATGCCAGTTCTTTCTGGCTTGCCAGGTCTCTGTGGATAAGTCTGCTGCCAGTCTAATATTTCTACCATTGTATGTTACAGACTTCTTGTTCCAAGCTACTTTCAGGATTTTCTCTTTATCACTAGCACTTGTAAGTTTTTTTTTTTTATTAGATGTTGGGGTGTGGACCTATTTTTATTGATTTTGAGGGGGTTTCTCTGTGCCTCCTGGATTTTGATGCTTGTTCCCTTTGCTGTATTAGGGAAATTCTCTATTATAATTTGCTCCAATATGCCTTCTTCCCCATCTCTCTCTCTTCTTCTTATAGAATCCCAATTATTCTAATATAATTTCATCTTATGATATCACATATCTCTTGAATTCTCCCCTCGTGGTCCAGCAGTCATTTGTCTTTCTTTTGCTCAACTTCTTTATTCCCCATCATTTAATCTTCTCTATCACTAATTCTCTCTTCTGCCTCATTTATCCTAACAGTAAGATCCTCCATTTTTACAAAAATATTTTATTTATTTGACAGATTACAAGTAGGCAAAGAGAGAGGGAAACAGTCTCCCTGCGGAGCAAAGAGGCCAAGTTGGGGTTCAATCCCAGGACCCTGAGACCATGACCTGAGCCGAAGGCAGAGGCTTAACCCACTGAGCCACCCAGGCTCCCTAAGCCTCCATTTTTTACTGCACCTCATTAATAGCTTTTTTTTTTTTTAATTTCAGCTTGGTTAGATTTTAGTTCTTTCATTTCTCCAGACAGTGTTCTCTAATATCCTCCATGCTTTTTTGAACCCCACTAGCACCTTGAGAATCATCATTCTGAAGTCTAGATCTGACATATTACCAATGTCTGTATGGATTAGGTCCCTAGACATCAGTACTGCTTCTTTTTCTTTTTGTGTGTGTGTGGTGAGGTTTTCTGCCTTGTCATTTTATCCAGGTAAGAATATATGAACAAGAGAATAAAATACTAAAAGGGTGGCAAAGGCCCCAGAAAAAATGTATGCTAACAAAATCAGAAAAGACCCCAAACTGGGGGAAGAAGAAAGGGGGGAAAAAGAAATTTTGAAAAAAAAATGCATTTGCTCCCCCAAATTTCTGAGAATATCATTCCAGTTCTTTCTGGCCTTCCAGGTCTCTGTGGATAAGTCTGCTGCCAGTCTAATATTATATATGTGTATACACACACACACACACACACACACACACACACACACTGGTGAATAGAACACAGCCACCCATTTGATTTTGGGTGTATTTTGGGCTCTTAGAAGAAACAACGTCCCAAAATTTTAAAGAAAGAGAAACTTACATATGTATACACAAAAACGAGGGTAAACATGATGAAGGGATAGAATATGACTATAATGATGAAAATTTTTAAAAAATTCTAAAAAAGGAATTGATAAGAAAAGTTGGCTGGTAAAAGAAAGAGGAAGGAAAAAACAGGGAGATAATGTGCTCAGGCTGAAGACTAGAACAAATCCCTGTGCTAGATTTAGGGTATATTTTGATCTGTTAGAAGAAATTGTATCCCAAAATTTTTTTAGGAAAAAAACACCATATATATATATATACACAAAAAATAAGGTTAAATACAATGACGGATACAATATGACTATAATAATGAGGGTTAAGGTGTTTTTTAGGTTTTTTGTTTGCTTGTTTGTTTTGTTTTTTTAGAGAGGTATTGTTAGGATAAACTAGTTAAAAAATGTTAAAAGAGGAAAGAGGGAAAGTTAAAAAATTAGAATAAAAAATAAAAAAATTTAACTTCGCAAGACTAAAGGATCATGGGGAGAAAGCCATGAATTCCATGCATTTCTTTCCCCTAGCTGTGGAGTTTTGCTGTTCTCCTTGCTCAGTGAGCTTTGTCTTGGCTGGATGTTCTTCCTGATCTCCTGGGGGCGGGTCCAGCTGTAGTGAGTCTCAAATGTCTTGGCCTGAGGCAGAATTGTACTACCCTTGCCAGGGGCCAGGCTAAGAAATCTGCTCAAGTTTGCTCTCCAGAGTTTATGTTCCCTGAACGCTTTCCGTAGAACTCTGGAAGATGGGAATGAAAATGGTGGCCTCCCAATCTCCAGCCCAGAGGAGCAAAGAGCTTGGGGCCCCATTCCTCAGTGCACCCTCAGAGAAAAGGGGTCAGTTACTCCCATCTCCCTGGTCTCCAGCTGCACTTTGGGTTAACCTGGCCTGTGACTGAGTGTTTCTGTCTCTGGCGCATGGCCCCATTTGAAGCATCCAAACCCAGCAGATTCTTGCCTCCAAAGGAGGAAGGTGAGTCTCCCTGGATCTGCCACTTGCAGGGTCCCTGCTCAAAGAGCAGTGGTCTGACTGTGCCGCAGATCTAGGTTTAAGGTAATACCAAGTTGAGAGCTAACTCCTCAGCTCTGTCTCTGCAGCTGGCTACCCTGTTCTGATACCTGAGAGCTCTGCCACACTTAGTGACCCCCAATCTTTCAGTGACCTTGCAGGTCCTGAGACTACACTGTCCCTGCGAGGGCTCCACCACAGCTTAGCCTCTGGAGTGATGTCCCTTAGTGGAGCAGACTTCTAAAAAAGTTTTGATTTTGTGCTCCACTGCTCCACCACTTGCCACGAGCCCCCCCACCCCCACCCCACCATGGTCCACCTTCTTATTGCCTCAGATTCACTTCTACGTACATCCTATCTTTCAGAGAGTGGTTGATTTTCTGTTCCTAGAATTGCTGCTCTTCTCTTCAATCTCCTATTGAGTTTGTAGGTGTTCAGAATGGTTTGATAACTAGCTGAACTCCTGCTACCTGATGTCATTTCAGTCCACTACTCCCCCACTTTCTTGTCTCTCCCCAGACTAAACTTCTTAATATAAGTATAATTTCTTATTTTTCTTTATGTTCCTAGTGTTTGGCACAAAACTTTGCAAAAATCAGTCATTTAATGATATCTGTTAAATCAAATTGAATTAATTATACAAATGAAATAGACCAAGCCAGAAAATCAGTTGATCAAAAATGAAAGTAATTATAAAAAAGAAAATAAAATCATAAGTGACAGTGAAAATATATATTCTACTAAGTCCCTTCTACAAAGAGGAAATTTGAGATGAAAGTCTTAATTAGGAGCAGTCTTCAAATCATCCTATGTTTTATTTCTGGTTCTGTTTTACTTTTTAATGCCTTCACATTCTTTCATTTCTGTTGCTGTTAACTCTTTCCAAATTCATTTTCTGTCATCTCTGTTAACAGATCATCTTCTGTCATGATCTGATAATGATCTACTGGTTTGGATATGTTGGGTTAAGTTAAATCTATCAGTAAAAATAATTTGGTAGATTTCTTTTTACTTTTAAAAATGCGACTAATAGAAAATCTAGATGACCTGTGTGGCTTGCAATCCATTTCTATTGTACAGCCCTGCTCTAGACTATAATCAGTGATCTTTTTAAAATGAAAATGTGTTCATGTCATTATCATGTTTTAAACCTTGCACATAGGATAAAAGCCAAGATTTTAATGTTGCCTTCAAGCACATTTCTAATCTGGCCCTTGCCTACCTCTTCAGCCCCACACATCCTCCTCAACCCTGATAGCTTCATACTTCTTGCAGTTACATTCTTCTCTTCTTAGCTGCATTCCTTTCCTATGTTATTTCCTACCTTAAATTCTTTTCTCACTCTTCATGTGTCCAGTTCCTACTCATCCTTTAGGTCTCAGATGAAATGTTACTCTGTTACTACATGAGGGAAGCATTACTTGGCAGCTTGTAATCTTAGCATGAGTTATCATAACAAGATGAGACAGGTGGCTGGGTGGCTTAAAGAACAGAAATTTGTTTTCCCACATTTCTGTAGTCTGGAAGTCTGAGATCAGAGTGCTAGTATGGTTAGGTTTTATTGAAGGCTCTCTTTCAGGCCAGAAGTGGCCACCCTCTTCATGTGTCCTCACATGGCAAAAAAAAAAAAAAAAAAAAAAAAAAAGAGAGACAGAAACTCTGTTATCTCTTTATATAAGGGCACTATCCTATCATGAAGGCTTCATCTAATCTTTATTATCTTGCAAAGACCCATCTCCAAATACTACCACAGTAGGGGCTAAGGACTCAATATATGAATTTTGTGGGGCAGATGCAATCCAGTCCAATAGCATTCCTCAACCTTTATTAGATCCCCTATTATTTTATCTTATAGCAATCTGTCTTGTCCTATGTAATACTTATCACAATTTGTAATTATATATTTATTACTTTGACAGGGATAGCATTGCAGAGTTCTTATTCAGTAAATGGTTATGTCAACATTTTTCTTGGGCTTATGTACTTTAAGAGATATAAGGAAACTGAGATGTCATCTAGATGGATGTCTTTGTTTTAGATATGAGGAAACTGATACATTTCTGCCTTTATTTAAAAGGGGGTTGTCTTTTCTTTATGTCTTATAGAGTTAGTTATCTTTAGACTGAGCAGCTCTATTATAGTATACTGTATCATACTATGATAAAGTATGATAGATGAGATGAGGAGGTCCTGCACACTTATATCAGGAATGCAGTCTTCTCTTGTATCTTGGGACTATTTAACATGGACTCACCCTGTGCTGTGTGTGAGGGAGAGTGGGAGAGGATAAGCCTTTAGATTCCAAAGAAGCCTGATCTATCTTTTCTATTTCCAAGTAATGCAAGTTTTTTTTTTTTTTCAAATAATTCAAATTATATGAAAAGAGTGAGGTTGGTTGTAGTCAATATCTCTCAGCTTTGTCTATCTAATGAAGTCTTCATTTAGCCTTCATTTTTGAAAGAGTTTTCCCTGAGTATAGAATTCTAGGTTGATAGTACTCAAAAGATATTTCCGATTGTTTTTTGTCTTTCTTGTCTTTGCTCCTCAGTATGTAATGTGCCTACTTTTCTCTGGCTACTTTTAAGATTCTGTCTTTATTGCTGGTTGTCAAATACTTTATTACAATTTGACTTTCATGGTTTTCTTTATATTTATTCTGCTTTGGGTTTGTTGAGCTTCTTGGATCTTTGGGTTAATAATTTTTATCAAATTAAAAAAATGTTTAGCCATTTGTTCTTCAAATATTTTTTTCTGCCCTATCTTCTCCCCTCTGAGACTAATTTCATACACATTAGACTACTTTATTCTGTCCCACAAGTAATTTTTTTCAATCTTTTTTCTGTCTCAATGCAATTTTTTGTCTCCATGCAATTTTTCAATCTTTTTTTTTGTCTCAATGCTTAATTTTGCATAGTTCCTTAGTTGTATATCTTGAAGTCAATTTATTATTTTTTTTTTCTTTAGCAGTGTCTCTCCAGTGTACTTTTACATCTCAGATTATGCACTTTTTTTTAATCTCTAAAAGTTGTATACAGGCTCTTCTTATATCTTTGGCTTTTCTCTTTATGATGATTACATATTATCTACCATTTTAAACATATGAGTCTTAGTTACAATAGCCATTTTAATATCCTTGTCTGTTGGTTTCATCTCTTCCACTTTTGTGTCTGTTTCTCTTGGTTAGGGGTCATATTTTGTGCTTCTTTACATTATCTAGTATATTTTTAATTGAGGTATAATTGACATATAATGTTATTATTTCCAGTTTACAACATAAGAATTTGATATCTATATACATTACAAAATTATCACCACAATAGGTCTACTTAATGTCTGTCACATTACATAGTTACAAAACTTTTTTCTTATGATGACAATTTTTGAAGGCTACTCTCTGAGCACCTTTTGAATATGCAATACATTATTATTAGCTATAGATACTATGTTGTACACTACTCTCCATTACTTATTTATTTTGTATTTGGATGTTCTTATCTTTTGACCCCCTCATTTCTCCCACTCATCCTCTACCTTCAGTAGCCACTACTTTGTTCTCTGGGTCGATGAACTTTTTTGTTCCCAAAATTTCACATATATGTGCAATCATAGAGTATTTGTCTTTCTCTATTTGACTTATTTTATTTAGCATAATACCCTCAAGATCCATCTACGCTGTCATAAAAGACAAGATTTCATTGTTTTTATGGCTGAATAGTATCCCATTTATATCACATTTTCTTTTTTCATTCATCCATCATTGAACACCTAGGTTGTTTCCATATCTTGGTTATTGTAAATGTTGCAGTGAACATGGGTATGCATATATCTTTCTGAGGTTGTATTTTAGTTTTCTTTAAATAAATACCAAAAAGTGGAATTGTTGGATCATATAGTAGTTCTACCTTTAATATTTTGAGGAACCTTTCTACTGTTTCCCATAATGGTTGCACCAGTTTACATTCCCATCAGCAGTGTACAAGGGTTCCCTTTTCTCTATATTCTTACCAACATTAGTTATTTCTTATCTTTTTGATAATAGCTATCCTAATAGGTGTGAGGTGATCTCATTGTGGTTTTGATTTTCATTTCCTTGATGATTAATGATGTTGAGCATTCTTCCATATACCTGTTCACCATCTGTATATCTTCTTTGGGAAAAAAAATGTCTATTTAGATCTTCTGCCTATTTTTTAAGTGGATTGTTTCTTTTTTGGGTGCTGAGTTGTATGATTCTTTATCATACCTGGTCTTTGTAATTTGATGCTAAACATTGCTAATTTTGCATTACTGGTACTGGGTTTTCTTTTTGTCCTTTAAATAGCATTTGACTTTCTTCTGGATGCCATTAACTTACTTAGAATAAATAGTTAGAGACTCTCTTTTAAGCTTTGCCAGAGTGAAAGCAGAGCAACTTTTGTGTAGGATTATTTTAGTCATTCCACTAAGGCCTTCTGGGGATTCTTCCTAAGGCCCTGTGTATTACAAGATCTTTTTACTCTGGCAAGTAAAAAAACAAACTATTCCCAGCAGAACTATTCCCACACATTGTTTTGCCTGTTCTTTTCCTGGTAGCTCTTTCCCTCCCCAGCCTTGGGTAGTTTCTTCATTTACATGAACTGATTAGTATAGAGCTGAAAGACTCAAAGAGAGCCCTCTGCAAATTTCTAGAACTCTCTCTCAATATATGCAGTTCTTTTCTCTGGTGCTCTGCTCCATAAAATCTAATCATCTTGGTCAACTTAAATTCCAATCTCTGTGCTTTCAACACAGTGAGAGTACCATACTGCATTTGGTTTCTTTTTGTTTTATGTCTGGAAAATCTCTCTGGGCAGTAAGACAGTGTGGTCCTAGAGCTCATCCTGTTGTGTACCTTTCCTTGGGGATTATATTTCTGTGGTGTCTGTTGTCCAATGCCTGAAAACTGTTTTTTCCCCCACATATTTTATATTTGTTTAAAGTGAAGGGTAAGTGAGTTCCTTGTTACTCCATTTTAGCCAGGACCTAAAGTCCCCATTTGTTTGTCTTCTGTAAGAAAGCACTATGTCTTTTGCACCTCATAGACTCAAAGAATTTTAGAACTCAGTGGACTCCTAGAAGACATCTAATCTAAGTCTTTATAGATTTCTGGTAAATGATACTCAGACATGAAGAAAACACACAACAATATGACTTTATGCTGTATAGGAAGCCATTTTATTCCAGCTGTTAAAATAACAGCAATTATACCACAATTGATGAAATGGAATTATTGATGATGACATTAGGAGTAGAGTAATAGCATTCTGGGCATTGTCACCAGGTAAGTCATCTTTGGGAGGTGCCTGTGTAATCACCCTTACTGAGTCCAAAGATAAAGAAAAAAAATCCCAATTTAATTCTGTTGGCTACTAGTTTCCATTGCTATCGAATGCTTGGACTGTAGGACTCCTTTTCTTTTCCAGCAACAATTTCAGTAATTGGTTGACTCCAGGTTCTAACTGCCTTCTTGATACTTTTTCCCTCTGCAGAGACACTGGTGATATTTTACTGATCCATATCTACCTGCTATCTACTTAAAAGCAACTTCAGTTTCGTTTAAGATGTACCTGAATCTAAAATCTCTTTACTGTCCATCCTCATTGTTCATTACCTGCCTCTTTACAGATGATACTCTCCTTAATATCAACTTTATAAGGATTTCCACCCAATCCACTAAAGTGGAAATATGGAACTTGAGGCTCCTGTCAAGTGCTAATATGGAAAGGGAGCTTACACTTTAGGAAACACTTGTTCTTTCTTTTACTACCATAGAACATACCATAGTGCAAAATGGACCTCAATTGAAATCTCATTTCTTAGTTATGATTAGAGCCATGGTTAAAGATTTTAGTAATAGTGTGATATTGTGATATGATAAGCAATATAAGTATATCTGGTCTTCCCCATTTTTTTGGCCAGAGTCCCATTTTAATTTTTTAAGTGGTAACAGCTACAAAGGCTAAAGAAGTGTCTCTTGTTATTCATAACAAGTCCCAATCCTGGCAGGGAGCCACTAAAATCCTCAGAATCTCCTAAGTGATGAGTCATAAAGGTGTCTTGATATTCATAATAAACACATTTCAGCCACATCTGAGTTTATGTTACAGACCTGATATTTGGAAAACTCCTAGATAACCCCAGGATGAGGGGGTGCTGGCTGCTAAAGGAAACAACCATGTGATTAGAGGTTTAGAAGTTTTGATCCCACTTTCTGACCTCAGGGGATTTAGAAGGGCTAGAAGCTGAGTTAATGACCAATGGCTAAGTATTTAATTATTTGATTAATTAAATAATTATTTAATCAATCATTTAACTAAATTATTAATTAAATTATTTAATTAATCATACCTACATAAGAAGCCTCTATTAAAATCTTTTATTTTATTTTATTTATTTATTTTTGTTCATTTCTTTTCAGTGTAACAGAATTCACTGTTTATGCACCACACCCAGTGCTCCATGCCATATGTGCCCTCCATAATAGCCACCACCTGGCTCCCCCAACCTCCCACCCCCTGTCCCTTCAAAACCCTCAGATTGTTTTTCAGAGAGTCTATAGTCTCTCATGGTTCATCTCCCCTTCCAATTTCCCTCAACTCCCTTCTCCTCTCCATCACCCTATGTCCTCCATGTTATTTCTTATGCTCCACAAATAAGTGAAACCATATGATAATTGACTCTCTCTGCTTGACTTATTTCACTCAGCATAGTCTCTTCCAGTCCCATCCATGTTGCTACAAAAGTTGGGTATTCATCCTTTCTGATGGAGGCATAATACTTCATAGTGTATATAGACCACATCTTCCTTATCCATTCATCCGTTGAAGGGCATCTTGGTTCTTTCCAGTTTGGCGACCATGGCCATTGCTGCTATAAACATTGGGGTACAGATGGCCCTTTCTTTTTTCACTACATCTGTATCTTTGGGGTAAATACTCAGTAGTGCAATTGCAGGGTCATAGGGAAGCTCTATTTTTAATTTCTTAAGGAATCTCCACACTGTTCTCCAAAGTGGCTGCACCAACTTGCATTCCCACCAACAGTGAAAGAGGATTACCCTTTCTCCACATCCTCTCCAACACATGTTGTTTCCTGTCTTGCTAATTTTGGCCATCCAAACTGGTGTGAGGTGGTGTCCCAATGTGGTTTTAATTTGAATCTCCCTGATGGCTAGTGATGATGAACATTTTTTCATGTGTCTGATAGCCATTTGTATGTCTTCATTGGAGAAGTGTCTGTTCATGTCTTCTGCCCATTTTTTGACATGACTCTCTGTTTTGTGTGTGTTGAGTTTGAGAAGCTCTTTATAGATCCTGGATATCAGCCTTTTGTTTGTACTGTCATTTGCAAATAACTTCTCCCATTCCGTGGGTTGCCTCTTTGTTTTTTGACTGTTTCTTTTGCTGTGCAGAAGCTCTTGATCTTGATGAAGTCCCAAAAGTTCATTTTCACTTTTGTTTCCTTTGCCTTTGGAGACATTTCTTGAAAGAAGTTGCTGTGGCTGATATCAAAAAGGTTACTGCCTATGGCTAAATATTTAGTTATTTGATTAATTAAATAATTATTTAATCAATCATTTAACTAAATTATTAATTAAATTATTTAATTAATCATACCTACATTAGAAGCCTCTATTAAAATCATAATCAAAGGGATTAGGAAAGTTTCTTGGTTGGTGAGCATATGGAGAGGCTGGGAGGGTAACACGCCCACAGAGGGTATGGAAACTCCACATCCCTTCCCTTAAACCTCATCCTATGCATCTCTTCCACCTGACTATTGTTGAGTTGAATCCCCTTTATAGTAAACTGTTAATTTCATAAGTAAATTGTTTTCCTGAGTTTCCTGAGCCACTCTAGAAAATGATTAAACTTGGGAAAAGGGTCATGGTATCTCCAATTTAGAGCCAATTAGTCACAAGCACAGGTGACAACCTGGACTTGTGATTGTCATCTGAAGTTGAAGGGTGAGGGTATTCTTGTAGTACTAAGAAGCCCTTAACTTGTAGGGTGTGATGTAAATTCAGCAGTAAGTTAAATTATGGATACCTAGTTGGTATCCAGAAAACTGGAGAATAGTTGGGTGTGGAAAACCCACAAACATCTGGTGTCAGAAGTGAAGTATTAGGAGCAGTAAAGGTAGAGGAGAAATGCAGAATGTTTTCCTCTTTCAAGCAATATCTATTTTCTATTACTAAAAATATATGTGCACAGAATAGTTTAAGATAATCACACAACATTCTAGTAGGTTTTATAATTACATCCACAATTTCTGACCTCTCCTTCCCTATATGCATGTCTTTTAGAGGTAGTTATTATTAGGGTATCAATTTTTTTAAAAAAGAAAGAAGGAAAGTTAAAACTACCAGGGAAATAATGCCTCATCTTCATGACTTTTCCTATTTTTTGACATTTCACCCCTTTTAAAATGGTATTTCTTTGAGTTACTTATACAACTAAAATGTTTTGGAGAAAATTAAACTATACCTTAACTTATTGTTGTATTTTATAACAGTATCTTTTTTTCACATAAAATCATCAAACGTAATTTATATCTACCAGCAATATCTGATTCATGTGTTTTATTGAAAATGAGACACCTAGGGTGCCTGGGTGGCTCAGTCAGTTAAAGTGTGTAACACTTGATTTTGGCTCAGGTCATGATCTCAGGGTGGTGAGATGGAGCCCTGCTTGGGTTCTGCTCAGTGGGGAGTCCGTTGGAGATTCTCTTTCTCCCTCTCCCTTTGCCCCTCTCCCTCCTTGTTCTCTCTCTTTCTCTCTCTCTCTCTTCAAAATATTTAAAATCCTTAAAACTAAATAAATAAAAGAAAAGAAAATGAGACTCCCTTGAGGACTATGTACTACTAATCTTGCTTTGTACCAGTGACTCAACTCTTATCAAACAACTTCTTCTAAACAAAATGATTGTAGAAGAATCAGTTGTCTCTGATTGTCTATACCACATAAAATCAAATTTATAAGGATTATGCTATGACACAGGGTACCCTCCAAGATGCTTGAAAAATGACCATTGTGTATAACATATATGTATGATGAATACTTAAGAACTGCCACATATTATGAACATATACTTTCCTGTCAGCTTATGTGTACATATATGTTAAAAATCAGGACTTCAAGTTTTGTAGAAATAACCATGGAATTTGAAAGAGCTGTATGGAGTTAAAGTTAGAGCTGCATGAGAGATTGCCCCTTTGTCACAACCTGGAACACCACCAGGACTTGAAGTATGGAGAGTAAAAGTCCTTTCACTCAAAACTGGCTAAAACAAGGAAGTGGCTACTATTGAAGCATTTAAGAAAACTTAGTTATTTGTTCATATCCTCTTCAAGTTGGGTTTTATGCATAAGCACCCCATCTTTTCAAAAGGAAATTTCAGGCCAACTATTCAAGTATATCATTTCTTTACCAGGGTTTTTTTGTTGCTGTTTTTTGGTTTGGGTTTTTTTTTTTTTTTTTTTTTTTTTTTTTTTTTTTTTTTTTTGCCTTCAATATAGTTGTGGTTTCTGTTTTCTCGTGTTCCATCTTAAATAGTCAGCAAGATCCAGTCTCCATTACTTCACACCTGAGCACTATGATAACTCTTTCTCTCTACTCTATTTCATCACAAAACCCTGTAATAGCTACTGAAGCCTTTTTCACCTTTCATCATTCTATCAGCAGTCTTTTGATGGCCTAATGGTCCAACTATGCTGCACTGATAGAGATCCCAAGCTGTTCATTCTGCATAGAAGCTGCATGAAAATACTCCAAGGTAAACCTGGCGATTCACAGACCTGTACCCCTGGGGATAAAAATATATGTTTATAAAAAATAAAAAATTAATAAAAAAAAAGAAAAAACTCCAAGGAGCCCCAAGTTTAAATATGCCAGAACAAAGCTTTGTATTACATCTTTGTATTATGCCCTTTTTATATATACAAATATACAACCAAATAATTTGGTACAACCACTGTATAAAGTAGTTACATATCTGCCTTCAAATTAAAAAAATTGAAATGTTCTGATTATTTTAAGGTCAGAAAGTTATAATACTTTTTAATCTAGGTTTTTCCATATGTAGATGCCACAATAGGATTAAATAATACAGATTTAATTAAGGAATTGCCTGTGAGAGAAAAAACAGATGGGAGTCAGAGAAGGCAGATTTTTTTGACCATGGTGTAAGAACAGTGAACAAAAAAAAGGGAAGGAAAGTCAGATGGAATGATCCTAGATCACCATGCAACCTAAGGAAGTTTCAGCAAGACTCTCAGAGATTTCTCAAGGCAAAAGCGGCTGCCACCAGGGTTCTGAATCTCCCAGGAATGGACCTATTTTGATAGCGCTTCCGTGTTCAACCCTTATCTGGGAGCAGCCCATGGGAAGCATGGCCTTAGAGCAAACAGGGGATGGATGCAGCTGAGCCCTGATCAGGTTCTCTGTGGTTACATTCTCATTCCCCACCACAATTACTTTCTTAAAATATCAAATATAGTTCATAATTCAGGAATTTATTTTATAGAAAACATCCAAATACACCTAATTATAATTTCTGTCACTATAGGACTTGTATATTATTATGTCAAATATTTAAGACTGGACACAATATGAAGTAAAATAACTAGGTCTCAAAACAATATACTTCATAAATGAGAAGCAAAGGAATCTTGCTGCTAACATTCCAGAGTCGAGCTGATTTCATCTACATCTTGAATCTGACTGTGTTTAGCATCTTAGGCAAAAACAGAAACAAATTAGGCAATTCTTTATTATTATTATTATTATTTTAATAACAAAAGAAAGCCAATAAACTTAATACCATCTTTCTTCCTGGAACTAAACTCAAACGGGAATTTATTACTTGCTTCCCTGTATAAATGCTTACTCCCATAATGGGTCATATCTCCAATGGTGGATTTACTAAAGGATCAAAAAGCAGTTCAAGGAGATGATGTTGTATTGACCTCCCCTGACAGCAGAGGACTTAACATTAAGTCAAGGAATTTCTTCTTGGCTTAAGTAATATGACTCAAAAACCATGCCTTCAAGTATTCTAAAATAATACTGGGAAAAAACTCAAAGAATTCAAAAGAGAAAATAAGAGGCCTGCTCATTAGACTAGGCTAGACTTTCCCAATCGTCTGTTACTATACAAAGGTCTTTGGTCAATCTTTGAGATATAAATTTATAGCAGAATTTATAATCAGTGTTTTTTAAAGTGTGCTGTATAATATAATTCATAGCCCAAGAGAAGATATTAGAGGATAAGCAAAATTTTAATAATATCACTTTAACATGTGTTTTTTTTTTTAAAGATTTTATTTATTTATTTGCCAGAGAGAGAGAGAGAGAGAAAGAGAGCAAGGGCAAGCACAGGCAGGCCGAGTGGCAGCAGAGGCAGAGGGAGAAGCAGGCTCCCCACCGAGCAAGGAGCCCAAGTGGGACTCGATCCCAGGATGCTGGGGTCATGACCTGAGCTGAAGGCAGCTGCTTAACCAACTGAGCCACCCAGGCGTCCCAACATGTTTTAATAAATATATAACCAGCCCATTGAAACCATGAGTTCACAGATAAAATTTAGTCAATAAAACAATTTAAGATGAGTATTAAGTAATAGTATATTGGTAAGAAAACATGGAAAACATCAAATGGTGAGGGTGATGTAGTAGGCTAGATAATGCCCCCAAAGATGTCTACATACTAATCCCAGAATCTGTCAATGTTCACGTACATGGTGAAAGTTCACATTTTGCAAATATGACTGAACTAAGGATACTGAGATGAGATTATCCTGGATTATCTGGGAGGGCCCAATGATATAATTGTAAGTGTTCTTAAGAAGGAGTCAGGAGGGTCAAACACAGGACTGGGACATGTTACAAAGAAGCAAGAGGCTGGAGTGATGTGAGGAAGGGGCCTTGGGCCAAAGAACACAGGTGGCCTCCAGAAGCTGAAAAATACAAGGAGCAAATTCTCTGAAGCTCCAAGAAGGAACTACTACTGCCAACAACCTGATTTTAAACCCATTTAGAAGACTTATTTTAGATTTCTGGCCTCCAGAACTGTAAAAGAGTAAATTCCTCTTGTTTTAAACCAATGATAATTTATAACAACAGAAATAGGAAATGAATACAGATGTTTATCAAATGACTGACATTTGTGAAACATTGTTTTGGCAAGTGTCTGAAGGCAGGTATTTTACGTCACTGATTAAGGAAATAGTCATAAGCTACAGATGCCAGGCTTGTAACTTGTGTATTCATCATTCAACAAATATTTCTGCAAGTTACTCATTACCCTGGTATATAATTCATCTGGGTGTGGACACTTGAAATCAGTTTTGTAATTTAATGATAATAATTAGTTAATAACATTTATTAATCATTAAGCAGGTAAGACATTGTTCTAAGCACTTTTTATATATTATCTAGCCTTATGGGATAGTTTCTGTTATAATCCATATTTTTATAGGTTGATTTTGCTGAGGAATGGAGAGGTAAAATAACTTACCCAAAATCACACAGTTGTGGAGCCAGCTTTGAACCTACAGGTCTATTTTTGTTTAGAGCCTGGGCTTTCACCATATTTAAGGAGTTCTAGATGTTCTCTTTCCATTTCCTAGCCTAAATTTGACTTCAGTTCCCCCTCTTATAGTGTTGTTATGCTCTTCATTAAGTGATCATTCTTCTGGTTGTAGAAGCCAAAGTAAAATAAAAATAGTTCTGCCTTCCCTCTGCCATTTGATCATATTAAAACCACATTCCTATTCAATATTTATTAATAATTTTCTCAATAGAAAGCTATTTCAAATATAAAATCATACAAAGTAAAATACCTTTAACATTAAACAAAGCTCATGGAGAAGTAATAAAAATTTAACACTCAATTAAAATGTCATCAATTTTCTTTACAGGAATTTAGATTAATCTGTGTCTTTGCCCTTTGAAAGAGCAATATGGACTTACTCCATTACTGTGGAACCTTGGAAAAGACATTTAGGCCCTTTGGGCACCAAGACCCACTTCTGAAAAATTGGAGTTGGGCTGAAAAATTGGAGTTCCCCAAGCCTTCTTTGAATTTTTGAATTCAATGACTGCAATATATTTGTTTCTTTGGGGAAAAAATTACTTAAACAGAACACTGTCTGTTAATATGACACAGGACTCTGATTCACCGATGTTTCTAAGAGCCATGTGTCTTTTATGCTAGACTTATTGCCTATCTTATAGACTACTTATGAAATGTGTTCCCTTTCAGTGGCTGGGACCATGTCATTATGTTTTCTTTAATGGTCTACTTGCTTCTGTGCACTTTCTACCTCTTGGTGAAAATCAGTACCCATTTAGTTTAAACTTAATCTTCTATTACAGTTTTCCAAATACTGCCTGCTTCAGCCACCCCAGTTAATATATAACATCACTTAGTTAACAGGCTCAGAAATGTCCAAAGTTAAGAATGTTGCAGGAAGAATATCAGCATTAGGTATATGGTCAGACCAGATGACCTCTTAGGGTCTCAGTGTTTTAGGAAATGTAATGTAATTTTAACACTGAAGATCCTAGATACTAGGAGTCCCTCAGTCCTGGGAAAAGCAAGATGGTTAGTTGCCCTTTTTAAGGTCCCTTAAATCCTAAGACTCTACATCAGTGCTGTCCAATAGAATTTTCTGCAATAATAGAAATGTTCTGTATCTAACACTATCCAATTCAATAGCCTCATGTGGCTATTGAGTACCGGAAATATGAACAATGCAATTGAGGAACTGAATTTTAATTAAGTAGCCACATGTAACAAGTAGCTACTGTGTGGGACAGCACAGTTCTAGGTGATGCCATGAAAATTATCATTAGTGAGGTGTTTCTTACACAGCCCTCAAGGAAACACGCTGGAAAGCAGTATGATTGCACACTTGTATGACATCAGCCCACCAGCTTTATGTCCTGTATCCACTGTTAATACCAACAAGGCTGTATAATAAGGTTACTCAGGAATATTGATAAGACTTGCCTTTATTACTCTTGAGATAAAAAAATAGATTCCATGATGTCTCTTTGAGAAACAAGTGATTTAAGTTATGTTTTAGTCTGAGTTTCAGTAGGCCAGTAGTCATATCCAAATGAAAGTACTCTAGTATAATCAGTACTCTGGTTTTGCTACTGAGAAAGGAGCAGCTGTGGATTTTAGGTGTATGGAGAGTGAGCCCTTTCTGGTGGTTTAGTGAGGCTAGGGACATTATACCAATTTAAGTTCCATCTTGGAATGAGGGCTGATTTAAAATTTTCCTAAGAGAAACCCAGGGAGCTGAAGTTTGCTTTATTATATTAAAGTGAGCAGTCAGCAGACAGAAAAACACAACAGTACATCCTAAAGAAAAAAGATTTTTCTTGAATTGCAGAATGTTGACACCATACATCTGTCTGACATCAAAGCTGTTGGTTATAAATCTTGCAGATAACTGATCATCCCAAATCCACAAAGGCAAAAGTTGAAAGAGAAGTTGGAACATCAGAAGAGGCAAAGAAACTCCACAGCCCCTGAAGGAGTTGAAGGCAGTTACAGTGTGACATATATCTTAGGTTTCTGCAGGATTTGGCTGTCCATTTAAATGCTAATGAGCAACCCTGGCATATCCCAGGGATTAAAGTGCTGAAGCAGGCGGCAGCACTGGAAATCTCAGACTGTTCTTGAATATTCAGTATCCATGTGCTAAAGAGTCCAGGTACACTTTTAAATGTCAGAGGACAAACCACAGCTCTCACTATGCTCTGGTATGAATTTCTTGGCAACGTGCCACTTTTTAAAGAAAGTACGAGTGCAGTTTTACGTTTTCAAGTGATTTTTATTCAGTTGACCTGATGTAAAACAAGAGGTCATTACCTGCAGTTTATACACAGGGTATTAATTGAAAGGCAAATTCAAAAGTTCTTCCTGGTTAAAATTTTTTTAAAACTCTTTAACTTTCAATCATCTTCAGCTATAAGAACTGAAAACAGATATTTGAGGCAAATTTCAGGGTGTTTTTTTTTTTCTCTCATTTTCTTACTCTGTATTTGGTTCTGTGGCACATCAAACCATACTAATATAATATCACTGAGCCAGCAATAAGCAGGCACTTTGAGAGATAGTAATAACACGTTATTGAATTTCGTGCCTTGAGAAAAGGAAGAAGCTATCCAAAGGCTGAGATTGAGCTCCAGAAGATCAATTATAAAGGGAAATTTACATGCTCTATGGATAACTGCTATAACCTCTAGAGAGCACGGGTTCTTGGTATTCTTCAGCTGTTATATACAGATTTTCTTTCACATGTCAGGTGTTGGGCTAGATGCTAAGGGTGTAATAAGAATAGTAAACATTCACACACGGATTGTCCTGTGATTAGCACTATGTGAGTGCTTTACATATATGGTAATTCACTTAAACTTGTGAGGATGTAATCTAGCCTGTGGGTTGTAAACACCCTTATGAGGTAAATATTTATGGCTGGGGAAGCTGCAGTGGGGATTATGAAAGCTAGCGAAGTTAATACAGGTTGTGATAATGAAAATGGGAATCAAATCCTTATAGTCTGATCGTGAAATCTACACTCTTAAAACCACTATACCTACTGCCTTAGTCCTTAATGTTACATTCCAATGACATTTTGGCCAATCTTCTGTTTGAAATTTCTTTAGGTATTTGGCTTTTTAAAAAGTAGAATATTGGCTCTCACTCAATGATAAATGCCTTGTGGTTTCCCTCGTGTGGTGATTTGCCCATGTGTGATGTTCTATAAATGTTTGTGCTACAGTCAGTATAGTTAGAAGGAAGGTTTTGGAACTAAAGAGAACCTAGATACAATCCCAGCCCAACCACTCCCTCAATACATAACTCAGTTTCTTCATCTGTAAAATGGAAATAATTGAGTTATTGTGAGGATCAAAGGAGATAATGCTATAGAAGTTTTTAGCACAGCACCTGGCACATAACAAGCTTGCAATGAAAGCTCAGTTTTTGGTTAAAATAAATTACTTGTTTTAAATAATTGTTAGACATTACTTTGTCTTTAAATTAGAAATGAACTTAAAAATATGGGACCATGAAAGACCTGAGAGAATCTAGGCCAAAACCTAGAGCTGAGGAAAGCAAGGTCTAGTCGACATAGGAAAGAACATTAGGGGTTGAAGCCGACAGCCAAGAAAGAATTCTTGAGACATCTTTGCTGCAAAAAGGTGGTTTTATTTAAGCACAGGGACAGGACCCACCCATGGGCAGAAAGAGCTGCAGTGGGGTTATGAAGAGTATGGCATTATACACTTTCAAGTTGGGAGGGGGTTAGGGTAGCACAAGTCTATGAGGAATCTTGGAAGCAAGGTTTCCAGGACCTTGAGGGCACTAGCTATTGTTGGGGAAAGGTCATTTATTACTGTCTAATAAAACCTTAGTCATGAGACCCTTCAGATGTATATCAGTGGTCTGTATGCTTGGGGGATGATTGCCAACACATATCTTGGGGGGTTTAGAGATAAAGGAAGTTTCCAAAGGAATTTTTATATGTTAAAGTAGACATCAGGATCCTGGTGGGGCGAGGATTGCCTTTGGCCCTTAGCAAAGTATTGACATTGAGACAGTTGAGTCCCTAGAGGAATGTCACTCTGCCTGTTTCAAGGACTTTTCAGTGGGCTGTATGTAGTAAGGAAACTTAATACTTTTTCTTCTGCCTTTGTTTCCCACATTATAGTCAGACTAGAACATTGACCATTTAATGTCCACTCAGGTATGTTTATATAGGGATCCTTCCTCCATCCCCTCCGTTCTTCTATTACTTTATTAACTCACTCAATACACTTTTTATTAAAGTGCCTCCCTAGGTATCAGGCTCTGTGATAAGGATAAAGCAAATACCAAGTTTCTACTTCTCACCCACCTTCTTCTCTGGCAGTGGTTCTTAGAATGCGGATCCTGGACTATGAGCAGCAGCAGTATCACTTGGTGTGATGGTTAACTTCCTGGGATACCTTTGCTAGGCCCTGGGGTACCTAGACCTTTTGTCAGTCATTATTCTGGCTGTTCTGTGAGGGCATTTCTGGATGAGATTAACATTTGAATTGGTAGCTTAAGTAAAGCAGATTGCCTTCCCTGATGTGGGTGAGCATCATCTAATCAATGGAAGCCCTGGATAGAACAAAACGGCTGGATAAGGGAGAATTCTGACCTGTGTGCATGAGCTGGAAAATACCTCCTTTCTTGCCTTTGGACTGGCATTAAAAAAAAATTGCTTCTTCTTGGGTCTCCAGCCTGCTGCCCTTTAGACTAGACGTTACACCATCAACTTTCCTTTTCTAAGGCCTTCAGATTTAAACTGAAACTCACACTATTAGCTTTCTTGGGTTTCTAGCTGGCTGACTGCAGCTGTTGGAACTTTTTGGCCTCCATGATCACATGAACCAATTTCTTTCTTTCTTAAAGATTTTATTTATTTATTTATTTATTTATTTACAGAGAGAGACAGTGAGAAAGAGAACACAAGCTAGGGGAAAAGGAAAGGGAGAAGCAGGCTTCCTGCTGAGCAGGGAGCCCAATTCTGGGCTGGATCCCAGGACCCGGGGATCCTGACCTGAGCTGAGGGCAGACACTTAAGGACTAAGCCATGCAACCACCCCTGAACCAATTTCTGTAAATCAATCAATCAATCAATCAATCAGTCAGTCCTGTGGTTCTGTTTCTCTGGAGAATGCTGACTACTAATACATTCGGGAATTCCACTGTGTCTGTATCCTGAGAGTGGGGGCCCATCAATTTGTATTTTGCCAAGCCCTCCAGGTGATTAGTACATGCACTAAAGCTTAAGGACACACCTTAGATTGACCACACCAGTGAAGAGGGCAGTATTTTAATATGGGTGGAGTTAAACTCCTGAGTCATCACTTATATTCAGATCTCACAAATGCATGTCACTTCCCTGAATTAGCCCATTTTGATAGAATACCTTTCCTTCAATAACAAGTAGGAGGCCCTGGTTGTCAAATTTCTTAACGACCTTAGTGCATATAAATATAAGTGTAAATATGCTAGGTTTTTCTTGGTGTTGCTCAATATAAATATATTCTAAAGACAAAATGAAACAGGCAAGAAAGCTCCCTCAAACCCTCAGAGATTCTAATAGTTTTACTTTTGGTGTGGATGGACCTTATCATGCCAGCAAGCTGCAGGAACAACAAAACATTTTTACACTAGGCAGTGTTCAGCAGAGCCTGCTCGATTTGCATGGTGCTCCCTCCCTAGGCACTGTGATCTTTATTATTTCTTCCCCATGTTTATACATGCGGCTCTGCTTTCAGACTCTTCAAGGGCAATCAGAGGAGCTACAGGAATTCACATTTTGCTGTTCCATTACCAAAACACACTGTCCTCAGGGCTGTTCTAAGTTCCTGTGAACTATGGGTGGTGCATGTTTGCCATTTTCATAGTAAGAGTCAGTCTGTAATGAAAGTCACAGACTTTTGTTTTCCCGAAGGAACATCATCTGGAAAGAGTTTCATTTCTTGCCCAACAGAAGGAATGCTTGGACAGATGACTGACCGTTCATGTCAAACACATTGTACCGTACATGGTCCATGTGTGGTGTCCATAGAGGTAAGACAGACCCTTAGCCAGATAGCATGTTCTGGAATTCTTTGCCAGCAGAGCAGCAGTCAGTTTTTTAGTAAATGTACACAAGTGAATTATGATGTGTTATGGGCTATTAATCAAATAATCGGAACTTATATTTGTCATCACCCACAAATACTCACTGAGAACTTCTATGTACAAGCCAATGTCCAATGGCATTTTACACAGATATAAACACAGAAACCCTAACTCATCATCATTACCACCAAGTGTATATTGAGTGTCTACTGTATACAAGCCGGTGTTTTTGGCCATTATGCACAGACACCTATAAACTAAAAGGCCATTTGCTGAGCGTCTTTACATATTGAGGATCTTTATTAAGGCATTTTATGTATATTTTAGTCATATCCTCTTGACATCAATATGAAGCAGGTATTATTGTCACCTTTATAGATGAGAAAGTGATATATGGAGATGTTAAATAGTTTGCTCAAAATCACTTATTTTTGTGAAATGGAAAAAAACATCTCAAATCTGTATCTTTCTGAATCTGAACATTGTTTTCTCTGTGCTTCCAGAAGTTTTTATCTAAATGTTAAATCAGAACACATATATAAAATAAACAAACAAATGCCCTCTACAACAATGCAAATCTACAAATACAAAGTGACAAATGAAGGATTTAAAGAGTAAATGTCAAAAAGCTGTTCTACCAAGGTCCAGACAGCCAATCAGAAACCACACCAGGTATCTTAACAAAGAGATTGACAAAATGGGTATTAGAGAATGGACAAGGCAAAAGGGAACCCAGAGATAATTACAGGAAGCTCCCACTCCTACATTGTGGAAACAAAAACAAGAGGTTGGAAGTATCAGAACTTAAAAACTCAGAGGTGGGGTCCTGCCTAGTTGAGCCAGACCTCTGAGGAGGGGCACTAACTGGCTGGCAGTTCTGAAAGGGGTTGTTAAAGCTGATCTTGGGAAGGTGGGGGGAAATAATCTGAAAATTATAATCACTCACTACTAGACTAACTGCTGCAGATAAAATAAAACAAACAAACAATGCTGGGGAGACCCCGAAAGGAATAGGAAGCAGCCAGATATCTGGAAGAAACCGTTAGAACAAGTAACCCTGTTTTCCTTCAGCCTTGCAGTCTGCCTCTTACTCTCTCATTGGCAGAGTCTGGCATGGACCCAGCCAGCAAAGGAAAAATGTTGTTCCTGAAACCCTCATTGCCTCTGACTATGCTCATCCAGGGGAGCGTGGGAGGGGGCAGGCACAGACCACATGATGGCTCACCCATGCATTGATTAGTTCATGAAATCGAGGAGAGGCTCCACGTATGCACAGTTCAGTTTTATTTATACCCTCTCCTCCATTTGCTGAAACTCCACTCATGCTCTTGGCTCTTTTTATTCTCATGGATTAAAGAAGGTAACGTTTGGGGACACCTGGTTGGCACAGTGGGTTAAAGCCTCTGCCTTCGGCTCAGGTCATGATCTCAGGGCCCTGGGATTGAGCCCCCGCATCAGGCTCTCTGCTCAGCGGGGAACCTGCTTCCCCCTCCACCCCACCCCCACCCGCCTTTCTGCTTAGTTGTGATCTCTGTCTGTCAAATAAATAAATAAATAAATAGAATCTTAAAAAAAAAAAAAAGAAGAAGAAGGTAACGTTTGCCAGGTTGTCAGCCGGGTAGGTGGATGTTTCTCAGGTTTTCCACCACAACTCAGTGACTGGTACATGAGTCTACTGACTTAACTCCTTTTAATTCAGTTCATTGCTCCTGATACATTGCCCTCTCTAATAGCATAGATTGTATTCCCACTTAATATGTCTCTCTGATTTTCTTTTCCTATTACCAATGGAAACATGCCTCTATTTGTATTTTCTTTTTCTATGCTATTACCTTCTGATCAGAGCTGTTTATTATTTTTATCCCAAGTTGTAGATGAAATTCTTGGGGTCTGGGGTTTCAGAGGAAAGGATAGTTAGAACAAAGAGAATCCTCAAGTAAAATAAATCATTGGTTCTCTAGACTTCGGTCCACAGCTGGTTTATGATGAAGTTTTTTCTAGTGAAAAATAAAGACTATATCAAGAACTAAGAGAGACAACAAAGCATGATGGTTCCCGGTGAGGGCTGTGGAGCCACATAATCTTTGGGAAATTACTTAACCTTTCTGTACCTCGGTTTTCTCATCTATGTAGTGGTTGTAATAAAAATAGCTGTCCCATGGGGAATGATGAGGATTCAGTTAATTATTACATGTAAGCACATAAAGCAGCAAGCACTCAATAAATGCTGATAATATTACTTTTAGACAACTTAACTATACTAATGGTTCTTTCTTGGGCAGAACTGCCTAATATAAAGAGATGACATTATTCTTACTTGTTTACATCTGAAAATGCTCTTTCTTACATTAAATGGAGTTAACAGTAGATGCAACAAATTCTTTAATTCCTAGAACACTGTTATAAAGCACTCCTAAGATATATAAAGAAATGAACAAATATCAAACAATAACTTGTTCAGGATTTTTGAGTTTATAAAATATTAATTTACCCTTTTAGCATGGATACAGTGGCCACCTTCCATAGGCCAAACTCTGAGACCGTCCTAGAAATAGCATGATGAGCAAGATAAACAGTTCTTATTTTTAGAGTGATAGCAGTTTAATAGACTTTTTCCACTTTACTTGTTTACTTTGTTCCTGATAACCACATTGGGGAAGGACATTGTCATCATCATCATCACCATCATCATCATCATCATCATCCTTATTTTCAAGAATAAGCTGAAGCCTCATTAGAGGAAGACATCCCATTCTTTGTGTTATAGAGCAGACACAATTTGGGTTCTTTTCACTATAACATAATGATAGACTATGTAGGTCTACTCCTTCTCTCCCAGGAAATGTATCCCTGTTCTCATGATGGGAGCCTATGGGAATATGTGCTTAATAAGCGTGAATGAAGGTCAGCTTTTCTGGAACACATCTGGTCTGTGAAATAAGACTGAGTATAGATTTGAAATTTTTTCCAAGAAAGAACAGTTTTCTCGGGAATTTAACAATTGGGGCTCTAACCCTCTCATCTCTTATTTGTTGAAAATGAAGGATCTGAACTGTATCTTTAATTCCTCTGGCCTCTTCTTTCCACCTTCTTTATGAATGTTTGCCTCACAGTCCCCCAAGAGGAGACCTTACTAGGCTAATATGCCTCGTGGATCTTAAAGAAGAGCAAAGCATACACTGGTTCTCTTCTCTCTATATCCATTTACTTTTTCTCAATGTTATTATCTTTAAACAATGCCGGTAAGGGGTCATTTGATAACAATTTAAGATGACAAAAATGTTAAGTCTCAAAGAAAAGGAATTCTGAAATGATAGACAATGATGTTGTACCTGCACTCTTTGCTGAAATCATAGCACATTGGCTTTCTGTTCTTAGTTTTAGCTTTAATTCATTAATTTCTCATGAAACTGTAGTCATTAAAGTGAGATATTTATGTTACACCCACACAAGCTTTTAAGGTAGAATGGTAGGTGCTTTTCATACATAAACTTATAAATCCTTACAACAATTCCACCAGGTAGATACCTGGTATACAAAGGAAGAAACAAAAATTGCTTTTAAAACTCCTTCCTTTCTTACATGCTTTCTTTAAAAAAAAAAAAAAAAAAAAGCAACATAGAAATGTATTTAAATAAAATATTTTCAGATAAGTAAGTCACCCAACTAAAATACATTGGAATTATGATTTGAACCCAGAGCTCTCTGGCACCAAAGTCTGTGCTTTTCCTCTTATACTAGCACTTCCCAAACTTTATACACCCAGACATGATGTCCACAAGGTATTAATAATGTTGGTCCTCTGAAGACATCCATTATCAAGTATACTTGGGAAATAGTGAACACCCTTGAGTCCTTTGGATATAGACAGTGTGTAGTATGTAGCAAATTAAGACTTTGAGAAGTCCTGCAGAACAGAGAAAAAAAAAAGAACGCTTTATTTGGCTCAGACTAGCATTTGAGTTTCTGTTCCTCTGCCTGTTTAAACACTTAAAACACAGCTGTAGGATAGAGATAATGGGACTTCACAATGCATCAGTCAAAACAATGAAAAAACAGGGAAAAGTGCTAGACTTGGATAAAAGACTCCCCATTGGTCCAGGGCCACTGTCTGGGTCAAGATGCTCTGCTAAAATCTAGAGGGCAGTGTTAATGATGATCTTTGGAACAAAGGTGTCACATAAGAAATGGAAAAGTCCCTTAGAAGGAAGAGTGGTCTAAGTTAGAAAGGACCCATTTAGCTGGAAGCACTGTGTAGTTACAGTATGATGAATGGGCAGGAAGAGGCTGCAATTAAAAAAAAATCATCACTTTATAATTGTATATATAGCTATTGTTGGGTCCTTCTCAATCTTCATACAGATCAAGGCCAACAAGAGACACTGACTAGGGGCACCTGGGTGGCTCAGTGGGTTACGCCGCTGCCTTCGGCTCAGGTCATGATCTCAGAGTCCTGGGATCGAGTCCCGCATCGGGCTCTCTGCTCAGCAGAGAGCCTGCTTCCCTCTCTCTCTCTCTCTCTGCCTGCCTCTCCATCTACTTGTGATTTCTCTCTGTCAAATAAATAAATAAAATCTTTAAAAAAAAAAAAAAAAAGAGAGACACTGACTAATTTTCCTAGGGTGAAAAAACATCTCAGTTTGTAGGATTTTCAGTCTAAAATTGGGAGAGTCATGGGTAAACCTGGCTAGTGGGCCATCGTACATTTACTAAAAAATTATTATTTGCAAAGGTTGTTACTGATATTCTGGCACCTTGTCCATGTGATCTGAACACATTTTAAAATTTTATTCACTTTGTCAAGGGAGTTCATTACACAGATAATTAAGGACATAGTTTTGATGTAGATTGAAGAATCCTTGTGTATTTGATGCTAATGGTATAATTTGGGATCTGTCAGGGATACACCAAGTTTTTATTCTTAGCAAATCGGAGCAGAGGGCAGTGTAATTAATCTGATATTGGCCCCTTTAGTAATGTAGGCCTGGCGCAAGGAGACCTATGCCAATTCCAGGACTGACAGGATGGATCCACCTGGGAGGCAGAAAGCACCAAGTTTCAGGGTTATAAAGGCCTCTAGTAAGTGGTCAGCCATAGAAGTCCACGATTCATAGAGATTGACAGGCTACATCCAGTTGGCATTTATAAGAAGAACAGGGACATAGCCTCTGAATTAGGAATCAAGGCAAAGCTTCAAGTGGTAGAACCAGCAAGAACAAAAAAGGGCCAGTTCTCAAAGACAAGGCAAGTACAAGACACCACGGGAACATCAGAGAGAAGTGAGAGGCAATGTGTTGGCCAGCATGCAGAGCTTCACACCCTCATGTATAACAAGCAGTAAGGTGTTTGGTAGCATTGTACAAGCCAACAAACTCCCTCCAGGACATTTCATATTAAATAAACTTTTCATGACTGTGAAGAGATCAAGGGCCCCAGGCTTCTAAATACTTCCTGTCCCAGAAGAGCAAGACTGAACGTGTAGATGGGAAGATCATCAGAACAAGCTAGCAAAGACAAAGAGGAAATGGGGCCTACTAATTGCTGGTTTCAGCAACTGTTCATTCAGTTCCCGAGGGCTTGGGAGTTCTGGGAATCGATACGTAGAGAGACCAGCTTTGAAGTCACAGTCATCTTCTACCCACTCACTATCGTGAGAAATGCTCAGGGAAGACCCATAAATACTGTGTTTGCATGCCTTATCCTCTTTAGTATCCCACCTGAGCTCTTCCGGAGAACAAATGCTTGCTGTGGGTGGCACTCTTCAGGGGGCAGGACATGGAGAATGTGGGACTGGGGCATAGAATTCCACATCATCTTATGTAAGGGCAAATGTTAAGTGTTTGGTTTATTCCTAAAGTAGGAGGAGATGGAGGGACTTGGCAAAGCTGTCATCCTCATTTTTTATCATGTAGGGCCTCTTTTACAAAAAAAGAGAGGAATCTGTTTCTTTTACAGTTAAAAAATGGAAGAGTTGCTTTCTGAAATTTCAGTGTTAGAGTTCATGGTCCTGCATCTCTTCTGAACCTACATAAAAATGTCTGATTTACAGTTAGCTGTTGTTGAATGATGATGCTGAAAATCGTGCCACCACACTCTGAAGCCTTGCAAAATGAAAGCCCTTGTAAAGTTCCTTTTAAAATGCTTTTTTTTTTTTTTTTTAACAAGGACATCTTATAGAATGTTTCTAATGACTGGAGGGGAAATAAAAAGATTAATCACTTTATAAGCACCAATTAATGTGACTCTTTATGCTATTAGTGTCTTACTGAACAATCAATTTTTAAAAAGAAATAAAAGTTTCTAGGATTTACATTGCCATGTTTCAGCTAATGTCTGTTTATTATTCCCTGGCTTAACTACTTGCTGATTTATATCCTTAAAACAAAGTCCTTACAAATATTTCCTTCATTTGAAAATCCAGTTTTAGATTTAATACTCTACAGTTAGTTCCTCTAAAAGGGAAGATCTGGGAACAAAAAAGTAATATAATTTTCTGAGAAGAACTCTCAGATTAAATTCTTAGTGTAATTCCTTTAGGTAGCAACTTCCTCCAAATCTCCTTCTTGCACCCCCTAAGCTTACCTTGCTATTCAAGCATTTCCCAGTAAGGTCACTTTTTGCTACTCCTTTCAATATGGATAATCCTAGGGTTTTGTCATCTTTTTTTGCCTCCTCACATATTTTCTCTGGGCCATCACCTCATTACTTCAACTGACATCTCTAAACTTATGACACTATATTTATAGCTCTACCCCCCAAACTCTCTAAAGCTCTCAACTGCCTTATTGATACCTTTCTTGGGAAATTTCATAGCATCTCAAGCTCAACATGTCTAAAACTGATCTGCCCATCACCTTTTTCTCTTTTGTTCTCTATTTCAGGAAACGCCATGACTGCTATCACTTGGCCAAGCCTGAAATTTGTGAATTGTCTTAGACTTTACTCTCCCTAGAAAGTGACTCTCCACAGCCAATATTGCTCACAGTCCATAGTGAAGGTCCTGACAAATTTCCTCCTGCCAAGTGCAGCTCCTGATCCTCCATCTCACACTGGGTGATGCCATTAAATTTTCTTATAGCACTAAAGCTGAATGAAAGTCTAGAATGAGGTGAGACCTGAACCCTCTGAGTCATGCTATCTTAGGAGCCAAAGCAAGCCTCCAACTCTCTGTCTTTTTCTCTTTTATCCATTTGTGATTCATGAGGCTGAATGGAAGACAGCTACCAAACTGCACTCAGAATTATTTCTGTCTTCTAACTCCAAGTGTGTTTCTTAATCAAGAGTGTTGAGTTCTCTAAAAGATGCTTTAAGATATCACTTTGTACACTTCCAGAATGTCTAAACCCCATTTAGATCAGGTTGGGATAGCAATCATCTATTTAGACAAATGACATGTGAAGCTTGAGGCTCTAGACAATTCCTGAATGTCTTTGTTTACCAGGTTGGGGACTATAATTTGAGGAGCTAGTTGAAAACCAGGGTTCACTTGTGAAATCACAGCAGTTCAAATCGATGCTTTCATAACATCTTGAAAAGTGCTTTGGTATTTACATAAAGAAGTTGAAAGAGGCTCTCTTCCATGATCCCTGTAAATAAGGTTCTTTGCTAAATAAACATGCTATTTGAGATATGGTTCTTTTGTGCCCTCTACCCACTAGAGAAGAGGACTATGAGCACCTAATTTTGTGTGATGTGGTCGTGAGGCCACAAGCAATAACTTGTGCCCATAGCCCTGCTGAACAAGGGCCGGGTCACCTGCCAAGTCAGGAAATGAGAGAACAGCAATTGTACATATTATCTGGTGATCTCACTTGGAGTCATTGCTGAGTTTCAACCAATTTCCAAGGGATTTTTTTTTTTTTTTTCAGTGACCATCCTAAATGTTATCTTACTATCATGAAACAAAAGGTTTGAAAATTTTTGTGGAATTTTTGTATGGAAGTTAATTTAAGCTTCACAGAATTTGTGCCTTACTTAAGAAAGAGGGTCTGCCCTTTTGTGCTAATATGTATTGTCTTCAATGCCCAGCCATTTCGCAGCTATATAGAGAAATATTTGACTTATCATATTCTCTAATTTAATTACTAAAAAACTAAGGCTACAATGATTGAAATGTGTCCTTTCTCTGATAATTCCACTTGAATCATAATCCTTTCAAAGAGAGGTCATCCTTTTTCTCCTCCGTGCTCCTTGTGTCAAGTTTAGTAAATAATCTCAGCATCTTTTACCTACATTCCACTATTTATTTTTTTTTTTTTCTTTTTCAACCTGAGAAAAATGTGATGGTGTTGATGATTTAGAAAGACCAGGTCCTATCTGGGCAGAGGATGGATGGGAAAGAGACTGGATAAGGGAAGTAAGACCGGGACCAGAATAAGCTGGGGTCCTGGCTAAGAAGCCCCGAGGCACCATGTCAGTAGGACCAGATGTGAGAAGAGCCAGAATAAATTGGCTCTGGCACAAGTTTGGCTTATAGAGATGGATGGGAGTAGAGAGGGAAGAGGGAGCTGCTAAGGGTGAGATGCTATGGTGCATCCAGGGAAGGTGCCCAGAGACCATTGTCCTAGAGTGTCTAGTGCTCTGAAAGGTGTGAGTTTTTATTGCCTTAAATAGATCTGAGCTTCTTCACAAGCTTCTAAGCACTGGAAAAGCTAAATAAGATGTAAATGTCACCTTTTTTCGTTCTGGTTTAAATTATTCAATCCCTTTGGGTCAATGCTCAGTCTATTTTATATTTTATTTTATAATTTTGCTTTTCTCTGAAGTCCATAGCATCTGATTATAGAACACCCTTCTTCTCTGCCTCTGTTGGTCACTTTTCATCTCCATGTTTTTGAGGACCAGAGAAAAGGCCTATATGGCCAAGCAATAGAGAGCAACAGGAAGGACTATGCCAGGTGAGTCTGGACATGTGTCACGGGGGCTGCATCATAAAGACCTGGTGTGCTGTGTTGAGAATTTTGGTCCTTATCCTAAAAGCAGTCAGATGCCTTTTAAGGGTCTTAAAAGAGTGAAACAACACTTGATGTGTTTTTGTGGTGTTTTTGGTTTTGTTTTTATAAAAGACAAAGTGCAAAGAATGGAATTCAGTGAGACAGGAAGAGATATAGAGGAGTATTTAAGAGGCCAAGGCAATAGTCAGGACCGTATCATGGTCTGGACAAGCATGGTGACAGTAAAGGTAGGAGAACTGGACATAACTTAGGAATTATTTAGATAGGGTTCGTGATGGAGAAAGAGGGATCTAGGATGATTCCAAAGTTCCCACAATTAGCAACAGAGGTGCCTGAGAGAACACAAGAAGAGAGTATGTTCCATAGGAGTGAGAGTGAGGGCTAATTTAGATTTCCTCACCTACTGACTCTGACACCTGCCTGGGGAATTCTAACTGCTGTGGTTATACGGACAGGTAACTGTTGCCATGGGAGATAACTCTGTAATTAGCTACACTATACATACATATTATCCAACTTCAGCTGGGTCTCCAGGCTCTTTGCAACTATTCTTACCAATTTCAAAGTAAATCCGTTTCTATTCCTCATATTGACTTTAAAAAACATTTGCATTCTTTCTATACCTGTACTCCTATCTTTCCTCCTCGGTTTTAGCAAACTACCTTGCCTCTTAATTTACTTTAAAAATACAGAGGCCAAGGGTGCCTGGGTGGCTCAGTTGGTTAAGCATCTGCCTTTGGGTCAGGTTTTGATCCTGGGATCCTGGGACCAAGGTCCAAGTCTGGATCTCTGCTTAGCCGGGAGTCTGTTTCTCCCTTTTCCTCTGCCCCCCCCACCATTCATTTTCTCTCTCTCTCTCTCTCAAATAAATAAAAGCTATTTAAACATTTTTTAAAAATATAAGGCCAAATGATGTGATTTTCCTCAAATTCTCTCACCTCCACTTCAAAATGTCTCTGAATCTTTTTTTTTTTTTTAAGATTTTATTTATTTATTTATTTATTTGACAGATAGAGATCACAAGTAGGCAGAGAAGGTTGGGGGTGGAAACAGGCTCCCCACTGAGCAGAGAGCCTGTGGTGCTCAATCCCAGGACTCTGAGATCATGACCTGAGCTGAAGGCAGAGGCTTAACCCACTGAGCCACCCAGGGGCCCCAAAATGTCTCTGAATCTTAAGTTGTTCTCTTTTCTTTCTTCTTTCAGTGGGAGAAGCATCCCTGTTCCCTTTCCAAGTTAACTTCCCCATGTGTATTCCTGATACCACCCCATTCCACCTTTTCTGAAACATTGTTTTTTAAAAATTTTGTTTATTTATTTGAAAGAGAGAGAGAGAAGGAGCGGGGGAGGGGCAGAGGGAGAAGCAGACTCTCCCCACTGTACAGGAAGTCTGATGCAAGGCTCTGTCTGAGAACCCCAGGATCATGACCTGAGCGAAGGCATATACTTAACTGGTTGAGCCACCTTGGCACCCCTAGAACATTGTTTCACAGACTATCCCCAATTTCATGTTAAAGAAAATAACTTTTTTTTTCCAAGCCCATTATTTATATTCTCAATGCAGAAAATTTGGAAGAACAGAATGGAACTAAGATGAATATAAAAATCACCTACAATCTCATAGAGTGAACTATTTTTTTTATTTCTAATTTTTTAAAATTTCTCTTTGTACTAATCCCCTTCCCTTTTTTTTTTTTTTTAAAGATTTTTTGTTTGTTTGTTTGTTTTTTGGACAGAGATCACAAGTAGGCAGAGAGGCAGACAGAAAGAGAGAGAGGATGAAGCAGGCTCCCCACGGAGCAGAGAGCCCAAAGTGTGGCTTGATCCCAGGGCCCTGGGATCATGACCTGAGCTGAAGGCAGAGGCTTTAACCCACTGAGCCACCCAGGTGCCTCTAATTCCCTTCCCTTAATCTGGAAACATGTTCAAGTCTTCTCTTGAGCCCTAACCCTAACTATTAAAAAAAAAAAAAAAATCCTCTCAATCTTGCTTCCCTTTCAAAAACTTCTGTGAAATCTTTCATAGCCATCTACTCTTCAGTGCTATTGGAAGAGTTTTAGGATGCCTCTTGAGTGAAAAATTTGCCTCAGGTTGGGGGACTGAGCCAAGAAAATGTGCAAGACATAGATGGAAGTCATGCGATTATCTAAACCTATACCTGTATATGTTGGACATGCCCCTATTGATTCACTGTCCCAGCTGGTTCCTGTTGTATCTTGGATTTTGCCTCATGTCTGGTTGTATATTTCCCCGACCACCCTGCCATATCCTCAGTCCCTTTGTCCAGACCTATCCATTTCATGGCTTCATTTATCATTCCATATGGATGACTTTGAGTTGGTATCAATAACCAAGACCTCTCACTGATAGTCAGAATAACATTTTCAACTGCCTTCTAGTCACCTCAATTTGAATATCACACCAGGAAATTCAATACATCCAAAACTAACACTATTCTATTATCTGCCAAACTTATTTCACCTCTTGTGTTTCCTATTTCAGTTAGTGGTATTATTATTTTATTCAGCCAAATTAGACAGTGAGTCATTTTTGACTCTTTACTTTCCCGAATTCAACATCAAATTCTATTGACTTAATATCACATTAACTATTTGCTTTTGTCAGGCACATTGCTAAGTACATTAAGTGCACTCTCCCAATCTTTCACTATATTCTGCATTATTCTTATAAATGAGAAAACAGAAACTTGGATGTTTAGAGCTCAGTGATAAAGTCACTATTTGAACTCAAGCCTCTTTATTTCCAAATGTATTGAGTGTCTTGATGACTTTTCGATTTGTTCTTCTTTCTTTTTCTACAGCTATAGCCCCAGCTCAGATCATCACAGAAGTTCTGCTAGCCAATTCCCAATTAGTCAATTCACATCATTAATAATGCTCTTCAGTCCTCTTACACACTTGTCACTGGAAACTAGTAGGAGATTGCCTGAAAGGTTGAACATTCCTTGTCCCATCAATTTAATGGCATGTTTGCCAAGAAAGAGTTGTATTTTGTTCTCAAGCTAGTAAATGCAGTTGTACTTTTTATTATGTTATAATATTTAATTAAATACTGTGTAAACTAATGAGATATGAGTGTGAAAGAGAGCTCTTCCTATGATAACTGAGTTGAATGCTTTGGAAAGACAAGATGAAAGTGAGTGGCTGAAAATATTATAATCCACATAAGTTTGGAGAAGGTGAACCAAAAATGATTGGGGAAAACTCTCATAAAAATCTCTTGATGGACGAATGGATAAAGAAGATGTGGTCCATATACACTATGGAGTTTTATGCCTCCATCAGAAAGGATGAATACCCAACTTTTGTAGCAACATGGATGGGACTGGAAGAGATTATGCTGAGTGAAATAAGTCAAGCAGAGAGAGTCAAGTATCATATGGTTTCACTTATCTGTGGAGCATAACAAATAACATGGAGGACATGGCGAGATGAAGAGGAGAAGGGAGTTGAGGGAAATTGGAAGGGGAGGTGAACCATGAGAGACTATGGACTCTGAAAAACAGAGTGGTGGGTATTAGAGAGGGCACGGATTGCATGGGACACTGGGTGTGGTGCAAAAATAATGAATACTGTTATACTGAAAATAAATAAAAAGTAAATAAATAAAAAAAAGAAAAAAAGAATAGCATCATTGTAAAGCAAAAAAAAAAAAAAAAAATCTCTCGAAGATTCTGCACTCTGTTTGCCTTTTGCTGCAATTTAAGGAAACATATATGTCCTATGCCATGTCCTCCATGTTATTTGTTATTGCTGGATGTAGATACTCATATGCATCTTAAGTTAAAACATTATATCCAAGGTAAATATCTTTTTTGTTGTTGTTGTTCTCTGATTTGATAAGTTTTGCAAATGACTGACCACATTGGGTCCCTGATTTCACTGAATGAGACACCTTCCGTGTTATCTCCTATTGTCTTCCAAACAGTAATAGTACCTTTATTCTGACCCCTGCCCCAGTATTCAGGCTGATTTCTGCATTCATTCAACACATACATTTTAAGAACCTACTAGCTGTCAGAATTCCCTTCTTAAAACTCAGATCTAAGCTTCTCTCCTCTGCCCACAATCACTCAGTGATTTTCCGTTGCCTGCAGAATGGAGCTAAAAGTACTTACCAGAATGTTGAAGACCTGCTACAATCTGACTTCCACCCACCTTTTTAGCTTCCACTTCCTAACACAGCACTCCATATTCTCTAAGTGTCAGTCACCCACATTCTGGCTGTTGCCCAAACACATGACACCATTCAACATTCTTTCAGAGAGAGCCTGAACTCTATATTTTGTATCTCTCTTAATTTTACTCATTATTGAAAATAGTAATTTATAGTGGGAAATATATTGTTCCTAGAAATTCTGCAATACAGAAAATGCTAAATGTGTCTGAATAAATTTTACTGAATGAATTTTAAGTTGTAAAGAGTACTGTACAATACATAGCCTGTGGATGGAGTCATTAACTTGTCTTTAATAATCAAAAGTTTAAATGTGTCTATTCTTGATAATTTAGTAAAATTTAAAAATCTACATAAAAATGATAACTTGACTGTCCTTATCCAGTTGTCTAAACAGGAAGAATACCTAGTTCCAGGATGACAAATATGAGTGGATTATTATGTCACTCTTGTCCTTAGTTGTCTGTTTCTCTCATTCACATTTTTTCCCTGGAAGTCTTATATCTGTGGGAGGTCTTAGCTGCTACTATAGCAAGAACTCCTGAAATGCTCATCTCAGCCAGAGAACCTGTCAATTCCACGCCTCTTTGTAATTGGTTTTGTGTATTTTCACTCGGTAAAAAACTATCCGTCATATCAGAGTTTAAAATGGAATTTTCCAGGGGCGCCTGGGTGGCTCAGTGGGTTAAGCCACTGCCTTCGGCTCAGGTCATGATCTCAGGGTCCTGGGATCGAGCCCCGCATCGGGCTCTCTGCTCAACATGGAGCCTGCTTCCTCCTCTCTCTCTGTCTGCCTCTCTGCCTGCTTGTGATCTCTCTGTCAAATTAAAAAAAAAAAATCTTAAAAAGATACAAATGTAGTGATCCAAAGGGACACATGCACCCGAATGTTTATAGCAGCAATGTCCACAATAGCCAAACTATGGAAAGAACCTAGATGTCCATCAACAGATGAATGGATCAAGAAGATGTGGTATATATACACAATGGAATACTATGCAGCCATCAAAAGAAATGAAATCTTGCCATTTGCAACAACATGGATGGAACTAGAGCGTATCATGCTTAGCGAAATAAGTCAAGCAGAGAAAGACAACTATCATATGATCTCCCTGATATGAGGAAGTGGTGATGCAACATGGAGGCTTAAGTGGGTAGAAGAATAAATGAAACAAGATGGGATTGGGAGGGAGACAAACCATAAGTGACTCTTAATCTCACAACAAACTGAGGGTTGCCGGGGGGAGGGGGTTTGGGAGAAGGGGGTGGGATTATGGACATTGGGGAGGGTATGTGATTTGGTGAGTGCTGTGAAGTGTGTAAACCTGGTGATTCACAGACCTGTACCCCTGGGGATAAAAATATATGTTTATAAAAAATAAAAAATTTAAAATAAATAAATAAATAAATAAATAAATAAATAAAATGGAATTTTCCCAGCAAACCCCCTTTCCTCTGACTTCTGAGACCACCACCTCAAGGTTTTGGAGTTATCCACAGATCTGGGGGATCTGTTTTATTCTGTGATCTTCCTTAGGCCACTACTAGTTGCCAATTATTTCTTTCCATAAAGATTGAATTTGTAAGGGTATTGAAAACTATAGGAGTACTTGTGCTTTTACAGGCAAACTTCTTGAAATAGTTTTCCATACTCACTATATTCACACTGTTATCTCCTGTTTACTTTTCAACCCAGTGTAATATGGCTTTTGTCCCCAAAATTTTACTGAAGCTATTCTTATCAAAGAACGAATTACTGCCTTGGTGCTAAATTTAATTGACATTGTCTCAGTTGTCAACCTAACTTTTTATAGACTGATATTTAGACCACCCTTTCTACTGGAAATGAATTCTCCCCTCTGCTTCTGTGATACCTTTCTATCATTCGAACTGCTTTGTTGTACTATTCTTTTTAGGCTTCTTTCTTCTCCCCTTTAAAAAAAAAATGTGTCCATTCTTCAGAGTTCCGAATCTTCTTGTCTCCTCCCTCTACACACTCCTCTAAGCAATCTCATCAGTTTCCCTGGCTTTAATTACCACCTCTTCCTATGGCCACCAGTTTTGTGTATCCAGCTCTGTAATTCACCTGAGCTCTCATGATGTGCATATATAACTATGTCCAGGTGTGTCCTCTTCAATATTGCATAAGCACGTTGACTTTAACCTGCCCAAAGCTGATTTTACCGAAGGGCAAGAATACTCTACTTATTCGCTTTTCTTAGTGAATGATACCTTTCAGTATCTATTTGCTCAAACCATCAACCTTAAAATATTTATCAATCTTAATTTCTTTTTTATTCCATATTCTCTAATCAATATCAAGTCAACTCTACTTTTGTAATATTTCATAAATCCATCCACTTTCTCTATCCTTTCTGCACTGCATGGTTCAACCCATGATGATATCTCTCACAGATATCTGCAACTGTGTTCTAAATGAACTCCTTTCCTGCATGCTGGCCCATCTCCAGTCAGTTTTCCAGGCTGCAGCAAGCTTCCTCTTTCTAAACACACACATTTAACCACATCCCTTGCCAACTTTCCTATCAATGTCCCCATGCTACCCTCAGTATTAATTCTAATCTCTTTCACATGGCTTGAGGGTTCTTTGTGGTCAACCCCATTTTCCCCTCAGCCCCAACTTTGCCACTCTTTCACACTCTGTGGTGCTTCTTTAAATTCCCAAACTGTATCAATTCTCTACCTGTTGACCTTGGCCTTGCCATGAATCTCCTCCTCTCTGATCAGGATATTCTCTCTGCTTATGACTTCTGCACCCTCTCTCTGCAGTTTATTCATTCAACATACTATTAAACACACACTGTGCACCAGGAATTGCTTTGGTTCTAAGACCACAGTAGGAAGCAAAAAGATATGTTGTGGTGAACTCCTGAGGCTCAGAGTCTACTGGATAGACACAGACAAGCCAATTTAGGCTATTGCAGGCCTTCGTGATGAGGGGCGGACACTGGGAGTCCAAGGACCCAGATGAAGACATCTTACTCAGGCTGGAATCAGAAGGCTTCCTAGGGCAGTCTTATTTAGAGGATTAGACGTAGGAGAAGTAGAAAGGTAAGAAGCCAGGGAGTTTAAGAAAGATCTCAAAATGTAAAGTTCTTACCTTTTCTTCCTTCTCTTTTTCCTTCGCACTCTTCTTAACTCTTGTCTTCCAAATCCAACTCCCTCTATTCTTAAAACTCTTTGGCTGGTTCCTATGTACTCCTGGAAGTTCACTATTATTTTCCATCATTGGTGGTATCCGTTTTCACAGAAGCACTTCCAGGCCTTCAGCAAACCCACCAGCTTTTTTTCTTCAAGTCTCTCCTCAAGGTGAAAGCCTCATTCCATACAGCAGCCATGTCATCCATCTCTTGGACAAAAGCTATCAGCTAACTTGTAGCTAAGTAGGGTCAGGCCCAGATATTCTTCTTCTTGTCCTTCTGCTGTAATCTTTCCGATTGTCCTCTTTTCTGTTCATACTTTCCAGTAGTCCACAATGTCAAATTGTCTGTGAGAAATAGAAAACCCATAATTATCTTATAAAATAATACAGCACAGATCTAGTTTAAGAAGCCTTTCCTCATAGCTTGGAGTTTCCTGTCAGGCCTTATTCTCACCAGTATAGGGCGGTGGTAAGTTTTCTCCTGAGCTTTATTCTAGGCCATGACAAGACCTTTCACATACAGCAAAAGTGAACGATCAGCTAATATCACCCCACAGATCTCTCAACTTCTTAAAGGGGTGTATCATCCTAAAAACCATTAGTTCATTTAGGGCTTATTATTTTACATAGTCCTCCCATTCAGGCAGTGGTCTCCATTTTAAAAGGCTTTAATAAGAAGAGAAATATTCTAGGATTAATTTTTTTTAATTTTTTATTTTTTATAAACATATATTTTTATCCCCAGGGGTACAGGTCTATGAATCACCAGGTTTACACACTTCACAGCACTCACCAAAGCACATACCCTCCCCAATGTCCATAATCCCACCACCCTCTCCCAACCTCCCTCCCCCCAGCAACCCTCAGTTTGTTTTGTGAGATTAAGAGTCACTTATGGTTTGTCTCCCTCCCAATTCCATCTTGTTTCATTGATTCTTCTTCTACCACCTCCCATCCTCTGCTGGGGCAGAAAGGAGGGCAGCCTTACCTATTCTTGGTTGATGGCTGCAGGGAACTCTGCCTTGCATCAACACTGTCATTATTTCTTCACTGACTACAGACTGAAGATTTGGCAACAATGCTGGTGGCTATATATAGAAGGAAGCTAATTACTTCATTTCATTCTTTTGTTGGAATATTTTCCTACCCACTTGCAAATAATCTTCCCTTTCCTTTAACAGCTCTCCTCTGAAGAGACCAACAATAGCACATTCATCAGAAGCCAAGTTGGAGCCCAAGAATAGACAACGGAAGCCAGGGCCCAGGGGCCCACATTAGAGGTCAGTGTCCACCAGCTCCTAAGTAATTGGCCTTACAGTGTCTCCAAAAGGAGCTCTTAGAAGAAACAGATGGAAACTTCTCCTGAATTCCTTATATGTTTGAAATAGGTAGGTAGATGACAGATAGATAGGTGAGAGATGATGATAGATGATAGATAGACAGATAGGTGATTGTTTCACCCATAAATGCTGTCATATTTCTATAACAATGGCTTCAATTCAGGGCTTTTAAGAGTCAGTGTTAGCCATTCTTTTGGGGACTCTATGAGCAATCATTTTCTTGGTCTGAACAAAAAAAGACTCAGAAAACAAGGTTCCCTTTTTCAAATTTTGTTGTGAGAAAAAAAAAAAAAAAGACAGCACCTGAGCACCTTAGTCAGGGGCACCTTTGTGATGACATTGGAGACAGGGCGCTATGTGCATCTTATGAGCTGTAACATGTATAGCACTTTAATCAATTCTGGTTTCACAGAGAAATTAACCAGTCAATAAGGACAAATCATGGAAAGGGCAGTTTTTATTTTTTTTTAAAAAGATTTTATTTATTTATTTGACAGAGAGAGAGAGAGATCACAAGTAGGCAGAGAGTCAGGCAGAGAGAGAAGGGGAAGCAGGCTCTCTGCTCAGCAGGGATGCTGAGGCAGATACGGGGCTCGATCCCAGGACCCTGAGATCATGACCCAAGCCGAAGGCAGTGGCTTAATCCACTAAGCCACCCAGGTGCCCCGGAAAGGGCAGTTTATAAACTAAAACACAGATACTTTTACATACCATCTGGCAACTCTTGATAATACAAAAATGGGTGAAGACTTCAACAAAGGCCCCTCCATTCTGACAGAGATTCTGTGCTTATTGTTCTTTAACATTTCCAGTATCCATTTGGAAATTTAAGAACAGAGTTACTGTATATGACACCTGATCAGAGGAGTAAGTTGGGGTGAATAGCACCAACTATGCATAGAATTTTTAAATGAAGCCATTAAAAAGTGATATATATCATATGATCTCCCTGATATGAGGAAGTGGTGATGCAACATGGGGGCTTAAGTGGGTACGAGAAGAATAAATGAAAGAAGATGGGATTGGGAGGGAGACAAACCATAAGTGACTCTTAATCTCACAAAACAAACTGAGGGTTGTTGTGGGGAGGGGGTTTGGGAGAAGGGGGTGGTATTATGGACATTGGGGAGGGTATGTGTTTTGGTGAGTGCTGTGAAGTGTGTAAACCTGGTGATTCACAGACCTGTACCCCTGGGGATAAAAATATATGTTTATAAAAAATAAAAAATTATATTAAAAAAAAGTGATATATATGTATATAACTACATGAAAAAGCAGGTTATAGAATAGAATATATCACCCCACTTTTGCAAAAGAAATAAATGTAAATATACAGAAATGCAAACACGTGCCACCTGTCATTCTATCTTCTTTCTATATATCTACCTACCTAGTATGTAACTATCTAACTATTCAGGGAAATAATTAAAAGAATAAACTCTACAATGTTGACTACAGTTATTTTTAGCTCATAAGTTATTTTGTTTTGTTTTGTTTATGGAGGGACTTGGCTTTTTCCTTCTTCTGATAAAAGTGTACTGACTTCACTCTGTGTGTGTGTGTGTGAGAGAGAGAGAGAGAGGGAGAGAGAGAGACATAGTTATTTTTTTATTTTTTTTTAAGATTTTATTTATATATTTGACAGGTAGAGATCACAAGGAGGGAGAGAGGCAGACAGAGAGAGAGAGAGGAGGAGGAAGCAGGCTCCCTGCTGAGCAGAGAGCCTGATGTGGGGCTCGATCCCAGGACCCTGAGATCACGATCTGGGCCCAAGGCAGAGGTTCAATCCACTGAGCCACCCAGACACCCCTGAGACATAGTTTTTTTTTTTTAATAAGAAAAAAATTAAAACCCTAAATAGTAGGTTGAGACTTAAGCAATAACAACTAATAATTGTTATTTTAAAGATGACAAATATTTGTGAACTGGAAACCTGAAATAGTGTTTAAAACCATCGGGGCAGTTAAAAAGAAAGTCTTAAACAGGCTGAGGACAAAGTATTGTTCACTGTTTGATTTGGCCAGTTTTTCAGCTGCAGTAACTATGACTTTACGACAACATTTTCACAAACCAGAAATAGATATTAAAGTGAATGATCACTTTAGAAATGTCGTTATAGAGTAATCCCACCTCTGATATTGATCGTATTTAACAGTCCCATTCAGAAGAGTAATATTGTAGTCCCTTTACTGTCAGTGATTTATTACTACAATGTTCAAAGAGATACAGTGTATGAAGGAATTATGCAATTGGGACTCTACATTAGTTTTATTACGAAAATGAAGAAAAAGAAACATGTTTAGGTATGGTTTCTATTCCCTGACTTTTTCCTTTGGAAGAATTACATTCTGTTAATTCTTGAGACAAGAGGCTGAGGCTAATATTTAGCAACGTATATTAGACTATCTATCAGGCATTGTACTGGTACATTTAACATTTACACCAATTCTCTAAGGTATGTATTTGCCCTTTAAGACACTGAGGCTCAGAGAAATTTCCCAATTTCTCTGTGATCACATAGCTAGTAAGGTGGTGGTACCAGAATTCATATTCGAGTCTTTCTGACCCCAAACACTTTGCTTTTTCCTGTTAGACCAGGGTTATAATGTTCCATGGTGGTGGATTGTATTATTTTTCAAAATTACTCAATCTCCCCTTTTTTTATAAGATTATACATCCTGCCCCATTGCCTATGGGCAAGGCTGTGTGACATGATTTGGTCACTGGCATGTGAACAGATGTGATGAACACTACATCCTTTAAGAGCCATCATGATATTTTGTCATTTTTTCCCCTCTGACATGTGAATGTCCCAAATAGGGAAGCTCCTTCAATATGGGTCCCAGAATGTTGAAATCATGTGGAGCAAAGCTGAGCAGAGTCTCTCAGCAGCTGCCAACACAAAGCTACCAAAATGTGGACAAGTATGCCTTCATTTTTTATTGCTACATTATAAATTAACACAAGCTTAGCAGCTTAAAACTACAAATTTATTTATCTCACAGTTTCTGTAGGTCAGATATATGGGCGTGACCCTATTGGATAATCAGCTCAGGGTCCCGCACTGGGCTGGTATCAGAGTGTGAGCTGCTGTTCTCATTTGGGATTTGGAGCTCTCTTCTGAGCTCACTGGTCGCTGGCAGAATTTCTTTTCCTGTGGTTGTAGGACCCATTTTCTTGTTGGCTGTCGGCTACTGGTCACTGTCAGGTCTTAGTGGCTGTTCTTAGATCTTTTCAGTGTGGCTCTTCCATATTCCAACCAACGTTCACAGTGAATCTCCCTCCTGGCAAATCTCTGAAAAGCAGCTGGAGATAACTGTCTGCTTTTAAAGGGCACAGCTTCACTCAGATAATCTCCTTATCTTAAAGTCAACTGATTAATAAACTTAATTACATCTGCAAAATCCCTTTGCCACATAACATAACATAATCACGTGAATAACACCAAGGTAACACCATCCAGGCCTTCTTAGAATTCTGCAGACTACAAAGAGATAATTGTATTGTATTGTAAGCCATAGAGATTTGGGGAGATTGATTTTTTGTTTTGTTTTGTTTTGGTTTTTACTGCAGCAAACTTACTAATGCAACTAGTTACCTGAACTTGCATGTCTGTGCATATAGAAAAGGGTAGAAATCATAAGGGGCAGGCAGGTGAACAAATTTTTACAAAGTGAACACCCCGGTACAACCAGCATCCAGATTAAACAAACAAAAACAAGTAGACAAAAATCAGAAAATTATTAACAACCCAGAAACCCCTTTCCAGTCATTTCCCATATCCTAAATAACCACTATCCTATCTTCTAACACCATAGGTTTTTTTTACCTGCTTTTGAAATCTTATGAATGGAATCTGGCTTCTTCCTAATACTAGGTCTAGGAGTTTTATTCCTTCTGTTGTTTGCAATTTTAGTTTCCTCCCTGTATAATATTCCATTACATAGATATTCCACAGTTTGTTTTTCCATCCTGCAGTTGTTGATAGACATTCGGTTCATCTCCAGTTTTTAGCTATGGCAACTAATGCTCCTCAAACCGTTTTTTACAAAGCTTCTCTCCTTACCTCTCCCTTTCTCTCTTTCTTCTTTCCTCCCTCTTCTCCTCCCACCCGGCTTCTCTCTCTCTCTATCAATCTCTCCTTTGGACGCCTTCATATTTTAGATACAAACTTCCCTCTCCCTCCCGTTCGGTTAATGTTAATTTTCAAAATTCATTTTTAAGAAACCCTCTCTGAAAGATAATTGGAAAGCCACAATGAGTGGATTTAGACCAAGTGAGTAAGGAGCTAAAGGAGGGGAAAAGAAAAAAAAAAATCCACAAGATATGATTTCCTACCCTGGGTTTATCTCAGGGCAGAAGTTGCTTAGGTGAGACCAAGATAATTTCAGCCATCACTCTGAGGAGAGCTATACAGTGTAGTAGGAAACAGCATAGACCTGAGGCACCATTTAAAGATCTGAATCTGGTTCCTTTTTCTAGTTAGGTAACTTGGCAATTCACTACTTCTCTGAGTTTCATTTCTGTCACCTGTCATGGGGACAATGAGACTTTTCCCTTGGGATGTTTCAGCTCTTTCCCATACTTCTACCACTTATACAAAAGAACAAAAGCACATTTTGCCCCAGCCCCACTCTACCATCTGTTCCTTGTCCTTCTCTGCCCTGTTTTTGCCCCCCAGAAGACAGGCCTCTATTGACTGCATCCGTCACCTGGCTCTGTTACTATTTTGCTTCCAACTAGGTTCAGCCAATGGGAGTCACTGGCAAGAGATTGGAAGGAGGGAAGAGAAAGAGGCTGGGTTATTGCCTTGCACACACACTGCTCCTTCCCTGCTTTACTGCTTTTCTACAGTAGCTGCTTTCCTCTCAACCACAGCTCTAGCTACCATCTGGCTCCAGTGACAACTCTGTCCTTGCAGTTTAAGCCTGTAGCTGATCGTGACTTCCCACTCAGTAATGCTCCACCAGCTTTGGTTTCTTAACCCAGTGCATGCCCCTGTGAATGGTTCCTTTACTATACTCTTTTCAGGCTTAAGTCCTTTGAGTGGATCAACCTTTCTTAAGCTGTCCCTGATAGTAGAGAAGGGAGCCCAGTCAGATTGCTGAGCATATGGGAGTATAGGAAACAGTTATTAGAAGCTGCAGGCCAAAGAAAATAAGGAACTTAAAGAACTGGGGAGATGGGATAGAGCAATGAAGGGTCATAGTGTCCCATGAGCCATTTCCATGGTCTCTGCTAAGTACTTTCCACATGTGGCATTTAAACTTCACAGCACCCCATGAGTTAATATGACAACTACCCAATTTTAGAGGTGAGGAAACTATGACTTAGGGTAGTTAAGTAATTTCTTTCTTGAGATCATTCTTTAGTAACTGGCAGAACTAAGATTCGAATCCAAGACTTTGGCCTCCCAAACCCATGCTCTTACTTACATAATTTCAAGACTTAGTATTGTGGCATGGTTGGTTATCTTGAAGAGAAAGATATGGGATAGATGTTTTGGAGCTATTAAGAAAAGGCATCTGAGTGTTGATGAGTCCAGAATTAAAAGGTTGCAATGAAGGCACTGGCATTTCTTCTCTGTGTTATGTCCTTCTTTCCCAGCTTTGGCAACTGACCCCAAAATAAATCCAACCTCTTTTGCTTGTCCTTTATGGTTCTCCACAATCATACAGCTTCTCCCATCCTGGAGTTCTCTCACCAGTTACACACTCACCTTGCTTTAATCAAATGGACTATTCTTCATGGTTCTCTTCTTTCTTCATGAAGTTGCCTTCCCTCCTTTTTTCTCCTTCGAAATCCTCTTGAGTCTTTTTGGCCCACCTAAAAGCTACTTCCTCCAGATCAATGACATTATCACACCAACCACAAGTCACCACCTCTCCCTCCTCTGAACATTAGCAGCTTTGTTTATACTGCTTTCTCTGTACCCGTCATATGCTGCTTGGAATTTTAGCTGAATGTTTTAATCCCTTGTCTTTCCTAATTGACATTGAGAACTTAGAGGATGGGGAATGCTAAGATGAGTAAAACAGACCACCTACCCCTAAAGAGATAAGAACACAAAGAACTTTAAATACTAGTGCTTTTGTGTATTTTGGCATTTTACTTTAGACAAATGGTAAGTGCTTGGGACATGTAACAGAGTGTATGTTCATATAAAATTGAGGAGATAGCTTTTTGGAAAAAAATGATGTTTGGTATGTACCTGGAAGTCTGAGTGGGCTATCAGCTGTCATAATTTGAGGAGGGCATTTTATTAAGAGGAAGCAGCATGAGATGGCTTTAAGAATATTGATTCCGTTGTGCACCCCAGTATCCATGATGATTAATGAAACTAATAATAGCAGCAATTGTTTATCGAATGCTTGAGTCATCCCAGACATTTTGTTAAACACTGTTTGTATGTTATCTCATTTAATTAAGACCTTCTCCATTTTATAGACAAGAAAATCAAGGCTTAAACAGATTTTTCCAAAGTGACCTAGTTAATCAGTGTCAGAGCTGACTTCTAATGAGGAAATATGGGGCCACATCGCCTTTTTACTTACAACTTGACATAATGCATAATTCTTTATGCATTTACCACTAACATTCCAGAGAAAATCCAAAACCTTAAAGAGCCAGATGGAACCAACATACTCCTCACATAATATTTATAAATTGATCAGTTTTAAGAAATCTAGTTATTTACAATGTATCTCTGAGAGCTCTTTTTAAAGATAGCATTTCAAAATAATATTCCATTTATCTTCTGTTGGGGTATTAAAATTGTGGCTCTTTAATCTGAGGTATAAAACAAATTCCAAGATCTCTTTGAGTGATGATACAGTTCTTCTTTTGAAATATTTTCTAAAAATAAAATATTGTCCCATAGTAATTATGTTGGTTCCCATTCAAACTATTTAAATTCAAAACATTTAGTGAGTTTAAAAAAAATGGCCTCTGATATTTTTATCAGGATAAAAAATGTGACAATGCCTCTCAATCTACAATGAAATTAAATTCCAAGATATGAAACTGCCATGCATTTATAACATATGGGTGAAATTTGCCCCAAACAATGAGCTTCCATTTTCCAGATGCTCAGATGCTCAAGTAATGACATAAACACTGTGGGGTTTCCTGGGTGCAAGTTATAGACTAGTACAGACTGAAAAGGAACTGTCAGTATATTTTTATTTTTTCTTAAATCATACAATGTTTTTTCCCTTGGTTGCTATAAAATGTTTCTGTGCCCTGTGAGGGAAGAGTAATGAATTTTCATATTAACAAAATATGACTTGTGCATCAGGATATTGACAATTATGTGGCTTACATTCTTGACCTCCAGGATGCATTAAAGAGGAAAGTCACCATATTACCCTATGTTATCATATGCAAAAGAACATTGAGGTAAGGTCAGTTGGAGGACAGATTGCTAGCAAAGTCTTTCAAAAAGTGATAGATAGAGGGTCTTCTGTAGGTAGTTATTTTCTACTGATAGGCAAAAGGATGGTGGGTATTTTTCAGTTACAGGATTACCCACTAGAGCACTTTTTCTCAGGCCTCTCGGGGAATGCCTTGTCTTGGTAGAGTTAAACAGCTCTGGAGAACTACAGGGAAATATTAGCTTTAGTAGAAACCCCAATGTGCTAAAGATCTTGGAGGAAAAAAAAAATCACATCTGAAAGACATAAAGTTTGGAATCGTCTGGGCTTTGGCTCAATTCAGAACTAACAGTAGCCAGAAACAAAATGGCAATGGAAAATGAAGTCTTCGCAATTTTATCAAATTGCTTTTTATGCTTGCATCTACATATGGACTTTAGGCAATTAACATTTTTCAAATTACATATTCTTGTAGAGGGCCAAACACATCTCCCAGAATGACCTCAATAGGTTACAGTTACACTTGACAGAAATTAGACCATAAAAGGGTAAAAGTTTGATCTGTTTCAACTACATTTACTCCATAGACAATACCCCTAACACCACAAACATCAGTACCTTGGCAAATATTGCATATATCACTGAACAATACTCAGGGTGACCAAACATCCTGGTTTGTCTGGGACTGAGGAGTTTCCCCAGGACCAGGGAATTTTACTGCTACTGAAACTACTAACCTGGAGCAGTCCCAGGCAAAACTGGGTAATAGGCTACCCTATAATGAGATCAAATGTTTCAGTTTTATATGCTAAATTCATATGAGATTTGTGCTAAGAGAAAACAGCTCTTTTATTTTTAAGCCACAAACTTCTATTTGATTTTTTAAATTCATATTTGTTGGAAAACTTAAAATTATTGTTTCTTTTAGAAATAAAATAATGCAATAAAGGGGCGTCTGGGTGCCTCAGTCAGTGAAGTGTCAGACTCGTGACTTAGGCTTAGGTCATGATCTCAGGTTTATGAGAGCATGCCATGCATTGGGCTGCACACTGGGTATGGAGTCTGCATGAGATTCTCTTCCTTTCCCTCTCCCTCTCCCTCCCCACTCCCTCTCTTAAAAAAAAAGAAAAAAAGCAATAAAATATTACCTTGTTCCATAAACAGAAGATGTTTTTTCATAGAGCATAAGGAGTGATTTCATTACTTTAAAGGGTGTCAAATGAAAGTAAAACAAATAAGCCAATAAAAAGAGCAATGATTCTTGAAAACTAATACTGTGAAGGAGAAGCAATGGTGTGATAGAAGTCAGAGCTGGTACACTGATGATGCTAGTGGTGGTTCTGATTGGGGCTCTGACCTGGGATGTGCCGAGAAGAGCTCAGAGAAGCCGTAAGGCAGCCTGGTATTTGGGAATACTATATATATATATATATATATATATATATATATATGCACACACACACACTAGCTACATATGTGGATCACTGAAAGGAAATGATGGGATGTGGTTGAACCTTACTGTGCCATTTGCTTGTACTGGGACCTCCTTGACAGAAGGACAGGCTGCAGTTTAAGTGGGAAGAATAGGGAGATAGAACTCTAGAAATGTGCACAAAGACCTAAATATCATCCACTTTTTGTACTTAAGAGCAGGGCATCAGGCAAATTCTGTTTATTAAATTAGAAGTTCATAATAGCTGAGTGGTTTTTAAAATACATTTTAGAAGGAACATTGCAAATCTTTGTGATTCATTCTAATTTAAAATGTAAGGTGTCCTGGTTTCATTTCTTCCTTTTGTATTGTACTAACTGTATATAAGTGGAAAATGATAAACTTGTGTCAAATGAAAGAAGCTGAATACAAAGCAAAATGGCAATTGTTGGTTTTGGTTTTTTTAGAGCATACTTTATATAAACCAAGAAAACAGAGGTAAATTAAATTTACGAAGTCTTATTAGTTTAAGTTATTTCCCAGTTGGAAAATAAATTTCTATTTTATTTTTTATTATTATTTTCCATTTCTCTAAAATAAAAGTGTATTATTTTTAGAGTAGAAATAGTTATCAATAAACATTCTTTTTAAAGGAAACTAAAACACTGATTACTTTTATATCTATATGGGAAATTAATAAATAAATAAGCATTTCTTGACTATTGGGTGCAAATAAAGAAAGTATGATCCACAGCCTCAAAAAATATAAAATATATCAGGAAAGACAGACCAGACCTGAAAAAAAAAGAAAACTGCAATAAACCAGTGGCCAAACTGATCCAAAAGAAAAGAAAGAGGACCCAAATTAATAAAATTATGAATGAAAAGGGAGAGATCACAACTAACACAAGGAAATAGAAACAATCATCAGAAATTATTATTTTTTTAAAGATTTTATTTATTTGACAGAGATCACAAGTAGGCAGAGAGGCAGGCAGAGAGACAGGAAGAGAGTGAGGGGGAGAAGCAGCCCCCTGCTGAGCAGAGAGCCCAACACGGGGCTCTATTCCAGGACCCTGAGATCATGACCTGAGCAGAAGGCAGAGGCTTAATCCACTGAGCCACCCAGGCGCCCCAATCATCAGAAATTATTATCAACAGTTATATGCCAATAAGTTAAGCAACATAGATGAAATAGATCCATTCCTGGAAACCTATAAACTTCCAAAATGGAATCAGGAAAAAATTGACAACTGAATAGACCAATATCTAGTAACGAGACTGAAGCAGTGATCAAAAACCTCCCAAAAAACAAGGACCTGGTAGATTCCCTGGAGAATTCTACCAAACATTCAAAGAAGAAATAATACCTATTCTCCTGAATCTGTTTCAAAAAAAGAAAAAGAAAAGAAAAGAAATAGAAGGAAAACTTTCAGACTATTTTTATGAAGCCAGCATTACCCTGATCCCCAAACCAGGCAAAGACCCCACCAAAATGGAGAATTTCAGACCAGTATTCCTGATGAATATGGATGCCAAGATTCTCAACAAGAACCTAGCTAATAGGATCCAACAGTACATTAGAAAGATTATCCACCATGACCAGGTGGGATTTATCCATGGGATGCAAGGGTGGTTCAGCATTCACAAATCAATCAAAGTGATAGAACAAATCAATAAAAGAAGAGAGAAGAACCACATGGTCCTCTCAATTGATGCAGAAAAAGCATTTGACAATATGCAACATCCGTTCCTGATTAAAACACTTCAAAGTATAGGGATAGAGGGAACTTTCCTCAACTTCATAAAATCTATCTATAAAAACCCACAGAGAATATCATTCTCAATGAGGGAAAGCTGGCAACCTTCCCTTTGAGATCAGAACGCAAGTATGTCCACTCTTGCCACTGTTGTTCAGTATAGTACTAGAAGTGCTAGCAACAGCAATCAGACAACAAAAAGAAATAAAATGTATTCAAATTGGCAAAGAAGTCAAACTCTCTCTCTTCACAGATCAATCACATGATACTTTATATGGGAAACCCAAAAGACTTCACCCCCGAACTACTAGAACTCATACAGCAATTCAGTAATATGGCAGGATACAAAATCAATGTACCGAAATCAGTTGCTTTCTTATACACTAACTGAAAATACAGAAAGGGAAATTAAAGAATCAATTCCATTTACTGTAGCACCAAGAACCATAAGATACCTGGGAATAAACCTAACCAAAGAGGTAAAGGACCTGTTCTCGAGAAAATACAGAACACTCATGAAAAAAATTGAAGAAAACACAAAAAGGTGGAAAAGCATCCCATGCTCATGGATTGGAAGAATAAACGTTGTTAAAATGTCTATACAGCCTAGAGCAATCTATATTTTCATTGCCATCCCGATCAAAATTCCACCACCATTTTTCAAAAAGCTGGAACAAGCAATCCTAAAATTTGTATAGAACCAGAAGAGACCCCAAATTGTTAAGAAAATATTGAAAAAGAAAAACAAAACTGGGGGCATCACGTTGCCTGATTTCAAGCTTTACTACAAAGCTGTGATCATCAAGACAGCACGATACTGGCACAGAAACAGACACACAGACCAGTGGAACAGAGTAGAGAGCCCAGATATGGACCTGCAACTCTATGATTCAACCAATAAAGCAGGAAAAAATATACAGTGCAAAAATGACAGTCTCTTCAATAAATGGTGCTGGGAAAATTGGACAACTGTGTACTGAAGAATGAAACTCGACCATTCTCTTACACCATACACAAAGATGAACTCAAAATGGATAAAAGACCTCAAAGTAGGCAGGAATCCATCAAAATCCTAGAGGAGAACATAGGCAGTAACCTTTTCGACATCAGTCATGGCAACGTCTTTCAAGACATGTCTCCAAAGACAAAGGAAACAAAAGCGAAAATGAACTTCTGGGACTTCACCAAGATCAAAAGTTTCTACACAGCAAAGGAAACAGTCAACAAAACAAAGAGGCAACCCACGGAATGGGAGAAGATATTTGCAAATGACACTACAGACAAAGGTCTGATATCCAAGATCTATAAAGAAGAACTCCTCAAACTGAACACACACAAAACAGATAATCACATCAAAAAATGGGCAGAAGACATGAACAGACAATTTTCTAAAGAAGACATACAAATGGCTAACAGGCACACGAAAAAATATTCATCATCATTAGCTATCAGAGAGATTTAAATCAAAACCACATTGAGATACCACATTACACCAGTTGGAATGGCCAAAATTAACAAGACAGTGAACAACAAGTGTTGGAGAGGATGTGAAAAAAGGGGAACCCTCTTACACTGTTGGTGGGAATGCAATTTGGCACAGCAAACTTGGAAAACAGTGTGGAGATTATTTAAGAAATTTTAAAAAATAAGCCTATCCTATGACCCTGAAATTGCACTATTGGGTATTTACCCCAAAGTTCTAGATGTAGTGAAAAGAAGGGCCATCTATACCCCAATGTTCATAGCAACAACAATGGCCACAGTCGCCAAACTGTGGAAAGAGCCAAGATGCCCTTCAACAGATGAATGGATAAAGAAGATATGGTCCATATATACAATGGAGTATTATGCCTCCATCAGAAAGGATGAATACCCAACTTTTGTATCAGCATGGACGGGATTGGAGGAGATTAAGCTGAGTGAAGTAAGTCAAGCAGAGAGAGTCAATTATCATATGGTTTCACTTACTTTTGGATCAAAAGGAATAACACAGAAGACATTGGGAGAAGGAGAGAAGTGAGTTGGGGGAAATCAGAGAGGGAGACAAACCATGAGAGACTGAATTCTGAGGAAAAAACAGGGCTTTAGAAGTGAGCAGGGTGGGGTTTGGGTGAGCCTGGTGGTGGGTATTAAGGAGGGCACATATTGCATGGAGCATTGGGTGTGGTGCATAAACAATGAATCTTGGAACACTGAAAAAAATTAATTAAATTTTAAAAATAAAGTCATAATATTAGGTTGTAATATAAACTCCATTGTTATTCAAATTTATTCATTAAAAATTTTATTAAATTTATTGAGTTCTTTCAAACATAATTTTTTTTGCTATATACTACTTACACATGTATTGAAAAAAAATCTTTGATTATTAGAATCTGCCTGCATTTTAAAGTACAAAATATATTCCAGAAAATGTCTCCTCCCTCCTGAAGTTTTATTCAAAGTGTCCCAAAACACCGTTTAATAATGGTGCTTATTAAATAATTAAATAATCCAATTTGCCCTAAACACTTATGAATGCTCACACCATCTTTAATCACTTCCATTCTTTCCATTTGTTACTCATCTCACCAATAGGCATCCGTGTTGAATCTCTTATGGGGTCGGTAGAAAACCAAGCCAAATGGAGAAAAGAAAAGAACCACATCTGCAGAGAGTTACAAATCATTTTTGGATTCTAATCGGATTTCTTTGATTACAATTCTCATTATTTGAGTCAGTTATTTTCATCTTGAGCTGAGACAGATCACCCATAATGTGATACTTTACTCATCTGTTAAATGGAAATAAAGTGAACCACTTCCTTTACAGGAACTATAGAATGAAGGTGATGCATCTTCTTCTTGCTAACAAGAAGTACCCCCTCTTAAACAAGTCTTTGTCGGAAAATCAGACATCAAGGAAAATATAATGATTGGCCACTAAGATTTTTAAGGATAAGACAGTCTCCTTTATTCTTTTATGCATGCAAATAAATACAAATATAAAAAACAAGAGACTGTTCCCCCAATAGATCAACTGAAAATGGTTTTTTGCCTTCCCTAAAAAAATCAAGCTGGTTATTGTTACTACAGCAACAGACTGTCAGTATAAAGACTGGAGTTTTTCTGGCCTGCTTGACTACTGAACATAAGGAAATAAAACACTTTATTATTATTATTATTATTATTATTATTATTATTTTAAAATTTAAAAAATCAATGTCTTTATGTTTTTGTATGGTTGAGAAAAGAAATGTAGTAAGAAGAACTCCATTGCAAAAGGAAGTTTGGCAGGGGAACACTAAGAACATAAGCTAGGCCATGAGGCACAGAGTGTGCTATCTGTGACCTGCTAGTGGCTGGGGCGTGACCTCTTGGTTGGCCTGACTGGATTCTGAGTCCCTTCACTTGGCCTTGTTGTCCTCACTCTGGGGGGAAACACTAGGTTGGTGATAATGTGTGAATGAAAATTCATTCCCTCACCAATCAGCCAACACTTACTGAATTCATGCTATATACCAGGTACTTTTCCAGCTCCTGATACAGGGTTTGAACAAATGGACAAAATTACTGCCATCGTAGACTCACATTTTTCTGGAGGAGACAGGCCAAAACCAAATCAGTAAACCCACACATAGTGTCAGATAATGATAGCTGCCTTGAAAAAAATTTAAAGCATATTAAGACAGTAATGGGAAAATTTTTGAAAGAAGAGGAAAGCAATGAAAAAGTAAAAGAAAATCCAAACATTTTAATGTGCCTGTAACTAGGCCTGACATACATAGATTGTATGTGAATGTAGTACATCAGTCATATTTTTAAAAACAAAAATAGACTGAATAGTATCCTCTATTTACCAAGTATTAGGATCATTGCTGGGAAAAGTGAGCAACAACTTAGTGCAACAGACTAAAATATCACAAGCCCTTCACATGGCTAATGGAGGCCCCCAGATTTTTAGAACTTCAATTCTTTCAGCATCTCTATAGAGTAAATTTCCTAGTTTTCCAAATATGCGTAACTGCAAAACAAAACAAAACAAAAAAACCCATCTTTGGGATATTTTAATGTAGTTTCTTACAGAGAAAAGAAAGCTTAAATATTTTACTCTCTGGCTTGCAGTTTCACATAGAGAATTCTTTTATAGAATTTATGATTTGGGGAGGTAGTAATGGAAGAAAACATAAATAGGTTTGGAAAGAATTTGAACAGATTTGTGAATGGCAGAGCCATTCCTACCAACTAAGAAAAGCTTCAAGGTTTGGAATGTACATTCTACTAAGGAGTCTATAAAATGAGGTCCAGCCATGGGACAAAGAGAATCGGGAAAAGGCCCTACAGTTAGGAAAGACAACCAAGCCCTCTTTCCCTGCCGACTTGCACTGGCAGTAAATGACTGAGCTCCAAGAACACTGAACCACCCAGTATGGCAATTCCTGTATTGTTATCAGATTGTATTTTTTTCTTTATTGTCTTATGAAAAGCCTGGCACTGATCTGGACAACATGTAAGCATTATATTTTTATGTTGCCATAAAGCAACTGCAGTGATTGAGGTAAATGCACTTATTGCTCTTCTGATTGTCAGCATTTGGAATGGATTATAATTGAACCGTTTGCTTTCTTTCCCTGGGATGAAGATTATATTCTGCAAATGATTCTAAGGTGCTTCATAAATACTGTATGCATCAACATAGAAATGTGTGTTTCAGGGCGCCTGGGTGGCTCAGTTGGTTAAGCCTCTGACTATAGCTCAGGTCAGGATCTCAGGGTGGTGGGATCAAGCCCCACTTTGGGCTCCAAGCTCAGTGGGGAGTGGGTTTGGGATTCTCTCTCTCCCTTGCCCTCTGCCCCACCTTCACTTGTGTCTGTGTGCACGTGCTTTCTCTTGCTCCTTCTCTCTCTCAAAAAAAATAAACAAATCTTTAAAAAAGGAAATGTGTGTTTTTACAATAGTCAGGATTGAGTAAAACAGGGTGTTCACACAGAACTCGGGAAATCTAACTTTTAGAACCTCACAGTTACATTTCTGTTACAAACTGCTCTCTTCCTCCTCTAAAGATTTTGTGTGTATTTGTTTGGGGCTTTGCGGGAGGGGATGTTTTCCTTTAAATCCTTGTTAATCTTCAGACTACCAGGGTCATATCTTCTTGGGTTAATCTTGCTCTCCCACATTGACTGAATTGTGTCAAGCTCCCTTGAGAACTCCATCAAGGTGAACAGTTGACAAAGAGAAACCGATAGCAGTTTTAATGAAACTTTAGCAAAAAGCTACTTATACATGAGCTTGTCGGGCTTGGGCCATGGGCTCAGCTCTCTCTTTTCCAGTCTCAATCCTCCACATACTCCCATTAATACTCTCCACACTAGGGCATTTTTCATCCTTTCCAATTCAGAGAATTGGCAAGGGGAGCCTCATTAGCACGAGTTCTGAGTGGTGAAACATTGTGTTTCAACCCATTTCTTCTGACGGCACGACCTGACGAGGCAGGCAGCAGTGGTCCTTTGGAAGATCCTGTCAGTCAGTTAATTAGTGGCAGAGCTCATGTGTGCACACAGGATATTAGCATATGGTCCTCACTGAAGGGTGACTTCTATTCACATTTTAAATCCTGAAAAATGGAAGCCAAAATGTTAATAAGCTAATAAGACTTTAATTTTTTTCAGATTTGGACACTGATTTTATGAAATTGCAAAATTAGCACATTCTCCCTTCCCTTTTTACACTAATTTATTTTGAAATGCATAGACTGTGAAGATTGTGCAAATCACACCATCTCAGTAATGTCTGTGCTTGCTACAGGTTTACAGCATTGATCTGCGTCTTTCAACTTCTCTTTCTTTTCCTCAATTTTCAGCCCAGCTGGGATATGGGATATGGGCTCATTTGCCTTTCATATTTATTTGTTCATGTTCCGCAACCCAGACCAAGTCTCAGCTATTTATTTTAGTTGCCATTTAGTCCTTAGAAGAACAAGGTTCTACTTTCACTTTTGAAATACTTGTCTGCCTTCAATGCTTTATCAATGTATATTATTTTGGTCAGGTCATCTTGACATCGTATGTCCTTCCTATGTTCTTACATCCTTGCCCTTGATTCTATTTGATTTGCTTTTATTCACATGCATGTGTGTGTGTGTGTAAGTTTGTGGTGAAGACTAGGGTGAAGAGGAGAGCAATTAAGGTCTTCTTGGGCCTGTGGTACCAGTAGCTTCTCTTAATCCAAGGAAGGATCTGAAATACACCATTAACACCTTTGCTCTTACACCCTTGAAGGACTCTCAAATCAAATCTCCTAGAGATTTCCCAGAAAACAGACAAGTTCCCTAGAAATTGCTATACAGACCAGCTTGGATTTCCTCTCCAAATCCAGGCAGTCTTGGGGCTATGAGGCAAATAAAAGCAGAGATTTCTGAAAATAGAAATTTGCTTTGGTAAAGACCCAAAACTCTCCAGACTAATGTATTTTCTCTTTTGATCAGGCTGGTAAAAATGGTTAATCTTGGAGCATGTTCCATGTGGGGAAGAGAAATATAATGGGCAAAGAGAGGAATTATATAGATGTTCACATGTTATTGACTGAAAAGGTTTGGGGGTAAGCAGGTCAAGATCTCTCTTTTCATTGAGAGCACACTGAAAGTAAATGATCTGTACATGGTAGGCACTCAGAAAACATTTAATTTAAAAATATCTAATATTTATTGCTTATCAAAAAACTTTATTTTTTATTAAAAAATAAATAAGCTAAAATATTTTGAAGTAGCTTCCAGAGCTCTATAAGCAACAATCAGGTAGAGAGACGGACTAACCAGCCAGTGCTTAGCAAGCTGCGAGAAAGAGCAGGAATGAGGCACACGGGATGATCCTGCTTAGCGTACTCTTCTGGGGCCTCTTCCTGGCCAGTGCACTGGCATCTCCACTGTTCCACCCTAAACTTGGTTATGTGACCCCAGGCTTTCAAGGGTCACCACAAAAGTGATCTCAGTCAGCCCCAGATGCCATGGTCACTGGTTTGGCACAAGCTCTCCCACATCTGTCCAGGCCCCTCAGCTGAGGAAACTCTCACACTCCCAGGTCCCAGTAACTCTGTGGGTGTCCCAGTCCTGGTCAAGCTCTGCCTGCAGGCTGTTGTCCTTGCTGACTTATACCTAACAGGAAGCGTGAAATTAGGCAGAAGCTATTTGCTTTCCATCTGCTGCACATTCCTCAGTCCCCCCTCCTTTGTACTCATGGAAGCATTTCCCCTTAAGGTTCACTCTGGCCTAGTACCAATGCCAGTCAAATCAGGACAGAGAGAAGCTGAGAAGCTTTTGCCCTCTCCTACTCCTCCCGCCTCAACCTAAGCAGATAAGGCCTGGAATTAGTCTTGCAGACATAGACAAGAGATTCAGAAGTCTGGGAATGATCCTTGTCCTACCTGTGCCATACTGATCCCTTTTGTACCACTATGTTTTACACTTGGACTTTTGTTGAACGTATCGGTGCCCTGAAGTCTTTCCTTATACTTCAGCTCAGTGGGTTAGCTGGGCCTTGCCACCCTGCCTCACTTTGGCTCAGCCCTGTTGCATCACTTGGCCCCATAATGCTACTTTTCACCTGACTTTATGGACCCCTACTTCCAGGAATCCAGATTCTCATTACTTTGGTGCTCCTTTGGGTTCCTGTCTAGGCTGAGCTAGAACTTGATATGGCCACACTACTTTTGACTACATATTTGAGCCTTTGGCTAGTTTCTGGGAAACCAGAGTCATAGCTGTGTCAGTTTTCACAACCAAAGTACTCATTTCCTATTGTTGTATACTGACATTTGCCACTGAGTTCCCAGTACTCATTCATGTATCTGTGTGCCACATAGAAGCACACGCCCTTCTTTTCTGCTTGTTAGTGCTGTTGCCCGACACACAGTCCAGACCTCAAGCTGCCTCTAGCTGGCTGTAGTCCATGCCAGGCCTTGTGTCCTTGGCTGGGGCCCTGGTCCTGCATCTCCTAGCTAACCGTCTCTAGTAGCTAGTTATGTCTTGCCAGGACAGAAGATCCTTTCAGGCCATTATTGTTCTGAGTGATTATTTCACTTACCCGTCAGCATCCTGGTATACTCCATCATCTTCACATGATTGGATGACTCTGTCCAAGCTGCATCAAGAATATCAGTGCTTAATAAATATCTGTTGTCACTGACTTGATTCAGTTTGCCCAATTGTAGAGTTCCTTATTGTAAGTTGCACACCCTCAGAGAAACTCAATGAAAATGAACTGAACTAAGGCAAACAAATTGGGTGAGAGTTGATGGCTTTAAGATGGAATTATTTATAAAAAATATCAACAAAGTGTTTGAAGGTTTCTAGTGCATCTCTTAAGTGCTGACAGAGAAATGGAGGCAGAGAAAAACAGTGTCAAGCTGATTCCTAATTGAAAATTATGCAGACATAAAGATGAAGTATACTTAAATCAACAGGATTTGATATTTGAAATTCCAATCAATCACAGCTAGTCAGTAAAAGCTAGATCAAGGAGAAGCTACATTAAAGACTAATCTGTGTATCACAGATGAAAGTTTCTATCTTCTTCTTAAACCTTCAGCTCCATATCCTCTCTTACTGTTGGGATAAAAGTAAGCCACTATCAATCCTATCCTTCATTTCTTTTTCTACCCTCACAGTGCATCTACATTAACTCCTCAGCCTTTTCCTTTGGAAGGCAGAACAGTGAAATGGGAAATGAACATGAGTTTGGGTCCTAAAAGACTATATTTGTAACTTATTAACAGTGTGACATATAAAAAGATATATTACCTGTGTAGGCATAAAATAAATAAATAAATTATACAAAGGCATCTGTACAAAATGAGAATTACCATCTATCTCCAGGTGTGTGCAATGACCAAATGATAAAATTTCTGTAAAATACCTCACAGAGTATCCAGCTCCACAGATAGCCATTTTGTATGCCTTCTTTCTCTCCTTTTCATATTTTCTTTCTAAGGAAGAGGAACCCATCTCCAAGGCTGTCATGCCTCCTGTGCTGACCTATTGTCTCAGCTCTCCTGCAACTGGTTTCCTCACACATCTGCCCATTCTTTAGCATGTGAAGTATCTCCCCTTCCCAGGTACCTTCTACTAAGCCTTTGATAGGCACATATATACCCTATTCTGGAGAGTAGCTTTTACCTATTGTTTTCTTAGTTTCTAATGATCTCCTTCTTTTCAAATTCAATACTAAAATGATTGGTTTCACCATCAATTTTGTTACCACATGTCATATTAATTCTTTAATGCTTGCAGAAACTATTAAGTCCATCTAGAAGGAAATTTCCAGCATCTCGAATGCTGTCCTTCTAGCCTGATGGGATTACTAGTAACTTTGAAGTATTGTCTATGCTTATCAGATGATTTTGTTTTCACATGTATGAAAAGTTTAGTATATTAGAACTAGTACATTGAAAAAGATGCCTTATAGAAAAAAAGAAGACACTGAGAATACAGGTCATAGAATTTAAAAATTACGTCAATTTGTATTTTCATAAACATTAAAAAACTGTATTTTTGGAGCAAGGTATGATCTCTGAATTGTCCAATATAACATCCTATAGGAAGGGAACTTTAGATACAAATGATACAAAGATAGATAGATAGATGGATAGATAGATGATAGATAGATAGATAGATAGATAGATAATAGATAGATGATAGAGTATTGAATTGTGTTAGTGTCCCTTTAAGAAAAATTTATTATTTTGGTCTGTTTTGCATAGACTGAAACCCTTCCAGAAACATCATACATTACGCATTTAGTAAACTACAGCAGTTTTACCTAATTGCTCCTTTAGGGGCTAATGACCCCTTTTGCTGCTTTATTTAAAACACCTGATGCAATCAGCATGGCAAAAGGTGTTCTCAGTCTCATACACTGCTTTGTAAATTTACATTTAGTTCAAAATCAAATGCAATTTCAAGGTCTCTTAAAAAAAAATTCTAACCTTGGGGCGCCTGGGTGGCTCAGTGGGTTAAGCTGCTGCCTTCGGCTCAGGTCATGATCCCAGGGTTCTGGGATCGAGTCCCGCATCGGGCTCTCTGCTCAGCAGGGAGCCTGCTTCCTCCTCTCTCTCTCTCTCTGCCTGTCTCTCTGCCTACTTGTGATCTCTCTCTGTCAAATGAATAATAAAAAATCTTTAAAAAAAAATTCTAACCAACCTAGTATACTGTAGGCATTGCTTTAAGTTATACATTTGCTGAAATTTGTGAAGGTGACTTTGGCAAATGGATTTTTGTCTTTAAATAGCTTCAGTTTGCTGTATATGCAAAATGATTTGAACATAATCAACCATGGAAATTCACTGAATATGTCCTTTGCTCTAATAATATTGAAAATCACAGCATAACCTGAAGGACTTCATTTACTTAAGAAATCGGTGTATAATTTATAAAGGCACCATGTAGAAAACTTATCAAGAGTCCATGCCCAGTATACTTCTCTGTTATAATTATTATTTGTACAGGTCGATTTGTGGATTGGATTTTATTTATTTTTGAATACATACTTAATTTCTTGGTCATTTAAAAATGTGTAAGCTTCAAATTTTCTTTAAAAATAACTTTCTGTAGGAAAATGAATAATAGTTTAGAACTACTTCTCTGTTCATAGAATCTGAAACCATAGAGTTGGAAGGGACCAAAAAATAATATAGTCCAATGTCCTTAATAGACAAGCAAAGAGAGGCCCTGAAGAGATCAAGTGGCTTTCCAAAGTCCATTTCTGCCTACAAATTGGTGACTAAACTAGAATAAGCACCTAGTTTATGAGAGATTTGGTTCCATGGGAAAAACGAGGGCACACACACACTTATGAAAGGATTTTTTAAGAAGATTTATTTACTTGTTTGAAAGAGAGAGAGAAAACAAGTGGAGGGAAGGGGCAAAAAGGAGGGGAAGATAAAATCTTAAACTGACTCCCTGCTGAGCACAGGGCTTGATCTCAGGACCCTGAGATCATGACTGGAGCTGAAATCAAGAGCTGGGTGCTTACCTGACTGAGCCATGTAGGCACCCCACTTATGAAAAGATTTTTAAAGAATTAAAAACTTATTTCATCCAGTTCATGGCAATATAATACAGAAGAAACAGATTTAACTTTGGAAAATCATTACTCTAATAGGTACTTTTCTATATAGAGAGAGTATCATTTTGTATTTATTCATATTTTAATGAAAATGAGTAAAGCAACAATTCATTTGGAGTTTCACAAATTAAGGATTTCATTAGTTCCACTGATAGAAAAGAGATTTCTTTCTTTTTGTTTTTTTTAAAGATTTTATTTATTTATTTGATAGAGAGATCACAAGTAGGCAGAAAGGCAGGCGGGGTGGGGGGGGGGGAAGCAGGCTCCCTGCTGAGCAGAGAGCCCGATGCGGGGCTTGATCCCAGGACCCTGGGATCATGACCTGAGCCGGAGGCAGAGGCTTTAACCCACTGAGCTACCCAGGTGCCCCAGAAAAGAGATTTCTTAGGCAAGTGTGTAGTATGAACATTATAACGGGAGGGGCTCCTGGGGAGCTCAGTTGGTTAAGCTTCTGACTGGATTTTGGCTCAGGTCTTGATCTCAGGGTTGTGAGATCAAGCTCTGAGTTAAGCAGGGAGTCTGCTTAAGACTCAAATAAGTAAATAAATCTTTAAAAGAAAAAAGAAAATTATAATGGGAAAGTTTACATACATGCTTTAATCATTTGCAAGTGTTGCCCATTTATATATATAAATGTAGCCATTGCTAAAGTGGATTATTAATTTCACTAATATGCAACTCTTATCTATTCTTTATGAGATTATCTTCTATACTGGTTTAACCTAGGTTTGGTGGTTGTTTATAACTGAAAATATGAAAGTGGTAGAATTGAATATAGAGTATGTTTAGATTCTAAGGTTCCACTCACAATGGTCTGTACTATAGGATGCAGTGTCTGTAGTATATAAACTCTGAAGATTTGCTTTGGGTGCTATTTCTCTGAAAATTGATAGGCTACATATTTACAGCCTATTTTTTCTTCCTATAATAATCAAAGAAATATTAAAAAAAAAAACAGGGACTTATATTGGTGGCAAACATATATTGGTGGCAAATATATATTGGTGGCAAACACTGCTATTCTCAACCCAGCCACTCTTTCAAAGGGTTTTGAAAAAAAAAAAAATCACAAGTAAAAACAGATCCAGGGGCCAGTCCATAAGTAGGAAAGCAGAACTATCCAAAAGGGAGATTAGATGCTACACACCAAAATGAGTCTAAGACAGAATAATCAAACAACAGATTAGGGGCAGGGGAGAGGCCAGAGCAACTCAGGGGTAGGGGTCATGAGAGATAAGAAGTAACAGAGGGAGGTAGAAACTAGGATGGCTTCATAACCCATTTAGAAACATGACACTGTGTCACATAATGTCTACTAAAAGCACCTGGCTTGCTCTGGTAGGGCTAGGGACACTATCATGCCCACGACCATGTCTCCTAGATTCTGGTTTGCCATTTATTAAAATTGTTAATGAACATCTGCAATGTGTGCAAGGTATTGAGACCACATGAGGAATAAGATGAAGTCATTGCACTTAAAAAGTTCAATCTAGTGGAGTGCAGAAACTCATATATATTGAAGACCCACCGTGCGCTGGACATGGCAGAAGGTATTTTATATACAATGTCAGCTATGGGTTGAATTGTGATGTCCAAAAAGATATATTGAAGTTCTAACCCTCAGTACCTCAGAATGTGATCTTACTTGGGAAAAGGGTTGTTGCAGATATAATTAGTTAAGATGAGCTCATACTGGAAGACAATGAATGGGCCCTTAATCCAATGTCACTGGTGTCCTATTAAGAAGAGAAGAGACCCATGAAGAATATAATGTGAAGACAGAAACAGAGATCCGAGGGGCCGTATCTATAAGCTAAAAGCACCAGGGATTGCTGGCTGTCACCAGAACCTAAAAGACACATGGAACAGATTCTCCCTAGTATCCTCAGAAGGAATCAGCCTTGCTGATACCTTAATTGGGGACTTCTAGCCCTAGACTGTACTGGGAACTATTGTTTGGAGTCACCCAGTTTGTAGTGCTTCAGAAACTAATAAACTATCTAATTTAGTTCTTATAAGAATTTAAATTGTAAGTAGTATTAGCCCCACTTAAAATGGGGCTAAAATGTATTTACAACTTACCTTATTCCCAAAGATATAACTATGGGATTGGATAGAACTGAATTCACATTTTCGCATGCCAACAACTAACTAGAAAAATTTGGGAAAACTATTTAAACTTTCTTAAGCTTACATTTGCTCTAATGTAAAGTGGAGGTCATCCTATTGGGGTGCATACTCCCTGATTTACACTAGCTGCTAGGACTCTAATAACCAAATTTGTAGCCCAAGTATACAAGATCCCAGGCATACGTCTTGTGTTTAAAAATCTTTTGGTATCGTGTAAACTTTTGTTAAGGCGCTATAAATTTATGGAATTGTAAATTAAGTTAAACCTAAACATAATTTTAGATAAGGCTAATGCCAGTAGAATACCAACCATAAATTATATGACGGGATTAAAAACATTCCATCAAAGTCCAAATGAGTGGCCTCCAAAGCAAGGTTTTACACTCCATGAGATGACATGATCTATTGGGATGAAGGAAGAAAATGTTAGTGTTTGTATTTAGCTTTTATCACACACACAAAAAAAAGAAATAAGCTTTCCTAATATTTACTAAATCTTGACAATCATACCCTCACTTGATCCATATGAGGGCAGCCAAAAGTGAGAACCAGAGTGAGAGTGGGAGTTCATGGTTGACTACAGTGCAGTGGTTCTTCAGTGAAGCCCTGTTGTAAACTGTTGCACCTGGTGTGTGCCCACTTAACTGAATTTAAAAATCACCTTAGCATTAAATAAGCTTACCCTCAACAAAATGGACACTTGGCTTGAAAAGAGGCCTGCAAACAAATGGTGGATAGAAGGTAACATGCAAACACAGGTGAAGAGGAAAATTGCAGAATGGACTCTTTTACTCCTAGAAAAAAGCTCTTTTTCACCTACATTGTTAAACTACAACAATGGTGATTTAATTGGATATGACAAGAAGTTAGCCCCTAAAATTCAAAATCATTAACAAGATTATTTGAAATGTGAATTTATACCAATCATCATTAATGAACTCTAAGTATATATTGTGCTTTGAAATATTAGCTGAAAGTAAGATATATTAATTATTTTGTAAATACAGATGCTCACATTGGTATTGTTGCTCAAAAATATTTACTATAGTAGCATACGCTTATAAAAGGTTTGAGGATAAATTGCCTAAACAATAAATGTATGCTAATCATTACCCTCTTCCTAAATCTCTCTTTAAGCTTCCTTACAGAGTTATTTCTGTAATTACTAAACCACCACAGGGAGAGTCATCAAAGTGTTTTAAAGGATGGATCTAATGTGACAGGTACAGAAACATAATTTATTAGCAGCCTTGATAATTCTCTCAGTGTCTCCACTGGCATTGTCCAGTAGAACTTCATACAATGACAGAAATGTCTCTCTCTGTGCTGTCCAATATGGTAGCTCCTAGCTACATGTAGCTATCAAGCACTTGAAATGTGGTTGATATGACTAAGAAATTAAAGTTTTCATTTTTAAAATTTTAATCATTTTTGAAATTTTAATTATTTAAAAAGTTTAATTATTTTAAAAATTTAAAATAAAATTTTAATTATTTTAATTATAATTAGTTAATTTAAATAGCCACACATGACTAATGCCTATAGTATTGAGTAGCGCAGCTCTAGAATATGAGGTCTGTGAGAGAGGTTGCTCAGTTCCTTCTAACAGTCCTTGGTTCGTAGCACAGTGCCTGGTACATATTTATCAAGTGAAATAGGGAGTCAGTAAATACAGCATGTATTACAGGAAGATAAAGAATAAACCCCAGGGCACACACACATATCATTATAATGACAACTGTACTCATTAACCTAGTATGGGGTGTGGAAACAATTTACTTAGGAAAATAACAATCAAAGGTCCTTTGCTTGCAGACTAATTCACAGAAGGTAGAATTCTAAAAAACAAAACAAAACAAAACGAAAACCAAATTTTCTGTATGATTAAACTGATGTACTAAGCAAATAAGATCCCATGAAACGCATAAAGTTTGTTAGAGCTCTGCCAGGGTATGAAATCACTAATCTCATGGGCTGACTTTTAAGTTGACTGCCCCTCATGTAGGAGCACATTCCCCTGTCATGCTTGTGTTCCTGGTTCCCCCACTAGGTCAATAGCAGGAATGTCAGGCCAGCCATCCTGTCCTTTCACTAATGTGTAACTAAGGAAACCTGGCTGCCTCAGCTATAACTATGACTTTGTGTGCCAGATTTCCAGGTCTGAGTATAACAGGCTAAAACTGTGGGAAACTACATTCAACAGACAACAAGAGCAGGCAGCGTTGGCATTTCCAAAGTCCAGACCATCACTGTAAATGGGGAATCAATTCTGGATTTTTCCAATTGGGTAATTAACTAGCTTATCTCTTTTCCTTGCTACACTATAAACACCTGACAGTTTGGAAAGTGGTTATATTTGTCACCACCGCTGATAAGAAAGAAGACTATTTTTTACAAATATGGAGATGGCATTTCTAAAATAATAAAAATTACGTGAATTGAAATGTTATTTTTTCATTTTTTATTTATTTTTTATAAACATATAATATATTTTTATCCTAAGGGTTCAGGTCTGTGAATCGCCAGGTTTACACATTTCACAGCACTCACCATAGCACATACCCTCCCCAATGTCCATAACCCCACCCCCCTTCTCCCAACCCCCCCTCCCCCCAGCAGCCCTCAGTTTGTTTTGTGAGATTAAGAGTCACTTGTGGTTTGTCTCCCTCCCAATCCCATCTTGTTTCATTTATTCTTCTCCTACCCCCTTAACCCCCCATGTTGCATCTCCACTTACTCATATTACAAAGATCATATGATAGTTGTTTTTCTCCTATTGACTTATTTTGCTAAGCATGATACCCTCTAGTTCCATCCACATCATCACAAATGCCAAGATTTCATTTCTTTTGATGGCTATATAGTATTCCATTATGTATATATACCACATCTTCTTTATCCATTCATCTGTTGATGGACATTTAGGTTCTTTCCATAGTTTGGCTATTGTAGACATTGCTGCTATAAACGTATGGGTGCACGTGCCCCTTCAGATCACTACGTTTGTATCTTTAGGGTAAATTCCCAGTAGTGCAATTGCTGGGTCATAGGGTAGCTCTATTTTCAACATTTTGAGGAACCTCCATGCCATTTTCCAAAGTGGTTGCACCAGCTTGCATTCCCACCAACAGTGTAGGACGGTTCCCCTTTCTCCGCATCCTTGCCAGCATCTGTCATTTCCTGACTTGTTGATTTTAGCCATTCTGACTGGTGTGAGGTGATATCTCATTGTGTTTTTGATTTGTATTTCCCTGATGCCGAGTGATGTGGAGCACTTTTTCACTTTGCAGATAATATGATACTGTATCTGTTGGCCATCTGGATGTCTTCTTTGCAGAAATGTCTGTTCATGTCCTCTGCCCATTTCTTGATTGGATTATTTGTTCTTTGGGTGTTGAGTTTGCTAAGTTCTTTATAGATATTGGACACTAGCCCTTTATCTGATATGTCATTTGCAAATATCTTCTCCTATTCTGTCAGTTGTCTTTTGATTTTGTTGACTCTTTCCTTTGTTGTGCAAAAGCTTTTGATCTTGATGAAATCCCAATAGTTCATTTTTGCCCTTGCTTCCCTTGCCTTTGGCGATGTTCCTAGGAAGATGTTGCA
>NC_081562.1:68527961-68578481 GCF_022355385.1 Mustela nigripes
TTTTATCCATTCTGATACCCTGAGTCTTTTGATTGGGGCATTTAGCCCATTAACATTCAGGGTAACTATTGAGAGATATGAATTTAGTGCCATTGTATTGCCTGTAACGTGACTGTTACTGTATATTGTCTCTATTCCTTTCTGATCTACTACTTTTAGGGTCTCTCTTTGCTTAGAGGACCCCTTTCAATATTTCCTGTAGAGCTGGTTTGGTGTTTGTAAATTCTTTCAGTTTTTGTTTGTCCTGGAAGCTTTTTATGTGTCCTTCTATTTTCTTTTTTTTTTAATTTATTTTTTTTTAAGATTTTATTTGTTTATTTGACAGAGAGAAATCACAAGTACACTGAGAGGCAGGCAGAGAGAGAGAGAGAAGGAAGCAGGCTCCCTGCTGAGCAGAGAGCCCGATGCGGGACTTGATCCCAGGACCCTGAGATCATGACCTGAGCCGAAGGCAGCGGCTTAACCCACTGAGCCACCCAGGTGCCCTGTCCTTCTATTTTCAATGATAGCCTAGCTGGATATAGTATTCTTGGCTACTTGTTTTTCTCGTTTAGTGCTCTGAATATATCATGCCATCTCTTTCTGGTCTGCCAGGTCTCTGTGGATAAGTGTGCTGCCAATCTAATATTTTTACCATTGCATGTTACAGACTTCTTTTTCCGGGCTGCTTTCAGGATTTTCTCTTTGTCACTAAGACTTGTAAATTTTACGATTAGGTTACGGGGTGTGGACCTATTCTTATTGATTTTGAGGGGGGATCTCTGCACCTCCTGGATTTTGATGCTTGTTCCCTTTGTCATATTGGAGAAATTCTCTCCAATAATTCTCTCCAATATACCTTCTGCTCCCCTCTCTTTCTTCTTCTTCTGGAAACCCAATTATTCTAATGTTGTTTCGTCTTATGGTGCCACTTATCTCTCAAATTCTGCCCTCGTGGTCTAGTAGCTGTTTGTCCCTCTTTTGTTCAGCTTCTTTATTCTCTGTCATTTGGTCTTCTATATCGCTAATTCTTTCTTCTGCCTCATTTATCCTAGCAGTCAGAGCCTCCATTTTTTATTTCATCTCATTATTAGCTTTTTTTATTTCAACTTGGATAGATTTTAGTTCTTTTATTTTTCCAGAAAGGGCTTTTATATCTCCTGAGAGGGTTTCTCTAATATCTTCCATGCCTTTTTCGAGCCTGGCTAGTACCTTGAGAATCGTCATTCTGAACTCTAGATCTGACATATTACCCATGTCTGTATTGATTAGTTTCCTAGCCTTTGGTACTGCCTCTTGTTATTTTTTTTTGTGGTGAATTTATCCATCTTGTCATTTTGTCCAGATAAGAGTATATGAAGGAGCAAGTAAAATACTAAAAGGGTGGCAAAGATCCCAGGAAAATATGCTTTAACCAAATCAGAAGAGATCCCAAATTGTGAGGGAGGAGAAAGGCGATAAGAAGAGGTTCAGAAAGGAAAAAAAAAAAAAAAAGAAACAATTAAAAAAAGAAAACGAATAAAGAAAAAATATATAAATAAATAAATAAATAACTATTAGATAAACTAATTAAAGAACATTAAAAAAAGAAAAATTTAGCAGAACAAGAGAGAAAAGAAATTGAAAAAGAAAATAAATTAAAATAACTGCAAGACTAAAGAATCATGGGGAGAAAGCCGTGAGTTGCGTGCTTTGCTTTCCCCTCCTCTGGAATTCCGATGCTCTCTTTGGTATTGAAACTGCACTCCTTGGTAAGTGAACTTGGTTTTGGCTGGATTTCTTGTTGATCTTCTGGGGGAGGGGCCTGTTGGAGTGATTCTCCTGTGTCTTTGCCCCAGGAGGAGTTGCACCACACTTACCAGGGGCCGGGCTGAGTAATTCGCTCGGGTTCACTTTCGGGAACTTTTGTTCCCTGAGCGCTTTCCATAGAGTTCCGGAGGACGGGAATGAAAATGGCAGCCTCCTGGTCTCCGACCTGGAGGAGCTAAGAGCTTGGGGCCCCACTCCGCAGTGCGCCCTTAGAGAACAGCGCCCATTTACTCCCATCTCCCTGGCCTCCAGCTGCGCTCTGAGCTCACCCAGCCTGCACCCGGTTCAAGGTAACCCCTAGCTGTGAGCTCACTCCTCGGCTCTGTCTCTGTAGCTGGCTTCCCCGTTCTAATACCTGCAAGCTCTGCGACACTCAGACACCCCCGATCTCTCTGTGACCCTGTGGGACCTGAGGACATGCTGACCCCGCGTGGGCTTCACCCTGGTTTAGCCTCTGGAGCGATGTCCCTCAGCAGAACAGACTTTTAAAAGTCCTGATTTTGTGCTCTGTTGCTCCACCGCTTGCTGGGAGCCGGCCCCTCCCCCCACAGTCTATCTTCCCGTCTCTTTGGATTCACTTATCTGCCAGTCCTACCTTTCAGAAAGTGGTTGATTTTCTGTTTCTAGAATTGCTGTTCTTCTTCTCTTCAATCTCCCATTGGATTTGTAGGTGTTTGCAATCTTCAGATAAGCTATCTAGCTGATCTCTTGCTACCTGAATTAGTCTCAGCCTGCTACTTCTCCGCCATCTTGACCCCTGTGGCCTTGAAATGTTATTTTTAAGCAAAACATAATACAGTCTATGGTGAAGTGAAAAATAATGTTGAAGAGGTATACATAGTGTGATCTAAGGATTATAGAAATAAACATGCATGTGTAAAGACAGAAAAGACATTAAGGTGTTAACAGATATCTCAAAGAAGGGGATTTCTACTTCTGGTGATTTCTAATGTTTCTTATGCTTTGCCCATGTTTTCTAAATTTCTCAAATATATATGCATTATTTTATTGTGAAAATTACTCTTTGGTTTTTGTAAAACTACGTTCTCTGTTTTGAATAACCAAATAATCCTATGGCAATAATGATAGTAATGTAATAACACAGTGGGCCAAAAGGGGGGAAAAAAAGACATAAAAGATAAAAACATCCTCAAATTTATCCTAAAGACTACTTTTACGGATTTTCAAAATTACTTTACAGTTGCTATGAAATTCCGTTTTTACCAGACTCAGAATCAATAGAGAGAAGTAATAGAAAGTCAGCTGGAAAGTGTACCAATTTCAAGACTTTAAATGAAACAAATTTATATAAAATAATAATAAGTTCTTTCTTGATATGTAATAGTGGAAATTCAGGAGATTATAAAAGTAATTAATTGATTTATTCATTCACTCATCTGGTGAATGTGAAGAACTATGAAATGTGTGGGGGATAAAAAAATGAATGAGACAGACCCAGCCCCTCTGTCATAGATTTAACTACACATATTCTTTTGTATTTGTAGCTACTTCCAAAATAGTTTGTGTAGAACTGTAGAAATTCTATAAGTAAAATATTTATTATTTTTATGGAAAGCCAAATAATGTTATGTATAAAGTCATCAAAACCCTGTTCCACTATCTTAAAAAAGCTCACTGTAAAGATTTCAGAAGTTGACAGAAGAAAATCCAAATTGGTCTTGTTCCAGAATACTAACAAAGCAATTTTAAGAGTAGGCCCTCTTTTTCCTGTTTCTTCGTAGTTGATGGGGTTTAGATAAGATAAATCAACAACCACCTCTCCTATGTAAAAGATATCATGCTATGGGAAAATTTTCTTATTATTTCAGTTATAAAGTTTAAATTTTAAAACACTGATACTTAGTCTGAAAGCAAAATTTCTATGGAAAAGTGGATTTGCACTTAAACTTTTTGAGCCCCAGTAGATCCTCACCTACTTTATAGGGATTTTCTAAGGCCACCAGGACACTGTATTTGAAAATATTTGCAACTTCTTACTATTAGAATTTTGTTTTGGGCCACATGTTCAATTAGTGGTGATTTCTCTCTGAAATATGGTTGATACATACTTCTTTGCTGCATGTTTTCAGTCTACTTTCTCCTTCTTTAATACAGCCAGGGAGTATTGAAAAAACAGGGACTTGGGGTTAACACACATGGTTGGCAGATTTCACCAGTCCCAACCCAGCTGTGCTCTAAGGGCTTTGAGGAAAATCACAAGTTTAAAAAGAGGATTGAGGAGGGGTGCCTGGGTGGCTCAGTGGGTTAAGCCACTGCCTTCGGCTCAGGTCATGATCTCAGGGTCCTGGGATCGAGTCCCACAATGGGCTCTCTGCTCAGTAGGGAATCTGCTTCCTCCTCTCTCTCTCTCTCTGCCTGCCTCTCTGCCTACTTGTGATCTCTCTCTGTCAAATAAATAAATAAAATCTTAAAAAAAAAAAAGAGGATTGAGAAGCTGAGTTGGGTACTGGCAATGCATCAACAACAGGAAAGGGGATGGTCATTTGAAAGGGAGATTAGAGGGGAGCGTGGGTGGCTCGATTGGTTAAGCATCTGCCTTCGGTTCAGATCAAGAGATCAGGGTCCTCGGATTAAGCCCTGCATCAGGCTCCCTGCCCAGCGCAGAGTCTGCTTCTCCCTCTGCCTCTCCCTCACCCCTGCTCATACTCTCTCTCTCTTTCTCTCCCTCAAATAAATGAATAAAATCTTAAAAAAAAAAAAAGCGCTGTGAAGTGTGTAAACCTGGCGATTCACAGACCTATACCCCTGGGGATAAAAATATATGATTATAAAAAATTAAAAAAAAAAAACAGGGGAGATTAGATGCTGTAACCTAAGATGAATCTGGGAAGATAGAATAATCAAATGACAAAGAAGGGGCAGATAAAATCACAGAGCAGGTGGAGTGGGCTGTGGGAGACGAGAGGGAACTGAAAGGGATGGTTTCAGACCCATGTGGAAACATGGCAGTACAATTGCCACATAATGTCTACAAATTTCTGGCCTACTTTTGCTGTCACTCCACACTATCAAGCACACTTCTATGTCTCCTAGTTTAATATTCTTCATTTATTCAAAGCTGTTAATCCAGGTATTGTGATCTGATTTCTGACCTCTAAAATGTCAGTAGTCAAAATTAGACCTTCATTTCTATCATCAAAATTATTAAATATAATGCAATAATCAACCCAGGTTTCACCCTCACCCACAAAGGCCCTATACAGAGAATGCCTTCTTTGCCCTTCTGATTGACACATGTCTTCCACACCTATACCCAGAGCAAAGGCTTCCAAAATAGATCCACAGCTGCGGTGCAGCAGTAGGAACATGGCTTCTTATTTTCACAGTAGTTAATATTTAGTAAGAACCCATTATTTCCAGGCATTTTATATATTATTATCCTTCTTAATGTGTATAACAACCTCTATGAAGGAGGTAGTCATATATCGGCTCAAAAGGATAAACCAGGATTCTGAGTGGCTAAGAAATATGCCCCAAGATATAGAGCCCCTACATGTCACAGTGAGAGGGCTTCAATCAGGGCGCTCAAGCCCAAGATCTTTTCTTTGTGCCGCGATGTCGCCCTATTCAAATCGGATGTTAGGTGAACATTTTTACCATGTCATTGCTAAAGTAGCACATTACCAACTCCCTAATCACCTGGCTGTACCATAACCACACGTAATTGTACTCTTTATTATCAAGCTGGGCTCAGCAGGTACTTTGATCTCTTTGAAAAAGCTGTAGTAAAATGCAAAGTCATAATGTATGAGCAATCTAACTCTTAAAAGTGGGAACTTGGTCTGATGGCTGCTACCGCCTATCCCTTCAGCTTTCTTACTCTAGAACTTCCATTGTGATTTTATTTAAACCTTCATTGATACTGCTACTTTTTCACAATCTTCATTACACTCCAAACTTGCTTCTCTTTTACCAAGCTTACAATTCATGACCCATTATTAAATTAATAAGCTTGAAAACACATTTAATTCTCTGGCCCCATTTTTTCTTGTACTTGCCTGGCTAGATCCCAACGCTTCATGAGCCTACTAGCCATCTTTTCTATGCCTGTACCCACTGGAGATTTTATCATAATCATTTGCTGGTTGCACTTTAAATTTGTGATCCCAAGCCTCAAATATACCCTCAGTAGTGCCAAAGGGCTTTACTACCCTTCCTTAATAAGGCTTCCTCTGGAGTCTTTGAAATAACTATTTCATATTTCCACTCCCTCCAGAGCTCCTGTACTCTCTACCTCCCCCATTCTTAGCTAATGACTTGAGCTCATACCTTGAAAAAAATCTAACCCATTATACAGGAAGCCTTGCATTTTACTAAGTCTGTTCATGTCTCAATCTCTGTGCCCCTATTCTCTCTGCCTTCCCTCTTTTTGAAATAAAATAAATGTATCTGCTCCTCTCAGAAGTCAGTTCTTCCACTCATATTCAGATCTCACTCACTCTTACCTTTCCAAGAATTTTGTTCTCATAGTTAACCCTCACCTCTGTTCTATACTACCAGTGTCTTTCTCTGCATTGGATCATTCCAGGCAACATGCAAACAAGTTCTATAATCTCCCAAATTATAATAACAAAAACCTGCCCTTGACTCTCATGATTTCCTGTGCTGTATTTTCTCTGGTTTCCCACAGCAACTTCCTCAAAATACTTCCTTAGCTTTCATTCACTCTGGATCTTTGCTTAACTATGCACTGAGTCGGCTCTTGTCAGGGCTGTCAGGGATCTCATTATTACTAGCTCCCCTGCATACTCCTTCTGTTTTCATTTTACTCCCAGCAACACCTGACCCAGTTGTCCAATCCCTTCCTATTCTCCTTTGGCTTTTAAAACAAACACTCTCCTACAACTAACTATGGTCAATTCATTAGTTGCTTCTCCATCTCTATTTGATCTCTAAATATTGGGATATAGCAGAGCGTAATACTGGCCTGTCTTCTAAATCTATATATATTCTTTCCAGGTGATCTCATCCAGTCCATGATCTTAAATACCAATCATATACAGAAGACTTCACCTGTCATCTGTCACCTTCCCTGAGTTTCAGACTTGTATAATCAACTGATTCCCTGTCACCTACACTTGGGTGACAAAGAGATTTTTCTGTGGTGCTTCCCATCAGAAGCCTATCCAACAGCCATTCCTCCCTTTGATCTTGCTAAGAGAAACTTTAATTTTGTGTAGTTAACAGAGGTGATTAGACACCAGCTGACACTTAATTAGTCATGGCCTAACCATGGTATTTCAATTCCTATTGTTAGTCATTAGTTTAAAAATAAAAATGTACATGTGACACAATTTTGGCTAATGATTTAAAAGAAAAATCTGCTGCAGAGCCTCCAAGGACATTTTCCTTGTTATTGAAAAAGACCATGTAAATTGGATACTGTGTCTTTCCTCTTTATCCCATGTCTGTCCCTGTTGTCTGTAAGGCCCTCTACAATCAGGATATTGCTTATGTTTTTTTATTTCATACCATTCTTTCCTTTGCTTACTCACCATGTTGACCTCCTCTTTATTTTTCCTTTTTATTTTTACATCAAGGTTTCATGTTCCTTTGCCTTCTCTCTTCCCTCTTCCTGAAATGCTTTTCCTCCAGTTCTCTGCATGGCTTGTTCCTTCTTGTCATTCAGGACTCAATTCAAATGTGATCTGTTTTAGAAAGGCTTCCATTGCTCATTCCATTTTGACTTACTTACAGTTTAACTTTTATCACAATATAAAATTGCCACTTTATATGTTTATTTTCTGTCTTGTTCACTATAAGACCCTTGAAAAGCTTATTCTTGAGGGAATATTAACTTCTTTCAGGACTATGATGTTGTATGGTATTTCCAATGCCTAAAACATGCTTAACACTTGTATTTGCTGAGTCACTGATACACAACATTCTAATTGGCTATAATTAAGCTCATATTGGTGATGTGGCATCAGAATGAAACTAATCCACTAAGCATCAGCTAGGGTAGCTCTGACTCAAAATAAAACCTCATAAGAAAGTTTCTTAATGCTTTTATAAAATGAGGAGGGGAAAGGAGATCAAAAGATATGTTTGTTATTTATATAGTTTTTGAAAGGAGAAGAAAGTTGTATTTGAAAAATAGAGCTAATGTGTATTCTCTGTTGCCTCTACTACTGGAGGAGATGGCCAAAGAGAAATGAGATGTTTTAGTACATTCAGGTTGTGATAACAGAATGTCACAGACCAGGAAGGCTCAAACAACGAACATCTTTATCAGTTATGGAGGTCAGAAAGTCCAAGATCAGGGTGCCAGCATGATCCAGTTCCTGGTGAGGACTGACTTCTAACTGTATCCTCACATGATGGAGAAAGAGAGCCTGGTTTCTTCATCCTCTTCTGAGGACACCAACTTCATCATGGAAGCACCAACTCCATGACCTAATCTAATTATAATAACCTCCCAAAGGCCTCACCTCCAGATACCATCAGAGTGGGGATGGGAGCTTCAATATAAGAATTTGGAGAGGATACAAACATTCAGGTATAAAATGGGGGTATTGGGAATAACAATCCTCCTTATCTCAAGATCCCAAATGAAACAAACCTTACCCTACATTCTTTAACAATTATTATTTGTTAATGGCATCTAAATCATAAAATTAAATTATGGAAATACTTTTAAAAGTTTTGGATGAAGGGGCACCTGGGTGGCTCAGGGCATTAAGCATCTGCCTTCAGCTCATGTCATGATCCCAGGGTCCTGGAATCAAGCCCCACATTGTTTTTCCTGCATTGGACTCCCTGCTAGCTTTCTTCTCCCTCTCCCTTTGCCCTTTCCCCATCTCTCTCCACCCCACTCATGCTTGCTCTCTCTCTGTCTCTCTCAAATAAATAAATAAGACCTTTAAAAATTGTTTTAAAAAGATTTTAGATGAACCATGGTAGTTGGATTAATGATGCTGTGCAGTGAGTAAAAGCTCTTGGGTTGCAGAGTTAAGTTTTAGTTTCTGATTGCAAATTCACAATTCTTTTAGTATAAATAAGTCTGAGCTACTTTTTAAAAAAATTAAAAGTCCTACTGTAGTTTATATATAATAGTACAAATAATAATGGTAAATTACTTAAGGAAAAGATTAGAATGGGAAAACAAAGAAATCTTAGTGGGCCAAGTTTTCAGTTACTAGTTTAATTTTTAAATTACATGTCTCTTTAATTATTTTCTGTGCAGCTCTAGAATTCTATAAAGTTTCTTTTGTCATTTATCACAAAGTCTAATGTGACATAGCAAATACACATTTTATTTTTTTTTTTATTACTTTAGAGAGAGAGCACAAGCATAGGCAGGGGGAGGCGCAGAGGTAGAAGGAGAGAATCTTCAGCAAGCTCCACACTCAGCATGGAACCTGATGCAGGGCTCAATCTCATGACCCTGAGATCATGACCTGAATGGAAATCAAGAGTTGAATGCTTAACCAACTGAGCCACCCAGGGGTCCTGCAAATACACATTTTAAATGTTGACCATTGTAGACAAATAACAGTATCAAGAGTTCTTATATTACTTGCTGAATGAAGGTAAATTAAAATAAACTTAATAAAGGTAATTGCCATTTATTAAACCTTATGTTGCTTTCTGATTACACATTATTAATAATCTTCCTAAGCAGGCAAGGTATTACTGTTATTCCCCATTAACTGATGAGGGAACTAAGACTTATATAATTCATCTCAGGTTTGCATTGGTAGTAAGTTCCAGAAATAATATTTGAACCTATGTTTTTCTGATAACAGTTACTTTCCATTGCACCTAGCTTACTATGTCAGCCAACAATTTTGTTTTTGCAGTTTGGTTTTGCAGCCAAATTATTAGTTTATAATAACCAACTTGTAAGGAAAGAATATTGGAACATAAATGTTACCTAGTCTTGGTAAAATTCAAATTTTGAGACCTTAATATACTTTTATAAAAATAATTATATACAATCTCAACATAATAGAGACCATATATGAAAAACTCACAGCTAACATCATACTCAATGGGGAAAAACTGAGAGCTCTTCCCGTATAAGCAGGAACAAGACAAGGATGTCCACACTCACCACATTTACTCAACATAGTACTGGAAGTCCTAGCCACAACAATCAGACAACAAAAAGAAATAAAAGGCATCTAAATTGGTAAGGAAGTAGTAAAACTTTCACTACTGTAGGTGACATGATACTACACATTGAAAATATTAAAGACTCCACCAAAAACTACTAGAACCGATAAATGAATTCAGTAAAGTTGCAGGATACAAAACTGATGTACAGAAATCTATTGCATTTTTAATGTGCTAATTAAGTAGCAGAAAGAAAAATTAAGAAAACACTCTTATTTACAGTTGTACCAAAAAGAATAAAATAACAGAATAAATTTAACCAAGGTGGTGAAAGACCTCTATTATGAAAACTATAAAAAACTGATAAAAGAAAATGAAAATAACGCAAAGAAATGGAAAGACATTTCATGTTCATGGATTGGAAGAACAAATATTATTAAAATGTCTATACTACCCAAAGCAATCTTTAATTTTAGTGCAATTGCTATCAAAATACCAACAACAGCACCATTTTTCAGCAAAACTAGAACAAAAATTCTAAAATTTCTGCAGAACTACAAAAGACACCAAATAGCCAAAGCAATCTTGAAAAAGAAAAACAAAACTGAATTTATCATAATACCAGATTTCAAATTATATTACAAAGCTGTAGCAATCAAAACCGTATAGTACTGGCACAAAGATAGACACATAGATCAATGGAACAGAATAAGAAGCTCATAAATAAACCCACAATGATATGGCCAATTAATCTTTAGCAAAGGAGGCAAGAATATACAATGGGAAAAAATAGAGTGTCTTCAACAAATGGTGTTGGGAAAACTGGACAGCAAAATGCAAGAGTGAACCTGGACCATTTTCTTACACTACACACAAACAAAATACATTCAAAATGGTATAAGGACTTAAATGTGAGAGCTGAAACCATAAAAATTCTAGAAGGAAGCACAGGCAGTAATTTCTCTGATAATGACTGTAGCAACATCCTTCTAGATATGTCTCATGAGGCAAGTGAAACAAAAGCAAAAATAAACTGTTGGAACGACATCAGATAAAAAGCTTCTTCACAGTGAAGGAAACAATCAACAAAAGTAAAGACAAGCTTTTGTTGTCATTTACAGAGATGTAAATGACATCTCTGAAAAAGAATTAGTGTTCAAAATATATAAAGAACTTACACAACTCAATACCAAAAATCAAATAATCAATTAAAAAATGGGCTGAAGATACGAACAGACATTTCTTCAAAGAAGACATACAGCTGGCCAGCAGACACATGAAAAGATGCTCAACATCACTCATCATCAGGGAAATGTAAATCAAAACCACAATTAGATATCACCTCACACCTAAAATTAAAAACATCAAAAACAACAGTTGTTGATGTGGTTGTACAGAAAAAGAACCCTCATGCACTGTTGGTGGGAATGCAAACTGGTGCTGTGACTATGGAAGACACTTTGAACGGTCCTTAAAAGTTAAAAATAGAGTTACCCTACAATCCAATAATTGCACTACTGAGTATTTAACCCCAAAATTAAAAAACCACTAATTCAAAGGGATACATGAACCCTTATGTATACAAACATCCTATCAACATATCAGTAGATAAAGAAGAAAAGAAGAGGTAGTATATCTATAATAGAATAGAATATTATTTAGCCACAAAAAAGCATGCAATCTTGGCCAGTTGCAACAACATGGATGGAATAGAGAATGTGATGCTAGGCAAAATAAGTCAGTCAGTGAAAGACAAATACCATGATTTCACTCATGTGGAATTTCAGAAACAAACAAACAAAAAAAAAAAATGAACACAGAGAGAGAGGGAGAAACCAATAAATAAGACCCTTAACTACAGAGGAAAAACTGAAAAACTCACCAGAGTGGAGGTGAGTGAAAAAATTGGTAAATAAATAAATAAAAGCAGAACACTTTTACCTTTCCAACTTTACCATACCTATTCTATGGTCATCCATCCATCCACTCAAAATGTATTTGTTGAGCACAGACTATATGCCAAGAATAGTAGTAAATGCAGAAACTAATCTTTTTTTGAAACTAAATTTTATCTAAGCATTGCTAATACTAGGCACTTCCTGGAATCCCTTAAATGTTTTTAGTATGAGTAAATGAACAGAAAACTAAAATAAACTTCAAAGTAAAGATGCCCTCCTTCAGTGAGCTGATATTTTGTTACTATTGTGGTATCTTGGATAACAAAATTCTGGTTTTAGGTTCTGGGAATTAGGATTAAGACATCTTTGGGGCCATTATTCAGCTTACTATAGATACCTTTTATAGATAACTTGTTGAGTTGCAAGGGTTGCTTATATATTTCAGACAAGTTATCAGATTTGCATATATTTTCTTTCATTCAGTTGGTTCTTTTTCACTTTTTTTTTTTTTTTTTGAGAGAGAGAGAGACAGACAGACAGACAGAATATGTGATGGGGGGTTAAGGGAGAGGCAAAAGGAGAGGGAGAGAAGAGAATCTTAAGCAGGCCCCATGCCCAGTACAGAGCCCGATTTTTGTGTGTGGTGTGAAGAAGGGTCCAGCTTCATTTTTTTCCTCCATGGGAATATCTAGTTCCACAAGGATAAGTTGTTGAAAACAAAATTATTTCCCCCTTTCAATTGCCTTGACATCCTTGTGAAAATCAATTGACCATAAACGTAAGGAATTACTTTTGGACTCTCAGATGTGTTCTCTTTATTTGTATGTCCATCCTGTTGCCACAATATCAACACTATCTTTATTACTCTAACTTTGTAATAAATCCAGAATCATGAGATTTCCAACTTTGTTCTTTTTCAAGATTGTTTTGGCTATTTTGGATTTCTTACATTTCCATGTGAATTTTAGAATCACTTTCTCAATTTCTGACAGGCAACTTGAATTTTCATAATATTGCATTGAATCTGTAGATCAATTTGGGGAATACTGCCATCTTAACAGTATTAAGTCTTCCAATCCATGAACACAGAATGTCTTCCATTCTTTAGATCTTTAATTTCATTCAATAATGTTTTATAGTTTTCGAATGTAAGTTTTGCATTTCTTAAATTTATTCTTAAATATTTTATTATGCCATTATAAATGGAATTATTTTCTTAATTTTGATTTTGGTTTGTTCATTACTAATAAAATGACAATTATTAATTACTAATGGATAGAAATACATATATACATATATCAGTCTTGTACTCTGACACTTTCCTGAACTAATTTATTAGTTCTCATAGGTTTTTAGTGAATTCCTTATATTTTCTATAAACAGGCTCATTTCTCTACAAATAGAAATAGTTTCACTTCTTCCTTTCTAATCTGAATGACTTCTATTTTATTTTCTTGCTTAATTTCTCTGACTATGGTATCTAAAGGAAGAAAGAACTCATCTTTTTGACCACACCCGTTTGGAGTAGAACTTCCACTACATTGACCTAGAGGATGGGGAGCAAGTTGTGCTCAAATGCCAGAGATTCACTGTTCTTAATGAGAATTAGCAGATTTTCTTAAATAAATATTTCTTCATTTTCTGTTTGCCCTTAGAAAAATTAGCAGAGGCTCTAAATGGTAATTGCTTTTATAATTTTCACTAGGCCTGGTTTCACAGGGAAGAGGGTCCACAGAGCTACTCATGCCACCACTGAGAAGTGCTTCTCCCTAAAGTGGTGGGTTGTTTTTGTTTTAAAGATTTTACTTATTTATTTATTTGACAGAAAGAGAGATCGTAAGTAGGCAGAGCAGCAGGCAGAGAGAGAGGGGGAAGCAGGCTCTCTGCTGAGCAGAAAGCCAAATGCAAGGCTCAATCCCAGGACCCTGAGATCATGAACTGAGTGTAAGGCAGGGGCTTAACCCACTGAGCCACCCAGGTGCCCCTAAAATGGTGTTTTTATTTCCTATAGCTGGTGTGGCTAATTATTGCAAACATAGTGGCTTAAAACAATGCAAATTTATTTTCCTGCAGTTCTGGAGACCAGATGTGTGTAATCAGTTTCACTGGGCTAAAGTCAAGGTGTTGGCAGGACTAGTTCTTTCTGGATGCTCAAGGGGAAAATCCATTTCTTGCCTCTTTCTTGATTCTAAAGGCTGCAGACATTTCTCAGTTCGGGACCCTATAACTCAAATCTTTGCTGCCATTGTCGCAGACTCTGCTTTCTGACACTGACTTTTCCTGTGTTGCTTTTATCAGAACCTTGGTGATTACATCAGGTTTACCTGGATAATATCCTTATTTCAAGATTTTTGACTTGATCACATCTGCAGTTTGTGTCTTGCCATGTAAGGTGATATTCCCAGGTTCCCAGGGATTAGTATGTAAGCATATGTGGGGGTGGTTAATTGTGCAATTTTAGGGTTTCAGAGGAGCCGTAGACTTTGTAGATGAAGAAACTGTAGTTTGGATTAGTTACAATCACTGAAGGTCATATAGCTAGTGTGTCACCGAGCTAGAACCAGGTCTCCAAACTCCTTTTTCAGGACATTAAGTTTGAATGATTAAACACAAATAGAATGCATATTTTTTGTGGAGTCTAATCCATAGATATACAATTTAAAATGGTGAATTGTGAATGCATAAAATTGGCTTTTATCAAAACTAGCGATCTGAATTCAATTTAAAAGTAATATATGCAATTCAATCTTTGTATTCAAATTTCACCTTTTATAACGTTCTTTGCCTTTCAAAGAACAGGATTGGCTGCAAGCAAGATACATTCCCCAAGTTAATTTAATTCATGTTCATGAATATATGCAGTAAAATGTAGTTATTACCATATGCACTATAGGATAGACATAGGCACATTTAGATAATTTATGACAGAAATCATCCACAATTTCAGAAGGAATCTGGAAAATTTAATTGAATGAGCTGTGTGTGATGTGGGAGGGTCTCTTTCCAAAAAGCATTTTCACTAATTTAAGTTTATAAACTGTGATTGTCTTCAGTCTTCTCTCTGGGGTTGTTTTTATCCCCAGGTCCTGAAGGACATTCAGGGCATGTTAACTTTTCTCCTGTGACATAAAATGACCCATGGAAAGAACTGATTAATGATTGCACAGTACTCTGGAGGAAAAAGTCATCATGAGTGTGGAAACTGTTCCTTTTAACAACAATGTCTGTACTTAGAGTTGTGCAAAGCCATTTCACAAAAAGAGACAAAGCGAGAAAAAAGGCTAGAAGGAAAGCAAGAAAAAAAGAAAGAGAGAGAGAAAGAAAGAAAGAAAAAGGAAAGAACAAGCCTCTCTCTCTGCATGGATGCCTTTTACAGGCACATCATCACCACTCAATGAGAAGTGCAACAATTAACTATTGTCAGTTATAAGCAGTAGTTACAGGGAAAGAATCTCGACCTTGAAAGGGATAGATTACACTGCCAAATAGATTTGATCTGACCCTCTTATTAGCATCTAAAATTCCCTTTGTAGTATAAGCCCAGGGAAAGGAAAAAAGGTAGCATGAGGATGTTTTCCGGGCATGGAATTGGGTTCTGTGGAATAGATACCTTTTTATTGTAGAATATTCTTTACTAGACTTACTGATTTACTGCTATTCTATAAATGCAATGCAAGAGTACATCAAACATTTCCTCAAATGACTGACTTTAAAGGCCTGTTTTAAAAGAATCATAAAACAAATCTCTTTAATCAAGAAAAGCCATTGTCTGCTTGTATTCTGAAGTGATGTTCAAGCTCTCTGAGAATGTTTTTGAGATTTTCAGGTTGGGTGGGAGCAATTTTTTATGATTATTCTGTTGAAAATTCCATCAGCTGCCTGAAACTCTCCAGTGTGTAAATAAACATGGAGAACTAGTGGCATAGAACACAACACATGCTAAAAAATTATAGAAAAAGTTTTCTAATCTCCACTATACTTTAACTTTAAATAATACGTACATTTCTTTTCAGTGGGAAAGGACAAAACTCTTCTGTTTCAGTTAGTTCTCTTAGAAAATTCAGCCAGGAGAATCACTAGGTATGCTAATCAAATTGTACTTCTCTTCACAAAACATGAATTTCATAGCAATCCTACTTTTATGGAAATTGTTATACTTGTCATTTACATAAGGGAAGAAATATCATTGATTTGGCAGCATTTTAAAATAATGTCCTATTTACTTAATTGAAAAAATCTTTGTTGAAGTATAAAATAGACACAAATATATAAATATTATGAATGTTAACAAACTTAACACATCTGTGTAGCCAGCCCCCAAATCTAAGACCGCATCCTCCAAATCCCTTTTATTTAATTGTTTAAAAAAGGATTTGATATTGCTTGTTTAGACGTTTGAAAAGGTAGCTGAACAGTCATTTTTCTGGCACACTTTTTTCTTAGGCAATTTAGAAGGACCCAAGAATATTTGTCATCACTTTCAGACAGATGAAAAAGTACACTAAAAGGGCAGAAGAGTTGAGTATAGCTCTACATTCTTTTCCATTCAGTAAAGGAGGGTCATTTATATAAAACCACAAGGAAAATAAGCAGTTCGTGAAGAGAACTGAATTATTTTTAAATTCACAGACTCAAAGATGATGATTTTATAGGGAACAGGTTTTGTTCACAGCCCAGGCTGCTGGAGGCCACCACTAGAGGGAGGCAGAGGCACCACCCCGGGGCTGTCTCTGGGGTGGGCCCTGGGCCTGCCTTGGTGGTGGTGAGGCCAAGGCCCAGGCAGGGCTCTCTCAACTACCACCGCGAAAAAGACTTTCTGAACAAAGAAAGTCCACTTCCTAAACGAAAACAGGAAGGTAAGGAGTAAGTATAGGGGTCTGAAAAGAGCAGGCTTAAGAAATTAAGCAAGCCTTGAATGAACCTGTGCTGGGGAGTCCACCTGGAGGAGGCAGAGAAGGTTCGAGTACCCCCTCAGAGCAGACCACACTACCGGGGAATAGGGTCCATTCACAGGAATTGTTCAGTGAGTTCCCTGACATTATAGATACAGAAACAGAGCCCAAGGGGTGCTCCTGTTGCAGGGATATAAATGGTGATGCTTGGAGTAGCCATCTCCCAGCCTCCTGAGCTCATTTGATTCTTTGTTATTACTCAGGTCAGATCATTTTACTACTTGTATTACTGAGTTGTATTGGAAAGATGTTATGGTTCAGAAGCCCGAAAACACAAACTGAAAACTTAGGGCTAAGCCATCGGTTAAGGGAGTTTTGCGGGAGTACTGTGAAATCAGAGTCATGTTATTCCTCAAGCGGAGCCCATCATGCTAACTTTCCGCCCAGCTGGCTAGGAAAAAATGAGGAGTAAGTGCAAATGGAAAGCCCATTAACACTCTGCTCTGGTGTATTAGTGCGTGTGCATATATATGTGTGCCCAACATTCTTGGATCTGTTGCAGCTATTATACTGCTATGATGGACTTTGTTAGTCTACAGAACTCAGTTTTTTACATATAGCAGCTAAAAATAATAGAAAGTTTTAATTGGAAGGGCACTGTGTGGACACTGGGATGCTTGCCATTTTATTTGCCTTTAGACAGAGGATAGAGGAACTTATTTTATTGCAGCATTTGTGATCTCTATGTGTTTTGAAACCCAGATTAAATAGTTAAATGTAATCAGCTCTAAGCTAAAGACCTAAATAATGCAAATAATGGTGGCTCAATCCACCTTTACCTTGGACAACAGTTAACATTGTTTAAACTTGTAAAACTCAGTGGATGGGGTTGGGCCGCTCTGTTAAGGCCACAGTATCAGGCTCTCTAGCTATGGCCAGCTAGCTCTTTTTTTTCCACTTTCAACAAGTCACAGTCATTGTTTTAATCCTTTTATTAACTCTTTGGCTTTGGTTTATGCCACAGGTATGGGCTGAGTATCTCTTTTGTTTTCAAAGGACTACTTCTGAAAATAAGGGAAGCTAATGATAACTGCCAGAGTTCGGTAACTTTGTGGACAGTGCTCAGTTTAAGACTCATGGCAAACTTCCGGGGTACTTTTAAGCCTAGGAGGTATGATTCTATCAGTTTACCGCTTCTGAAAAGAAAGATCATTAACTCAGGAACAACTCACAGTGCATCTTTATTCACGACATGATGGCTGTGTCCTTTTCATATGTGAAAAGTATTTTCAGTGCATGCTGAATATAAGAGCAGCCCCCGTGAGTTCTAGTGGACCCAATGCTGGTACAAATCAAGTCGGAACTGAAGCTAGGTTAGGCTCTGAGGTACACAAGTCCAGGGAAGACAGGTACATACCTGAGGTGCACTTACACAGCCACATCCCAGGAAACACTGAAGGTCAGATGCAGGGAAGCTGAATTCTGTCATCAGGTGCAAGTCTGCAAAGGGCCAGGGGCAGCCGGTAGAGCAGACCCTGGCAGCACCCTGGAATGGAAACAGGAAGGAGAAAGGAGGCACATGATGTGAGAGATTTGAGGCACTTGCTGTAAACAGAAAGGGTTATCTGCAGGTGTGTTGTTTTTATCTGTTAAGCATGCATACGGCCATGGTCAGACAGGCCAGAGCACGGGATCAGAGCTGATAGCCAGTGTTATTGCAGAATGAAATATTTCATTTTAATGGACTTTCCAAATACTTGAAACAACTCTTTCTAAAATGCCATAATTCATACATTCATGATCGCCAGGGAAACCTTTTCAATGGATTATAGATTCCTTGAATAGGAAGTAATCAGAGAGGGAGACAAATCACGAGAGACTTTTAACTCTAGGAAACAAACTGAGGGCTGCTGGAGGGGAGGAGGGTGATTGGGTTTGGGTAACCGGGTGATGGGCATTAAGGAGGGCATCTGATGTAATGAGCCCTGGGTCTTATATGCAACTGATGGATTATTGATCTCTACATGTGAAACTAATGATCTACTAAATGTTGGCTAATTGAATTTTAATTTTAAAATTCTTAAATAAACAACAACAGAAAAAGGATTATATATTCCTTCAGCTCCTAAATCAAAATTTATAAGTTCAGCGTAAGCCTTACTACATGACCATCTTGACTGTGCTTTAAAATAGTGAAGACTTCAGGTTTATTAAGTTCAGACAGACTTCTTGTCCATTCAGGAAATATAAAGTCTCCCCAGAGTAACACATTTTTTTAAAGTTGTGCTTATTTATTTATTTATTTTTTATATATTTTTTTTCCTCTAGCCATGTGATGGTATTTCTTATTACATCTAACCCTTCCTAGTATATCTACCTTTATTAAACCTTCCCTTTTCCTCTACTGCTAACTTATTTCTGATTTATCTGTTTGGGGCTACAAAAACAGATGTTCAGGTTTGTTAAAATTATGTGTACAACAAGATGGTACTGAGAAAATGTTATGAATTAAGCTTATGAGCTTTAATACCTGAATGTCCAGCTTCAGACAGCTATTTAAACAACTCAGGATCCTTTTTGTGGCTTTATGTTATGTTTTATTTTACTTGGTTTGTTTTTGTAGTTGAGACTGTCAGGGGTCATCTCTGACTATGTTAGGTATTCACATAATCTGAAATAGTATCTGTCACCATACATTTGCTGTCATGTCTTTCCTAGAACTGTGACTGGCACAGATTAAGGGCTTAACACACATTTATTGTAAGAATAATATATTGAGGGGCGCCTGGGTGGCTCAGTGGGTTAAGCCTCTGCCTTCGGCTCAGGTCATGATCTCAGGGTCCTGGGATCGAGCCCTGCATCAGGCTCTCTGCTCAGCAGGGAGCCTGCTTCGTCCTCTCTCTCTCTGCCTGCCTCTCTGCCTGCTAATGATCTCTCTCTGTCAAGTAAATAAAATCTTTAAAAAAAAAAAAAAAAAAAAAAGAATATACTGATGAGTGAAGGTAGGACATAGAGTTTCTGTCCTGCAAAATTCAGCTACCTGCCCAGTTGACCAGAAGGCACATGTAAGTATTAATTTAGAATGATGTGAGTAAAAGCCAGTTATGCTGGTATCCTTTTGCAGGGGTCACAAACCCAAGGTCAAGGGCAGCAGTGGCCAGCACAACTGTTTGTTTTATATCAGTTTTATATCAGTGCTTATGGCTCATGCATGAACTCCCTAGTTCACTGCTTTGTTGTTTCACACTTAGCCAAGTCACACAGTTAAGCTAACTGTTTTGTATACCCTGAGGGTGTTTGGATTTTCAGGTCCCTGAGTTGCTGTTTTATTTAATTTTTATTGAATATTCTCACCATACAAGGCAGTACTAGATGATGACAAACATATTCAAAACTCAAACTCTTGATTCCCCTCCAGTCCCAAGCCTCCCTTCCTTCAACCTTCCCCAACTCAGTAAATGTGCCCCTATGGAAGGGTCCCTTCCATAGGGGCACATACTGAAAACCATAGGGCTGTTCCTCTTTTTTTCGTATCCCTCATTCTCTCTGTCAGCAAGTGATGCTACCTTTGGAAGACATTTAGAATTTAAGTATTTCTCATTACTCTTATTCCTACTGCTTTGGTCCAAGCTATGATCACTTCTAGTCCAGATTACTGGAATAGACCATGACTGGTCTATCTGCTTCCACACATGTGTTCTTACACTTCTCCCCACAGGGAGATCCCTTTACTTTGGATGTAAATCACAGTGGTTCTCTGTTCAAAACTGAGACAGTTTTCTGTCTCACTCAGTGTAAAAGCTGAGATTCCTCTCCATAGCCTGTGGGCCCAGTAGCTTCCCTTCCCCCACTTCTCCAAACATCTGTCTTACTGCCTTCCTCTTTGTTCACTATGGACCATACACACTGGCCTCCTACTGTGCTTGGAACATCCCCATGCTCCTATCTTATGGCCTTTGCACCTTCTTTTCCTTCTATTTGGACCATCTCTCATTCGATAAACAAATGATTCATTTCCTTTTCTCCTTTGGGTGGGTGCCCAAATGTCCCCATTTTGAATAAGCCTTCTACAACTACCCTAGCTAAAATAGCATCCCCACATCATCTTCTAGCCCCTTTACCCTGATTTATTTTCTTCACAACTCCTTACCTGATATTAAATATTTATTAGTTTGCCTCCTCCCTCAAGAATGCAATCTTTTCTTGAGGGGAGGGACTTTATTCATTTTGTATCCCAAATATGTAGAAAAGGCCAGTTTTATTGGCCCAATCAACATTTCCTTAATGAACAAATACATGAATAAATGAAAACAAAAAGTAGCAAAGAGATTTATTTATGCAGGAAATCATTACTGTGTGTTAACATGCCACACACTGTCCTGGGCTCCTGGAATGCTTCAGTGAACAAACCAGAAGACAGGTTCTCTTGTGGAGTCAGTCACTAGCAATGAACAGAGATGAAGAGAGCAGACAAGGAGGCAGCCCAGGACAGGGGTTCACAGCCCAGACTCTGAGGTCAACTCACCTGGTTTTGAGTCTCCTCCTTACCTGGCTCTCTGAAGCCTTTGATGCTTCAGTCTCTCTCCTGTAAAGTTGGGGTGAACTAACTCTTGCTTAGAGTTGGTAAGAATTACGAGACACAGTGCACATAAAACGTGACATGTGGCAAGAGTTCAATAAATATTGACCTTTGTTAGAGCAAATGAAGATATGGAAGCCAAACAGTAATGGCTTTGAGATGAATACAATCCACAGAAGGTTTTATGAGAGGACCAAGGTGACCTGGTGCTTGAAGCTGCAGCACTGTGTTTAGTACCTTTATGTTCAACACAAGGAAAACAAGCCAGTTCAAAGAAAAGGAGCATAGAAGCAAGTCAAACTGAATGACTTGCTCTGTGTGAATCTGCTTTGTACCTGGAACATGGACAAATGGAAGAGTCATGTGACAGAAGCAGCAGCTTTTGTGTGCTGTGGCAGAAAAGCCAGGAAATATACTCCTATCTTGTTGAAGGAAAGGAACATTTGTATTGAAAGGGTCTATTTCTACTGCTTTTCCTTTCCTTCAGAGAAACAACCAAGAAGAGAGATGCATAAAATTTATTTTACTAACTGTAAAAATTAGATTCAAGAGCATAGAATTAAATGGAATTGTGCTCAGAGGATGTTGAAGTTCCTGATAATGTAACAAAAGTCCAATTTGGGTTTTTTGTTTGCTTGTTTGCTTTGTTTTTGTCTTGCAAGAGAGTCCTTTAAAAGCAGTGTATGGAAAATCACCATAGGTGTTTCTTGTTCCTCTAAAATATAATCATGTATGGGAGCATAGAGTTTCCTCTGGGAGAGCAGCTCTGTCATAACTGGACGTGAATTATGGCAATAGCCAAGGTTTTTTCCTTTCTCTCAGTATAGTACACCTGAATTTCAAGCAGAACTAAAGGAGAATCTCAGTCATAAAATACACAGGGTCATCTATGTGTATATGTCACATCACTTGAATATTTATAAATCTGAAGTTTTTGGAGATACAGAGTTCAGAGGATTCTCTGAGTGGGGTCAGACACTCCTACTCTAATGAGTTCTTTGATTATAGCCAGAATTTACGTGTAAGACAAAAATCTTATAACAGATGTTTAAAGAAAGAAAGAATGAATGAATGAATTAGCAAATCTATCTATTGTCAGCCTTGATGAGAATTCTCTTGCATTAGTTATGCCCAGGATACCTTGATCATCTGTTTAGCCAAAAGTGTAGAGCATGACCACAGAGGGAAAAGGCAGATGTGCTAGGGAGGGGCTCCAGGTGGCACTGTGCGTTGCTTCACCCGCTAAGGGTTGGGAACTCACTTTGGAAAAATGGCAGAATTAGCACCTGCAGTCTTAAATCATTCTTTCCTGGATCTCAGCCTGACTATCACCAGCCAAACTGCTCTGAAGAACCATCTGGAGATGTGACTATTCTTCTAAACAACTTTGTAAGGCAAAGACGGACCCAAAGGGTGCTGGAGGACAGGTGATGGTGGCTGATCTCTGCTAAGCATTTTATGAACTGATTACAAAAGGCAAACTTCAAACTTTCAGTTTGTTTATTATATATTTTGCTTGCACTGAAAGAAGTGAAAAGGGGAGGGATGCCTGGGTGGTTCAGTTGGTTAAGCCGCTGCCTTTGGCTCAGGTCATGATCCTAGGGTCCTGGGATTGAGTCTCACATTGGGCTCCTTGCTCAGCAGAGAGCCTGCTTCTCTCTCTACTTCTGCCTGCTTGTGTGCTCTCTCTCTCTCTCTCTGACAAATAAATAAATAAAATCTTAAAAAAAAAAAAAGAAGAAGTGAAAAGGGTTGCAATGCGTTTTAGCTTGTTCATTATATATTTTGTCATTTAGAATTTTTACATTTTAAGTCAAATTTAAAATCCTTTTTATATTTTTCATTTTGGTTTTATTTGGAGCACAAAGTTGAAAAACCTGTTAACAATATATAAAAGATTGACAAGTTCATACCACCAACCCAGCAGTTCTACTTCTGTGGCTATATTCTAGAAAAACTGATATGTAAGTGCACAGCCAAACACACACAAAGGTGTTTTTTGTAGTATTGTTTTTAATAGCAAAAATTTGGGAACAGTCCAAATTTCACTGAATAGGGAAATAGATAAATAAATTGAAGTAAGGTATAAAATGTTCTTACAATGGTATCAATCAAACCTGTTTCCCCTTCTGAGGCAAGTCATTTCACACTAATGAAGATGGGTGATGAACTTCACTCATTATTTAATGAAAGGCTTTTAAGGGTTAAGTACTATGCTAAGTGCTATGGGTATAGTAGGATAAACACCTGCCTTCATGAAGATTATAGCCCTGCCATTTTTGTAACTTACTAACCAAAGTATGATCTTGAAATTAATTTGGGGTTATCATTTGATTATTTTAGCAGGTGGTTTGGTATCAGTCCATTATTAAATTACACTGATAAATATTCAAATTGATGTCAGATGAAAAGAAAGGCAAACTTTCTTGCCTTGTATCAAAAGAAAAGAGCAGGGCGCCTGGGTGGCTCAGTGGGTTAAGCCGCTGCCTTCAGCTCAGGTCATTATCTCAGGGTCCTGGGATCGAGTCTCACATCGGGCTCTCTGCTCGGCAGGGAGTCTGCTTCCTCCTCTCTCTCTCTCTGCCTGCCTCTCTGCCTACTTGTGATCTCTCTCTGTCAAATAAATAAATAAAATCTTTAAAAAAAAAAAAAAGAAAGAAATATAAATATTAAAAAAAAAAAAGAGCAAATCCTTGATTTTTGATTCAACCCTGGCTTCTCTGATTTCTAATGTCTCCTTCCCTTCTAGGCCTAGGTGCTATACGGCCAGCCCTCCTGAAGTTCTCACCATAAGGAGAAAGGGAAATCGATTAAAAAAAAAATCATTCCCACTAAGATCTTTGTAAGGACCTATTAACATATTGCTCCAACCCCAACAGTGTTTCCATGTTAAGGGAGAAAAGTCTTGAACCCAAGACAGTGGTATTGCAAGTATCAGATTCTTATATCTACTCCTCAAACTCTTCTCTTTCATTTTTGCCTCCGACTTTCAGCTCTAGCTGCCCCTTAGAATTACTGGGAGAATTAGTCAAAAAGGCACAGATGTCTGAGCCCCAGTCAAGACCAATTAAGTCAGAATCCTCAAGGGTAGAGCCTGGAACTAAGAATTTTCTGAAAGCTCCCCATGCAAGCTTAATTGGGAGCCTTGGTTGAGATTAATCAACATATCCATCTCAAGTAAAATCCTACAGTCACCTGACACATAAACACTACAGAGGGACAAATACAAAGTTGTGAAGGCAGTTTTAAAATCATGATGGTGGGGTAACTGGGTGGCTCAGTCAGCTGGGTGTCCGCCTTCAGCTCAGGTCATGATCCCGGGTCCTGAGCTACGTCCTGGGCTGGAGCCCCATGTTGGGTTCCCTGCTCAGCAGGGAGTCGACTACTTCCTCTTCCTCTGCCCCCCCCCCATGCTCTCTCTCTCTCAAGTTAATTAATTAATTAGTAACATCATGATGATATTCATCTGAAAAAGTTGGGGAAATTATTGAGAGAGAGCAGGCTCTGGAGACTAGGTAAGCTTGTGTCATTGCTGTACACACTAGCTGTGTGAGTGTGGGACTTCAATCTCTGGGCAGGAACGACATCTACTTCTTGTAAAACCATTACAAATATTAAATACTTAGAAAAGTGTCTCACCATTACTATTATATCCTTCCAAAGTTGCTTCAAATTTTGTTTGCTCTCTAAAATTTTCCTTGAATCCCTGAGGAAGAGTAAATTGTTCTGTCCTCTGGCCCCACACACCTTCCAATGAGACCTGTTTATCACTTGGCACTGCAATTGATGTAATTTTTTTTTGTCTGTCTCCCTTTATGACAGTTTTCTGGCAAGATGATGAGGCATTTCACACTATGGAAGATTATTTTTATCACTAAGGAAATAAACATCAATCCTTATTTTGCTGAATTTTTATCACCTTGCCCTATTTTAACTCTCTGAGAAAGTAGAAGCCCCCAAATGGGAACTCCTTAAAGCACCCAATACCAAGTCTACCCACCACCTTCATCAGTGCCAATATACCCTGCTTTCCCATCACCATGGGTGAATGATCCACTCACCTATTAAAGGCCACCCCTTTTACCAGTCCTTGAGATATCATCCATTCTTGTCTACTGAGACACCTGTCTTCTGAACTTGACCAACATCAGTAGTGTCTGGTATTGGTGATGCCTCTGGACTGGACAGGGACACTGAAGTTCTATAAAATTCACCTATTATCCAGGTTCTACTCACTAAAAATAGAGAAAAACCCTACACCCAATAGGGGTTCAACTTCAATATTAACACTAATCTTAATATTAATTTGGGACCATTATTCAGCCATTAACATTAATGTTAATATTAATAGCAGCTAAGAAAAAGCAAGACTTAGCCAGAGTTTGTGAGTCTTACAGCTGTGCAAATTTCTAGTCAAGTTAAACTTCCCTGAGCTTCAATTTCTTTTTTGTAAAATACATTATTGTAAGAATTAAATGATAGTTTAGCACAATTCTGACACATCGTAAGTACTCAGTAAATATCGGCTATTATTATTGATTCATCTGTTTTTCCTCGAGTATTTCTTCCTTAGAGAGCCCTTCCCTAACCACATTGTCTTAAATAGTATCAGTCATATCAATCTCTGTTCTCTTATCTTGAGGTCTTTATTTTCTTTATAGACCTTATCACTAATGTATGTGTGTGTGTGTGTGTATGTGTGAGTGAGGGTTGGGGGGAGAGAGATCTGTCTTTGCTATTGTAAGTAAACATAAAGACGGGGACTTTGTTGGTTCACTGTTAGATCAGGAATAAGTGCCTGGCACATGATAGGTACTTAATAAATATTTTTAAATAAGAAAATGAATGATTATATTCCATATGCTCATAATTTAGGCAGAAGCATGCTAAAATTACCTGAAATAAAAGACAACTTATTTTTCAAGTTAGTAAACCATTCCAGTTTTTACCACCTCACACTGGTAAGAAATACCTTCTTATGGCAACTAAATTACTAACATTGAGAAATAATTTATGGCAAATCTTATTTCTTTCCATTCACTCTCTAGTTTATGGATTGGAGAACTACTGATCACTATCTTCCCAGTGACCATTTTTGAGTTAATGAGCATTAATAAATCCCTCCTCAGCCTCCTCATTCCTGGCCTGAGAAATTTCAGTCTTTACTTTCTAATAATTAAAATACATCGTTCTATGTGGTTCTCGTCTGAATCGCATCCAAAATCTTCACATCCCTCTTTGGTTTGGAATTCAAAATTGGAATAGGTATTTTATTACTGACCACTATAAAGTATAATTGCTGAATTACCTCACAAGTTCTGCTAGGGTTCTCCTATCTAAATATCCAGGAATCACGCTTTTGTGTTTTACTGAGTTACATCACTGACTCATGGTCAACATCTTATTCACAATGACCACTCTTTCTGCCCAATTTGTATATACCCAGGCCATCTTCATCTGGCAAACAAGGAGTTTATCTTGCTACCTAAGTTTTCCCCTTTTAACTTAGCTTCATTCTGTCTTTGGGCACTGTTTTTGGCTGAATTGTGTCCCCCCAAAATTTATATGTTGGGAGTCCTAACCCCTGCTAACTCAGAATGTGCTGTATTTGGCGATAGGGTATTTAAGGAGGTAATTAGGCAAAATGAAGTTGTTAGGGTCATAGCCTCATGGAAGGTAAACTAAACTTTAGTCTTGGTTCTAGTCCCTACTTCACTACTCTGAGGGATATTTGGAAAAGCACCCATAAGCAGATAGGTGTGCACAAGGTGTGTTATCCAGACACCCACCAATTGAGGGTTTGGGATGAATTGACTTTATCAAGGGAATGCATCTGTATAGAAAAGATAATACCAAGGACTGAGCTGCAGAAAACATTAGGGTTGGTGAAAGAGGCAGAGAAGCCAGAAATGGAGCCAGAATGGCAGCTGATGAGGCAGAAGGAGAACCAGGAAAATGCTTATGAAATTTAATAATCAAAAGCCCTCTCATCCTTCTCCAACCCATCTGTCCGCATCCCTACTGGCACTGGCCTTAGAGACTTACTTCAGTAAACCCAATCGACACCTTTCAGAGACCCTGTCTTTTTGTTTTAACCCTCTGGAAGCACTTGACATTGACAATCATTCCTTCTTTTTTGAAATTTTATCTTCCTTTGCCACAGTGCTCTTTTCTGGTCTTCCTCTTGTCCCTTTGACTGCTTTCCCACTGCTGTTCAGTTTCCCTCTCCTTTAGTCAGTCTTCAAATGCCAGCTTTATTTAACAATCTGCCTTCACCGCACTTATCACTTAACCCATCTCTCACACCAGCCATTCTGTAGTTCTCCATCCCCATTATAGGTGATACACTGTGCTCTAAACTTCAAATACTTTGTCTCTTCCCAATATTTAATTTCCTATGACCCATTCTCAACAAGATTCTGTCATTTTTTTAAATACACCAGTTTCATTTATGCAATTATCCACTCATTTATTCTCTCAATAACTATGTACAAGGTGTTAGGTACCAGGCAATGTTCAAAGCACTGAATTACAAAATTAATGACCAAATGACACTCATTTACATTTTACCAGAAGCCTTCAGTTTCTAAGTCTAAAAGAGTAAGTAAGGATAATAATACTTCTGTTACAGTTTACATAATGCACATGAATAGATAGATGATAGATATGTATAGAAGATAGATGATAGACAAAATACCTTGAGATGCTCATAGCAATTGCATGAAATAGATTGGGAAGATACCACTTTAACTTCAGGAAAGTCAAGTTTATTGATTCTGACAAAATTATCTTTTTTTTAATAAAATGTGTTTCTATTATATTTTAATAATAAAAAGTAAAAATGATAAATATATCCAGAAAACATACTGCATTTCTGTTGTATTAATTGGTGTAAGAAAAAAAAATCGCCAAAAAAAACCCTGGGGCCTTATCTCTTAGCTTTTGGAGTATTTACTGAAGTATGTGATTAGCGCAGAAATGGCTTATAGCAAATGCTAAGTGAAAAAGGCTAGAATTATAAATAAAACCATTTATTTTTGTCTTTTTAAAAAAGATTTTATGTATTTATTTGAGGCAGAGAGAAAATGAGAAAAGAGAGCATGAGTGGGGGAGGACAGAAGGAGAGGGAGAGGCAGGCTCCCTGCTGAGCAAGGACCAGAATGTGGACTTGATCCCAGGACCCCAGGATCAGGACCTTAGCCGAAGACAGAAGTTTAACTGACTGAGTCACTCAGGCACCCCTAAATAAAATCTTTTAAATAAATTTATTCCTCATCTCATAAAAAATGGAAAAGTCCCTCTTCTCAGGGTATAAATTTTCTGTTGTTGCTATAACAAAATACCATAAGCTTAGTGGCTTCAAACAACACAAATTTAGTATCTTTCAAAAATAGATCTTGGAAGACCTAAAATCAATGTACTGGTAGGCTATATTGTAGAAGCCCGAGGGGTGAGGTTTTTTCTTGCCTGTTCCACACTTTAGAGGCCACTAGCCTCCTTGAGTCATAGACCCATTTCTCCATTTTCAAGGACAGCAGAGCAGCATCTTCAATCTCTCATCTCTGCTTCCACCATCACATCCCTTCCTCAATTCTGACTCTTTTATCACACATCTCCTCCCTCTTATCAAGGCCCTTGTGATGAGGATAACCTAACAACCTGTTGAATTTCCTTATGCTAGTTTTGTTTTGAATTTTCAAAAAAGATTAGAAATTATTCATAATTAAAATAGTTTTTCTCCAATTACTTAAAAAATTACTAGAATTTCATTTATCAAGTGATCAAATTTACCAATAATAACATTTCATTATAAGTTTTATAGAAGGATTTAGATGTACCAAAGTACATCTACTAGATAAAGTTGATGGGTAGCAATTGAATCTTGTATTTTCTTCCAATGAACTTTTTAGTATTATTTTAAAAAAACATTTTGAGTATAGTTAGCACACAACATTACATCAGTTTCAGGTGTACAGCCTGTGATTCGATAAGTCTATCATTATGCTATATGGTCATCACATGTATAGCTTCCATCTGTCACTATACAATGCTATCACAGTGCCATTGACTATATTCCCTATGCTGTACCTTTCATCCCCATGACTTACTCATTCCATAACTGGAAGCCTGTATCTCCCACATCTCTTCATCCATTTTGCCCATCTCTCCACTCTCTCCCCTCTTGGAACCATTTGTTTGTTTTCGATATTTATATGTCTGACTCTGCTTTTTGTTTGTTTATTCATTTGTTTTCTTAGATTTCACATGTGAGTGAAATCATATGGTATTTGTCCTTCTCAGTCAGATTTATTTCACTTAACATAATACCCTATAGGTCCATTTATGTCTGACAAAAATGTCCTGCTAAAAATCAGTAGATCAAAACTTGAGCCTTTAGGCCTTTTGGCTCCTAAACTCATATTGATTCCTTTCCACTCCAGACACTATGCCAGAACTAGGTGTAAGGAAGTCTAGAGGGAGAATGGAGCTTTCATGGTGTATTGGTTTCCTATTGCTGCTGCAACAAACTACCATAAACTTTGTGGCTTAAAATAATGTACATTTATTCTCTTAAAGACCTGGGAGTCAGAAGTCCAAAATGAATCTCAATGGACTAATCTCAAGGTGCCTTCAGGAATGCGTTCTTCCAGAGGCTGCAGGGGGAGAATATGTTCCCTGCCTTATCCCAGCTTCTGGAGGCTTTCCTCATTGTTAGGTTCATAGCCCCTCTTCTCATTACCATTTCTACCACTGCTTCTGTTATTACATTGCCATCTCCCTCTAGCTCCTTTTAAGGAGCTTGTGATTATATCATTGGGCCCACCTAAATAATCTAGAATAATCGCCCCATCTTAAGATCCTTAACTGAATCACCTCTCCCAAGTCTCTATTCCCACATAAATCAAACTCACAGGTTTATCCCTCACAAGGATGAAGACCTAGATATCTTTGGGAGCCATTATTTGGCCTACCATGCATGATATCTCTTAAGTTGTACATTTAGGTAACAACATCTTTTATTTTTTTTACATTTTTAATTAATTATTTTTTATTAACATATAATGTATTATTTGCCCTAGGGGTACAGGTTTGTGAATCATCAGGCATACACACTTCATAGCACTCACCATAGCACATACCCCCCACAATGTCCATAACCCAACCACCCTCTCCATACCCCCTCCCCCTAGCAACTCAGTTTGTTTTGTGAGATTAAGAGTCTGTTATGGTTTGTATCCCTCTCCAGTCCCCTCCTGTTTCATTTTTTTCTTTCCCTACCCGGCAAATCCTCACTCTGCCTCTTAAATTCCTCATATCAGGGAAATCATATGATAATTGTCTTTCTCTGATTGACTTATTTCGCTCAGCATAATACCCTCTAGTTCTATCCATGTCATTGCAAATGGCAAGATTTCATTTCTTTTGATGGCTGCATAGTATTCCATTATATATATATAGTATTCCATTATATTCCATATATATATATATATATATATATATATACACATATACATATACATATACATATATATATCACACCTTCTTTATCCATTCATCTGTTGATGGACATCTAGTTTCTTTCCATAGTTTGGCTATTGTGGACATTGCTGCTATGAACATTCAGGTGCACATACCCCTTCAGATCACTACATTTGTATCTTTAGGGTAAATACCCAGTACTGTGATTGCTGGGTATTATCAACTTCTGAGGAACCTCCATGCTGTTTTCTAGAGTGGCTGCACCAGCTTGCATTCCCACCAAGAGAGTGGCAGCACCCATTTGCATAACCACCAACAGCACTAGCAACAGCAACAGCTTGCATTCTGCATCCTTGTCGTTTCCTGGCTGGTTAATTTTAGCCATTCTGACTGGTGTGAGGTGGTATCTCACTGTAGTTTTGATTTGTATTTCCCTGATGCTGAGCGATGTTAAGCATTTTTTCATGTGTCTGTTGGCCATCTGGATGTCTTCTTTGCAGTAATGTCTGTTCATGTACTCTGCCCATTTCTTTATTGGATTCTTTGTTCTTTGGGTGTTGAGTTTGATAAGTTCTTTTTAGATTTTGGATATTAGCCCTTCATTGGATATGTCATTTGCAAATATCTTCTCCTATTCTGTCAGCTGTCTTTTGGTTTTGTTGACTGTTTCCTTTGCTGTGCAAAAGCTTTTGATCTTGATGAAGTCCCAATAGTTCATTTTTGTCCTTGCTTCCCTTGCCTTTGGCGATGTTTCTAGGAAGAAGTTGCTGCAGCTGAGGTCAAAGAAGTTTCTGCCTGTGTTTTCCTCAAGGATTTTGATGGATTCCTGTCTCACAGTGAGGTCTTTCATCCATTTGGAGTCTATTTTTGTGTGTGGTGTAAGGAAATGTTCTAGTTTCATTCTTCTGCATGTGGCTGTCCAATTTTCCCAACACCATTTGTTGAAGAGACTGTCTTTTTACATTGGACATTCTTTCCTGCTTTGTTGAAGATTAGATGACCATAGAGTTGAGGGTCTATTTCTGGGCTCTCTATTCTGTTCCATTGATCTATAATCTGTTTTTGTGCCAGTACCATACCATCCTGATAATTACAGCTTTGTAATAGAGCTTGAAGTCTGGAATTGTGATGCCACCAACTTTGGCTTTCTTTTTCAACATTCCTCTGGCTATTTGGGTCTTTTATTATTCCAAATAAATTTTAGGATTATTTATTTCATTTCTTTGAATAAAGTTGATGGTATTTGATAGGGATTGCATTAAATGTGTAGATTGCTTTAGGTAGCATAGACATTTTCATAATATTTGTTCTTCCAATCCATGAGTATGGCATGTTTTTCCATTTCTTTGTGTCTTCCTCAATTTCTTTCATGAGTACATTACAGTTTTCTGAGTACAGATTCTTTGCCTCTTTAGTTAGGTTTATTCCTAGGTTTTTGGGTACAATTCTAAAGGATCAACACCTTAATTTCTCTTTCTTCTGTCTTGTTGTTGGTGTATAGAAATGCAACTGATTTCTGTGCATTGGTTTTATATCCTGACCATTTACTGAATTCCTGTACAAGTTCTAGCAGTTTTGGAGTGGAGTCTTTTGGGTTTTCCACATAAAGTATCATATCATCTGTAAAGAGTGAGAGTTTTCAGATTCTGATGCCTTTAATTTCTTTTTGTTATCTGATTTCTGAAGCTAGGACTTCTAGTATTGTGTTGAATAGCAGTGGTGATAGTGGACATCCCTGCTGTGTTCCTGATCTTAGCAGAAAAGTTCTCAGTTTTTCCCCATTGAGAATGATATTTGCTGTGGGTTTTTCATAGATGGCTTTGATAACAAAGAGGAATGTACACTCTATCCCTATGCTTTGAAGAGGTTTTTTTTTTTAATTTATTTTTTATTTTCAGCATAACAGTATTCATTATTTTTGCACCACACCCAGTGCTCCATGCAATCCGTGCCCTCTATAATACCCACCACCTGGTACCCCGACTTCCTACCCCCCCACCCCTTCAAAACTCTCAGATTATTTTCAGAGTCCATAGTCTCTCATGGTTCACCTCCCCTTCCAATTTCCGCCAACTCCCTTCACCTCTCTATCTCCCCATGTCCTCCATACTATTTGTTATGCTCCACAAATAAGTGAAATCATATGATAATTGACTCTTTCTGCTTGTCTTATTTCACTCAGCATAATCTCTTCCAGTCCTGTCCATGTCGCTACAAAAGTTGGGTATTCGTCCTCTCTGATGGAGGCATAATACTCCATAGTGTATATGGACCACATCTTCCTTATCCATTCATCTGTTGAAGGGCATCTTGGTTCTTTCCACAGTTTGGTGACTGTGGCCATTGCTCCCATAAAAATAAAATGGGGGGCATTACGTTACCTGATTTCAAGCTTTATTACAAAGCTATGATCACAAGACAGCATGGTACTGACATAAAAACAGACACATAGAGCAGTGGAAGAGAGAGTAGAGAGCCCAGATATGGACCCTCAACTCTATGGGCAAATAATCTTCGACAAAATAGGAAAAAAGAGAGTCTCTTCAATAAATGGTGCTGGGAAAACTGGGCAGCTATATGTAGAAGAATGAAACTCGACCATTCTCTTACACCGTACACAAAGATAAACAAAAAATAAATAAAAGACCTCAATATGAGACAGGAATCCATCAGAATCCTAGAGGAGAACATAGGGAGTAATCTCTTCGATATCAGCCACAGCAACTTCTTTCAAGATATGTCTCCAAAGGCAAAGGAAACAAAAGCGAAGATGAACTTTAGGGACTTCATCAAAATCAAAAGCTTCTGCACAGCAAAGGAAACAGTCAAGAAAACAAAGAGGGCAACCCACGGAATGGGAGAAGATATTTGCAAATGACTGTACAGACAAAAGGTTGATATCCAGGATCTAGAATGAACTCCTCAAACTCAACACACACAAAACAGACAACATTTCAAAAAATGGGCAGAAAAAAAAATGGGCAGAAGATATGGACAGACAATTCTCCAATGAAGACATACAAATGGCTATCAGACACATGAAAAAATGTTCATCATCACTAGCGATCAGGGAGATTCAAATTAAAACTACATTGAGATATCACCTTACCTTACACCAGTTAGAATGGCCAAAATTAGCAAGACAGGAAACAACACGTGTTGGAGGGGATGTGGAGAAAGGGGGACCCTCTTCCACTGTTGGTGGGAATGCAAGTTGGTGCAGCCTCATTGGAGAACACTGTGGAGATTCCTCAAGAAATTAAAAATAGAACTTCCCTATGACTCTGTCGCACTACTGGGGTATTTACCCCAAAGATACAGATGTAGTGAAAAGAAGGGCCATCTGTATGCTTTGAAGAGTTTTGACAAGAAAAGATGCTGTAGTTCTCCAAATGCTTTTTTGGAATTTTTAAGAATATAATGTGATTCTTGTTCTTTCTTTTATTAATGTATTGTATCACATTGATTGATTTGCAGATGTTGAACCAATCTTGCAGCCCAGGAATAATAAATCCCACTTGGTCATGGGGAATAATCCTTATAATGTACTGTTGGATCCTATTGGCTAGTATTTTGGTAAGAATTTTAGCATCTGTGTTCATCAAGAATATTGGTCTGTAATTCTCTTTTTTGATGGAGTCTTTGTCTGGTTTTGGGATCAAGGTAATGCTGGCCTCCTAAAATGAGTTTCACAGTTTTCCTTCCATTTCTATTTTTTTTGGAACAGTTTTTTCAAGAGAATAGGTATTAATTCTTCTTTAAATGTTTGGAAGAATTCTGCTGGGAAGCTGTCTGGGCCTGGGCTCTTGTTTGTTGGGAAATATTTGATGACTGCTTCAATCTCCTTACTGGTTATGGGTCTCTTCAGGTTTTCTATTTCATCCTTGTTCAGTTGTGCTAGTTTATATGTCTCTAGGAATGCATCCATTTCTTCCAGATTGTCAACTTTGCATATAGTTTCTCATAATATGTTCTTATAATTGTTTGTATTTCTTTGGTGTTGGTTGTGAGCTCTCTTCTATCATTCATGAGTTTATTTATTTGGGTCCTTTCTTTCTCTCTCTTTTTTATCAATCTTATGGATTCTTTCAAAGAATTAATAAGCTTTGTTGGCCTTTTCTACTGTTCTTTTGGTTTCTATTTCATTGATTTCTGCTCTGATCTTTAGGATTTCACTTCTCCTGCTGGGTGTAGGCTTTCTTTGCTGTTCTTTCTCCAGCTCCTTTACGCATAGGGTTAGGTTGTGTACTTGATACCTTTCTTGTTTCTTGAGAAAGTCTTGTATTGCTATATATTTTCCTCTCAGGACTGCCTTTGCTGTGTCCAACAGATTTTGAACCGTTGTGTTTTCATTATCATGTGTTTCCATGATTTTTTCAGTTCTTCTTTAATTTCCTGGTTGACCCATTCATTCTTTAGTAGGATGTTCTTTAGCCTCCATGTATTTGAGTTCTTTTCAACTTTCCTCTTGTGATTGAGTTCTAGCTTCAGAGCATTGTGGTCTGAAAATATGCAGGGAATGAACTCAATCTTTTGGTACTGGTTGAGACCTGATTTGTGACCCAGGATGTGATCTATTCTGGAGAATGTTCCATGTGCTCTAGAAAAGAAGATATATTCTGTTGCTTTGGGATGGAATGTTCTGAATATATCTGTGATGTCCTTCTGGTCCAGTGTGTCATTTAAGGCCTTTATTTCCTTGTTGATCTTTTGCTTGGATGATCTATCCATTTCAGTAAAGGGGGTGTTAAAGTCCCTTACTATTATTGTATTATTGTCGTTGTGTTTCTTTGATTGTGTTATTAATTGGTTTATGTATTTGGCTATTCCCATGTTAGGGGCATAGATATTTAAAATTGTTAGATTTTCTTGTTGGACAGACCTTTGAGTATGGTATAGTGTCCTTCCTCATCTCTTATTATAGTCTTAGGCTTAAAATCTAATTTGTCTGATATAATGATTGCTACCCCAGCTTTCTTTTGATGTCCATTATAATGGTAAATTTTTTTCCACCGCCTCACTTTAAATCTGGAGGTGTCTTTGGGTCTAAAATGAGTTTCTTGTAGACAGCATATGGATCTGTTTTGTTTTTTTATCTATTCTGATATCCTGTGTCTTTTGATTGGGGCATTTAGCCCATTTACATTCAAGGCAACTATTGAGAGATATTAATTTAGTGCCATTGTATTGCCTGTAACATGACTGTTACTGTATATTGTCTCTGTTCCTTTCTGGTCTACTACTTTTAGGCTCTCTCTTTGCTTAGAGGACCCCTTTCAATATTTCCTATAGGGTTGGTTTGGTGTTTGCAAATTCTTTTAATTTCTGTTTGTCCTGGAAGCTTTTTATCTCTCCTATTTTCAATGATAGCCTAGCTGGGTATAGTATGCTTGGCTACATGTTTTTCTCGTTCAGTGCTTTGAATATATCATGCCAGTCCTTTCTGGCCTGCCAGGTCTCTGTGGATAAGTCTGCTGCCAATCTGATATTTTTACCATTGTATGTTACAGACTTCTTGTCCAGAGCTGCTTTCAGGATTTTCTCTTTGTCACTAAAACTAGTAAGTTTTACTATTAGATGAAGGAGTGTGGACCTATTTTTACTGATTTTGAGGGGGTTTCCCTGTGCCTCCTGGATTTTGATGCTTGTTCCCTTTGTCATTTTAGGGAAATTCTCTAAAATAATTTGCTCCAATAGACATTTTGTCCCTCTCTCTCTTTCTTCTTATTCTGGGATCCCAATTACTCTAATATTGTTTCATCTTATGATATCACTTATCTCTTTAATTCTCCCCTCATGGTCCTGTATTTGTTTGTCTCTCTCTTTCTCAGCATCTTTATTCCCCATCATTTGGTCTTCTATATCACTAATTCTGTCTTCTGCCTCATTTATCCTAGCAGTAAGAGGCTCAGTTCTTGATTGTATTTCATTAATACCTTTTGATTTCAGCTTGGTTAGATTTTAGTTCTTATAGTTCTCCAGAAAGGGATTTTATTTCTCTGGATGGAGTTTCTGTAATATCCTCCATACCTTTTTTGAGCCCAGCTAGCACCTTGAGAATTGTCATTCTAAACTCTAGATCTGACGTATCACCAACGTCTGTATTGATTAAGTCCCTAGCCATCAGTACTGCCTCTCGTTCTTTTTTTTTTTTTTTTTTGTGGTGAGGTTTTCTGCCTGTAATTATATCCAAATAAGAATATATGAAGGAGAGAATAAAATACTAAAAAGGTGGAAAATACCCCAGCTAAATCTATGCTAACCAAATCAGAAGAGACCCCAAAGTGGGGGGAGAAGAAGAGGAGATAATAGAAACCATATGTGTGTGTGTGTGTGTGTGTGTGTGTGTGTATTAGACTGGTGAATAGAACAGAGCCACCCACTTGATTTTGGGTGTATTTTGGGCTCTTAGAAGAAACTACCTCCCAAAATTTTAAAGAAAGAAAAACATATATATACAAAAATAAGGGTAAACATGATGAAGGGATGGAACATGACTATAAAGATGAAATTTTTTAAAAATTCTAAAAAAGGAATTGATAAGATAAGTTGGTTGGAAAAAGAAAGAAGAAAAAATAAAGGAGAGGGAGAGAATGTACTGAGGCTGGATACTAGAACAAAACCCTGTGCTAGATTTAGGGTATATTTTGATCTATTAGAAGAAATTGTATCCCAAAATTTTTTAGGAAAAAAAAACCCTATAGTATACAAAAAATAAGGTTAAAAACAATGAAGGATAAAATATGACTATAATAATGAAAGTCCAAAAAGTGCCTTTTTAAAAAATAGAGGTATTGTTAAGATAACCCTGTTAAAAAATGTTAAGAGAGAGAAGAGGAAAAGTTAAGAAAAAATAGAATAAGAAAAAAATAAAATAAAATAATTTAATTCACTTTGCAAGATTAAAGAATCATGGAGAGAAAGCCATGAATTCCATGCTTTGCTTTCCCCTCTTCTGGAATTCTGCTGTTCTTGATCAGTGAGCTTGGTCTTGGCTGGATGTTCTTCCTGATCTTCTGGGGGAGGGGCCTGCCATAGTGATTCTCAAATATCTTTGCCTGAAGTAGAATTACACTGCCCTTGCCAGGCCAAGGCTAAGAAATCTGCTCAAGTTCACTCTTGAGAGATTTTGTTCCCTGAACACTGTCTATAGAGCTCTTGAGGATGGGAATGAAAATGGTGGCCTCCCATCTCCAACCCAGAGGAGCCGAGAGCTCAAGACCCCATTCGTTAGTGTGCCTCAGAGAAAAGCAGTCAATCACTCCCATCTCCCTGGTCTCGGGCTGCACTCCCAGCTCACCCGGCCTGTGACTGAGCGTTTCTGTCTCTGACACATGGCCCCATTTGGTGTCTCTAAACCCAGCAGATTCCTGCCTCCAGAGGAGGAAGATGAGTCTCCCTGGATCTGCCACTTGGGGGATCCGAGTGTGCCACAGATCACAGTTTAAGGTAATCCCGAGCTGAGAGCTCACTCCTCGTCTCTGTCTCTGTAGTCGGCTTCCCCACTCTCATACCTGGGAGTTCTGCCACACTCAGATACCCCAATCTTTCAGTGATCACATGGGTCCTGAGACCACACTGTCCATGCAAGGTCTACACCCCTGCTTGGCCTCTGGAATGATATCCCTCAGTGGAGCAGACTTCTGAAAGTTCTGATTTTGTGCTCCACTGCTCCGCCACTTGCCAGGAGCTGGCCCCTCCCCCCGTGGCCTGTCTTCACATTGCTTCAGATTCACTTCACACATCTTACCTTTCAGAAGGTGGTCGATTTTCTGTTCCTAGAATTGCTGCTCTTCTCTTTGATCGCCTGTTGAGTTTGTAGGTGTTCGAATGGTTTGATAACTATATAGCTAAACTCCTGCGACCTGATGTCATTTCAGTCCACTACTCCTCTGCCATCTTCAGGAGTTACATCTTTTTAATAAAAACTTACTCCAGGCTCAGTCTCCCTTTTCCACTTCCCTGCATCCAGATAGGTTAATCAGTGCTTCATGCATTCAGCCAACAAATGTAAAACTCCTATGTGTGTTAGGCACCATGCGATTTACTAGGCATATAATAAGCAGATGATGATAGTGGAGGAATGTATAAGATATGATTAGAGCTTATTTTGCCGGAGACTCAGCAAAAGTTTTCCCAGAAATGGAATTACTTGAACTAAGCATTAAATGGCAGTAGGAGTTTGCCAGGCAACTTGAAAGAGTTACAGGCAAAGGGACAGAAACTGCCCAAGGCCCAGAAGTGTGAAACCCACAGTGTATTCCAAGAACTACAAGTATTTTTTCAGTAGTGTTGACAAAGTGTGTGTGTGTGTGTATTAGGAATCACAGATATCTCACATGGAGATGGTTAAATATAGGGAATGACATTCTTTTTTTCAGGCAGTTTATTCATTTATTTTAATAAGAAGCATTTTAATTTCTCTGAAAAATACTAATTTTGCTATGTCTCTATCAGATGCCACAGTACTTTTCTTATTTCAGTCATTAGGAGTAGGAAAGAAAAGCTCTATTTCATTGAATACACAAAAACATTTGAATAGTTGTGTTAAAGGCTAACATGGTAAAACAAGCTTAACAAGCATTCTCTATCTCTGAACTGAGATTTTGCTGTTTCAAGGGAAAATATCTTTGACTGACAGACATTTACTCTTCAATTTTACCATACATAATAAAATGAAAAAGGCCAAAATGGTAAGCAAAGGAAATCCAAATTTATAAAGACAATTTAAATAAGATATTTGGTTGGCATAAAATGCCACATATATGCCATAAAATGTCCTATTCTAATTTTTTAATGCAAAGCTTTTGCTTTTTCAGGATCTAGGATCAGGCTTCAACACTGAAAATATTTGCATTTTACTTAATTTACCTGAGGGTGTAAAATAATTTTATGGTCAATATGTAGTTGACTGGGCTCATCAAACCACTTGCCTGGAAAAATAGTCAAGGAAGTAGTTTGAAATTCTCATGGCTCTGTGTATGTGAGAGAGAGAGAGAGTATGGAGAGAGAGAAACAGAGAGATGAAAGGAAAGGCAGTCTTTATTTCTCAATAATATTTGGGGATTTTTTCATTAAATTTTTGTCCTTTGAGGTAACATACTATAATGTGTTTTTAAACAGAATAGTTGAATGCTAAAGCTAAACCATTATTTTTGAGTAAAATTAATGGATTTTACTTAACTATCTTAACTCATCTACATAGATAGTCAAGGATTCCAAAATGCAGTTATTTCCTTCCTCTCAGCCCCTCCCTTATCACTACAACTTTTCACTGCCTTTTCTCAGGTCTCCCCATCCTAAACAAAACACTTCCTACCACCATCGAAACACTCAAATAGCTTCTTTCGATTGTGTTAATCTTCTCCTTGACTTGATTGACAGTGTTTTTTAACTTGTTTGTCATTGTGGTCTCCCCTTCCTCACCACCTACTCCTATCTGAACATCTTGTGTAATCTGTCCCTAATATAGCACTAAAATGGCCCATTAATAATTTGTATTCTTAAAAAAAATAATAATAATAACAATTTTTATTCTTAATCAACATATGTGATAGTCTTGCCTAAGTTTTTATTCTTCTGAACTTCCCTGGCATCATTTGATGATAAAATTTTACCCTGCACTTGACATCCTTGCCCTGCATTATACTGGTTCTTTTCACTCTTCTTTGCTCTTTTTCTGACTCTTGCAAGCTTCTAAAAAGTGTTTCTCAAGGTTCTCTCTCTCTTTAAAACATTTTGAAGACCTAATCCACTCATGCAGTTTCAAATGTTAAAGGAAGATGGCTTCCCAATTCTCCTTCCATCTTAGCCTCTGCTCCAGTCTCAAACTTCTTATGTCCAAAACCAAATACATCTTCCACCGAAGCCAGTTGTGCCTCGAGTCTTCCTCTGACTAATGAGACCACCATTTTCCCAGGACAAATTAAAAGACTCAAAAATTTCTCTCTTCTCCCATTCTCCTAAATAATGAGCTACCAAGTCCCTTGGGGTCTACTTCCCTATACCCCATTCACCATCTCATTTTCACTATCACCTCTTTAATTCAGCCCCACACTGCCTTTTCCCTGCATCATTGTCCTGGTTTCCTAATAATCTCCCCCCTTTATTCTCTTCTTTCTTTAATCAAAATGTAGCCACTGACAGCTATGTCTGTGTGCAAAAGCCCTCAATGGCCTTGCATTGCCTACTAAACAAAATCTGAACGATGTGATCTTAAACTGCATCAGTCGCACTATGGTATATAAAATAAGAATAAAAGGGGTAATAGACTGCTCCATTGTGCATTAATGTGATTAGAATTTTGTCCTGTGGAGGTGTTTCACCTAAAGGGAGATAGGTATAAGAAACAATTCAATCAGAGTACAGTGACCAGGATGGGGAAAGACCTATGATCATGTCATATAACAACTAGTTAAAGAAGTGGAGATATTTTGGCCATAAAAATCACAATTCTATTTATTTATTTATTCATTCATTTGTTCTTTTTTTTTTTAAGATTTTATCTATTTGAGAGAGAGAGTAAGCAAGAGAGAGATACCACAAGTTGGGGGAGGGACAGAGGGAGCAGCAGACTCTTCACTGAGCAGGGAGCCCAACTCAGGGCTCTATCCCAGGACCCCAGGATCACTATCTGAGCTGAAGGCAGATGCTTAACCAACTGAGCCACCCAGGTGTCTCAAGAATCACAATTTTTTTAAAAAAAGGAGGTGACCTCAATATTTTAATAACTGCCATTTGGAAAAGGATTTCTTTTGTTCGATGTAGCCATAAAGGGTAGAATTTGAACAATTAAGTGGAAGCTATAAGAAAAATGATTTAGCTTGATATAAAGCAAAAATAGAACTAAACAAAGTTGGGATAGGAACTCTCAAGAGATAAAAGAGTCTCTGTAACAGAGGTTGTTACTTAAATTGGATGCATTTTTGACAATGTTATAGCACTGATTCCACAATATAATTCTGCCAGTCATATAGTTTTTGTGTAGCACTTTCTTAGCCTGGAATTTAAGACCAACCCACTTTTCCAGGTTTTCCTCTTAATTTTTATGCATGTCCCTGCCATTCCCAATTCCCATTGACTTAGAGTTCTGTTCAAAATTTTATCCATTTTTCGATGGAAAATCGTATGTTGCCTTTTCTAGGAAAATCTCTCTCCTCCCATCTTACATGGATACACGAGTTGTTCTTCTTTTCCAAACTACAATACTTCATTTATCCATTTAAGGCACTTAATCATCATACTCCTGTTATTTGTGTCTATTTCTCCTTTTGCCTAAAAAGATGTCAACTTCATAAGGCAGTAATTACCTTTATATTGATATATTCTCTCTATAGGACCTAATATAATTGAATTCCTTTCTTTATTCAGCCAATGTATATTTCTTTTACTTTAGAATTAAAAGACTAGATTAAACCATTTATAAGGAGACTTTTAACCAAAAAAATTTATGAATCTGGTTCTAGAACTTATTTAATAAAGTATGAAAATCTCCTTTTCCCCTCATACTGTGAGTACAAAGAGTCATATATACTGCTATCAAACTGGTTTTGTTAAGAAAGTTTTTGAAATCTGACTTTGAAATGTGGGTAATTATTTTTTGAGAACTTTTGCAACATGCTTATTGAAAGAGGCAACACATGCTTCTGATGGAATTTTGAACATTAAAAGAATTGTCCATCTGGTTTTATTTTTATGAAATTAAGTGACACTAAATCAGAGCTCCACAAAGTTAAAATCTGTATAATGAAGAACATGAGAAAAGTAAACAGTTAACTCTGGCAAGGCTTATGAAAGGGAACATCTCATTATATACCAGAAGTTTTTACCACTCATTTATATCTACCTTTTCTTCCTGCTCTTTTTAGCAATACAGAACATTTCCATTGGTGCTGATTTCTGTTTGACAAATTGCTGTCAAGAGTCCAGATGTTTTTCAGTGTGACTTTACAGAAACTTGTGTTATTCAAATTTCAGGAGTGCTGTTAGACTAGGTTAGATAAATCAAGAGAAAAAGAAAACAACAATTTATATTGAAAACTAAGGCTAAATTCTTTATTTGTTTCAACTGCTTTTGTTTCTCTTTCATCTGTGTTCAGTTCTCAAGTGATTTAAATTAAGGGACTAAAAGCCAAATTATGAGGTGAAAGCATGACTTTGGCCTCTAGGAAAAATACAAATATATAAGAATCTAGTAAGACAGTTTCACTAGTCAGAGTATCTTTTACTTTTAGTAAAGGACACTTCTTGGGAAACATCTTCTGACTCTTTTAACTCTCAGGCAGTAAAAGCCCCTTGGAATAAGCCTGAGAGAAAGCTCTTATGTGGGTCTGAAGCAAATGTAACACTACCAAGAAAAGAAAGACCTGTGACTCCCTGACCCACAGCCCCTCAGAAATTAACAAAACTCGATGATTTCCCTCTAAGCATCTTGTGCTTTCTGCTACATTGCCCTTCTATCCTCTGACTTCCTCTTCCCTCTCACCCTAACAGGAGGAAGTCAGAATGAGGTGGTCTAAAAACAGTCAACAAGGTGGTTGTAGGTATTTTCTCTTTCAGTTGGATGCATGCCCTAAAAAAGAAAAATTTAGGATTAACAAGTTGCACACGAGTAATGTTGTCCATTTACAAGTCTGATTTCATCCTATTCTGATAGATTTATGAAGAGGCTAATTAAAATTTAATTTGGCTAATCTCCCAGTTTCTGGTATTATTAAATAATTAGAATAAATTTCTAGATGTAAAAGGAGCATGATTAGAAACAATCAAACTTATTGACATCATCACCTGAAACATGCTTTTTTTTTTTTTTAATATTTTTTTTTTTTTTAAGGGAAGAGATCACAGAGAGAGAGGAAGGGAAGCAGGCCCCTTGCTGAGCAGAGAGCCCGATGTGGGACTCGATCCCAGGACCCTGAGATCATGACCTGAGCCGAAGGCAGCGGCTTAACCCACTGAGCCACCCAGGCGCCCCTGAAACATGCTTTTTAACATTCTAGCATAGGCATTAAGATGTTGACCAACCGGGGCACCTGGGTGGCTCAGTGGTTTAAATCCGCTGCCTTCAGCTCAGGTCATGATCTCAGGGTCCTGGGATAGAGCCCCGCATCAGGGCTCTCTGCTCAGCAGGGAGCCTGCCTCCTCCTCTCTCTCTGCCTGCCTCTCTGCCTACTTGTGATTTCTGTCTGTCAAATAAATAAATTAAAAAAAAAAAAAAAAAACCTTTAAAAAAAAAAAAAAAGATGTTGACCAACCATTCAGAAAAGAATTAACTTGGTTTTCAGCAAAAGTGGAGCATGAGGATTGATGATTAAGTATTGATTTTCTTTTCTTATAAACTTGTATCTGGTGTTCCAAAGGCATTAGATTTGTTTTGCAGGATAATTGAATCTTCTCTGGGGTTTTAATCCCCACAAATGTACCAGCTCTTTAGAAACATGAATAGGATAAGTGGTGGCTGCTTTAGGCTGAGCCTTGGTGTATGATACTTCTGCCACCGCAGGGACTCACAGAATAAGCCAATGTAGGGTATTGTACAGTGAATAATTACTTTAACCCATCTATGGTCCCTTCAGTCTAATTTGTGGGCTAGAAACATTTTTATAATTACTCCATATGGAGTATTCCTGCTATAAAATTTTAAACCTCATAATCCCTTCTTGCAAACATGGTATATACCTGAAACATCAAAACAATAATCAGATCCTATTTTTAATATAAAAATCTATAAAATGAAATATGTAACATATTAAAAACTATATATAGGAATATGTAATTTTAAAAATATGTAAAATGGACAAAATTATATCTGCCAACCAGGTAGAGAGAAAGAACAAGCAGAACATTAACAATGCTTTGAAGTCCCCTATGTATCCATTTCCAGTGCCAGACCCTAATAGGAACCTTCAACCATTATTCCAAGTTTTGTGTGGAAGGAACTGATGTTCCTTGCTTGACTTTGTAATTTTACTACTTATGTATGCATCTCTAACAAGTATGTCTATATGTGTACTATATAACTTTGTAAGTTTTCAATTTTATATAAAAGATATATCATACTTTTTTCCTCATAACTTGTTTTTCTTGCTATGTTTTTGAGAGTCATTCATGTAGTTGTGTGTAGCTCTAATCTATTTTTCACTGTTTTCAGATGGTTTAAATGCTTATAGTATATGTGGAAATGTAGTTTCTCCTAATGATCAACATTTGTGTTGTTTCCAAAATTTTGCTGTTGTGACTGGTGTTTCTGCGATTATCCTTATACATGTATCTTGAGCAGTTATTGCTGGGTTATAGAGTAAAAATGTGTTAGCTCCACTAAATAAGGCCCCAGTTGTTTTTTTAATTTGGGTTCCAACAGCAGAGTTCCAAAGGAGCAGAAACTCCTCTGGGTTGCAAACCAGAGGAGTTTCTATTCTTCCATAGCTTCACCAAGATACTGTCATACTTTCCAATCACATTTGATGGGTCTTAAATGGAATCTCATTGTATTTTTAATTTTTATTGCCCTAATTACTAGTGTTGAGCATATTTTTTATGCTTAATGACCACTCAGTTCTGATTTTTTGCACATTTTCCTACTGGAATGTTTCACTTTTACCTATTGATATACCCACTTTCCTCCCATTTTAATTCTGAAATATAATAGTGTACAAACAAAGCTACATGAAACATCTATATACAATTAATAAGTAATTTTGAGGTACAACTTAATAGGTGATTCCAAGAAAATATTCATGTAAGTACAACCTACATTAAGAAATAAACATTTCCAGGACCCCAGAAGCTCCACCTGTCCTTCTCTAATTCAATGACATCTTTTGCTCCAAAGGAAACCATCATCTTGATTTTTCTGGCAATCATTTCCTTGCTTCTCTTGATAGTTTTATCATCTAGGTATCTATTCATAAACAATATAGTTTAATATGGCCTTTTTTTGAATTTTGAACTATATACTATATATATTCTTTTAGGTTTTGCTTCTTTCTTTATTTTTTGTGGGATGGTTGCTTCTTTAGAACAACATTATTTGTGAGACTTAGCCTGATCTTATATCCTATCTTGAAGGGTACAGTGTTTGTAGTCCATCTTACTGTAGTCCTATAGCTTTGTCTATAACTCAAATTAACAATGGATTATCAGTTGGAATTTCAATAAACCTAAAAAAATAAGATTCATCTAAATTCATTTATGTCTTCTATTTTACCTCATTTTAAAAATCTCTCTACTCTTAATTCCAAGTGAGTCAGGAGATTTCATTAAATTGCTAATTAGTTGCTTTGGTAGCAGATTTCTTTTCTTTCTTTTTTTTTTTTTTTTTTTTTTGCTTCCTTATCCTTGAATGTTTTATGTTTGTTATAATCATGAGTTAAGCTTAATATACCCACATTTTACATCTACACCCTCCAAGGCAGTATTTTTTTCTCTTTAGTAGCCTAAATATATACCTTAGAAGAACTTCTGGTCTTCTGGCTTCATGGAAATATAATATTAAATAATGAGATAAATTATAAATGTTCAAATTTTCTGCCAAAGCCATGTTGCTTACTAAATACTAATTATTAGGATCCAAGCACATTCATGTACTAATTACAAAAAAAAAAACTTTATTACTTTTTACCTACTTTTCTGTTCTTTCATTCTCTTTCCTAAAGACTTTAGAGTTCAACTGAAATTAGTTCAGTTCAACACTTATTGAGGACCTGGCAATATCCCCTCTTCTAACCATAAAAAAAAGGAAGAAATAAAGGAAGAAAAAGTACTGATTTCTTCTTCAATGCATTTATAGCCCAGGCGAGAAAATATACATACAGAAAAATAATTACCATGTAGCATAAAAGCACTAATAGAAGCAAGAACAAGGTAAAAGTCACGTAGAGGAGAGAACGATTAACTCTCTTAGAGTTCAGTGGGTTGGGCGAAGACATCAAAGAATAAGAAAGCATCAAAACTGTTTTTTAAAGGATGAATAGAACATTTCCAGCCAGGGGAAACAGGATGGGCAAAAGCCTGAAGGTTACAGTGAATTCAGTGAACTGCAAATGATTCAGTATTGCTGGAGTTTAAAGCACAAAGGGGAAGCATGAAGAGAGATGAAGCTCCAGAGAAAGTCCATGTCTTATCAAGGTTGTAATGGAGTTTGAACTTTATTCTATAAACAATAGGAAGACATTTCAGTGTGGGGACATGATCAAATCTATGTTTCAGAAGTATTACCTTCAAGATATGGTAAAATTTAAGTGCCCAGCTGTGTAGTATTAAGATTGGCTTGATTTACAGTAATACAAAATAACACCATTTAAAAAATCTAGTCCAGAGATCCAGTTTAGGGCTGATATGACATCAGAAGGCCCATGGTGTCAAAGGCTCAATCCTTTCCTATATTATTGCTCTCACCTGTAGCTGTCATATATGCCTCTAATTATGTCTAAGATGACAATATCCACATTCCAGGCAACAAAGTTGAGTAGGGACACAGTAAAAGAGGGCAAAGTATGCCCACAAACTGCCTTTTAAAGAAGATCTCAGGAAATAACATATGACTCTTCTACCTACTTTCCATTTGCCACCTCCTGGTCACATTGTAACGCCCAGCTTCAAAGTAAGCAGGAAGTGTAGCAGGAAAAAAAAAAAAATGAGAATGGAGGACAAATAGCAGTTTTTCCCACTGAAAAATAAGACATTGAAATCAAGGGAAGCCAATAAATGTATTGAGAAATAATAGGTACTGCATTAAGTCATCATTCATGAGCATAGAGTGGGCAAGATCTAAATCTGTTTGAGAAGCTAACTGGTTTAACAGTTGGTGATCTAGTGGTTAGGGGATAACTCTTGGTTTCTGGCTTGAATGACTGAGTAGATAGAGGTATCACTATGGGGAATTTTCACCATCATAAAAAAGGTGGAAGGAAAAAAATGAAAGTAAAACAAGAAAAATATCAAAGTAGTATTCTTGCCTTTGATAATACACTTTCCCCAGAGATCCTCTCTTATGTTTGGATTTTACTTAAAAGCAGAAGGGGAGATATAAGTATCCAAATAACATAGGATGTTGGGTCTTTTTCTTCTATTCAAGACAGTGAGATAAGAAAACTTCCAGACCTGTTACCAGCCAAATAAGTGACAGATGGCAAGTGAGTTTATCCTCTGGACTCTAGTTACCTCATAGGTAGAACTGGAAAATTGCATTATATAAGGCAAAGGTACTATCAGCTCTAGAATTACTTGATTCTCTAATCAGACCAATCCCCCATACAAATCAACAGCACAATATGAACAGTCTTGCATCACTCCCAGCTATGCATTCCTTGCCAATGGAAAAAAGTAAGTGAAGCAATATCTTAAAGTTCAAGTAAACACAATTTCCTGTCTAATTACTTCACATCTCTTCTCACTTGGCACTTAGAAACCCAGTTTAATGTGGTCTGGTGGTATTAAACTTTGTCAAATTTACAATCTCTTATTAAAGTGGAGGGGATTTTGCCAATTGCATTTCAAGATTACTTAAAAAGTTGTACTCGGGGGGGAAAAGGATTGCCTTTCCTATTATGTACGTAAGTCTACATGTGATAGCTGAAAATATCTCCCTTGAGTTAAGAAGTATTTTTCCTTTTGGTTGGGTGAGTACACATTGTTCCACCTACTACAAAGGATTAAAATGACCTGTTTCATCACAGAGCAAAGTAATGGTGGCAGCATGTGATTTTTGGCAGAAAGAACACTTTGTAATTGCTAATTTCCTATACCCAAATTCAGCTGAAGATTGCAGCCTGAGTCCATAGTACTTTGCAAGACTTAACAAGCAGGACCCAAGTACACTGCCAGGTTTTGTAAAATGCCAATGAATCTAAACTAGCAGGGAGTTTGCTGAGGATGAGTCTTTTGAAAGGAATCTTCAAATCCAAGACCCCAAATGCCTTATGGAGACATGAAAGTATCCATGGGACACAATTGGTGGACTTTGGTGTTTGCTTTGGCTCACATCTCTCATCTCCATTGCGTTATGTGCCAACTAGCAGCTGTCCTCAAGGTCACTCTTCTTAAAAAATCAGCAACTTATGAGAACCTATAATACTTTCAGCAGGTATAATCCATTTTACTTGGAAAGTGTTTCAACTAGTGTTTCTTTTGATACGAAAGAGTTTGGAAATCTGATATAAATGTAACACTTTAGAATTCATATCTGGCACCAAATTTGCATCTCTCACCCTAAGAAAAATATTCCTTACTGAGTAAGTATTAGATCCCCGTCTATTATGAAAATCTACATTTTCTACGTGACCCAAAGAAAACAAATGCAAATAAGACTGTGCTGATATAATCAACTTTGAAGCCACAGTTTGAAGTTCCTCAAGTTCCCAAATAATTTCCAACCTTGTCAGTCATATTTTTTAATTAATCATTCTTTGCATTTGACAAACAGACCTTAAAAAGCAGGAGCCACTGTGCTGTAAGGCAAAGATAATAGGTTCAGTGGTTACACTGAGCAATGCTCAAGGCCAAGCTTGTCCCTTCTTAGCAAGGTAAACTAGTTAGTTATCTCTCACAATTTCTGATTATTTCAGTCTCGCTTTAAGGAGGAAAATCATGACTATGTTTCATAGATAGATAGATAATTTATCCATCACTGTTTTGATGGATGGATGGACAATTATTTTCTATCATAATTATCATCCATCCATCCATCCATCCATCCATATGCCAGCAGTTTAAATACTGTAGTTGCTCAGGCCTAAATCCCTGGGACCATCTTATCTCTTCTTTCACACTCTACTTCTAACCTACCAGCAATTTCTGCCAGTATTTCTTCTGGAATATATCCAGAGTCTGACTGTATCTCATCACCTCTACTGCTACCCATAATTGTGCCCAGCACCATCAACTCTCCCTTGATGATGGCAACAGTCTTCTCCTCTCCAGTCTTTCTGATTCTTGCTCTCCTCCAGGTTATTTTCAATACAGAAGCCAAAGTGGCCTTCTTAAAACAGAAGTCAGACCCTGTCACTCCTCAGTTCAAGGCCCTTGGATGGCTTTCCTTCTCTCTCTCTCTCTCTCTCTCTCTCTTTCTGTCCTTCCCATGATGATAAGAACCTGAGGATCTGGCTTCTCCACCAGCTCTCATTCATCTCACATCACACTGTAACCCTTCGCATGCCTTTGCTTCCTCTGCCCCAGCCTCACCAGCCTCTTGCCAGACATACCTTGCCTCCAGTCTCTACATTATTGCCCCATATCTCAGCAAAGGCTGGTATACCAACCCAGGTTTGAATTAAGATGGACAAAATATTAGAGTTCAGTCACTGGGAATCAAAAAGAAATAGTAAATCCAAAGCATGTTTAAGAATGTGATATTAGGGACGCCTGGGTGGCTCAATTGGTTAAGCAGCTGCCTTCAGCTCCGGTCATGATCCCAGCCTCCTGGGATCGAGTCCCACATCGGGCTCCTTGCTTGGTGGGGAGCCTGCTTCTCCCTCTGCCTCTGCCTGCCACTCTGTCTGCCTGTGCTCACTCTCGCTCCTCTCTCTCTGACAAATAAATAAAAATAAAATCTTAAAAAAAAAAAAGAATGAGATATTATAGGGACACCTGGTTGACTCAGTAGGTTAAGCATCCCACTCTTGATTTTGGCTCAGGTCATGATCTCAGGATCATGAATGCATGTTCCACAGCGGCTGCACCAATTTGCATTCCCACCAACAGTGCACAAGTGTTCCTTTTTCTTCACATCCCTGCCAAAATCTTTTGTTTCTCATCTTCTTGATCTAAGCCATTCTAACAGGTATGAAGTGATATCTCATGGTGGTTT
>NC_081562.1:68578491-68618222 GCF_022355385.1 Mustela nigripes
TGATATGCACTTCCCTGATGATGAGTAATGTTGAGCATCTTTTCATGTGTCTGTTAGCTAGACTTCATGATATGCACTTCCCTGATGATGAGTAATGTTGAGCATCTTTTCATGTGTCTGTTAGCTAGACTTCATGTTTTCTGCCCATTTTTTATTGGATTGTTTAGGAGTTTTGCTGTTGAATTGTATACATTCTTTATATACTTTGGGTAGTAATTAGTAATCCTTTATCAGATATATCATTTCCAAACACTTCTCCATTCAGTAGATTATCTTTTGGTTTTGTCGATTGTTTTCTATATTTTGTATCATGTCATTTAAAATTATAACAGTTTTACTTCTTCCTTACAATTTGGATACTTTTTATTTCTTTTTATTGTCTGATTGCTGTGACTAGGACTTAGCAGTACTATGTTGAATTAAAGTGGTGAGACTGGACATCCTTGTCTTGTTCTTGCTCTTGAGAGAAAAATTATCATATTTTCAGCATTGATCTTATAGTATAGATCCATAGTATGATCTTAGCTATGGGTTTTTCTTATGTGGCCTTTATTATGTTGAGGTATGTTACCTCTAAACCTACTTCATTGAGGGTTTGTATCATGAATAGATGTTGTACTTTGTCAAATGCTTTTTCTGCATCTATTGAAATGGTCATATGGTTTTTATCCTTTCCCTTGTTGATGTGATGTATTATGTTGTTTTATTTGTGACTATTGAACATGTGCATCACAGGAATAAATCTCACTTGATTGTGGTGAATGATTTTTTTTCTTATATTTCTTATATTGTTGGATTCAGTTTGCTATTTTTGAGGATTTTTGCATCTGTGTTTTTCAGAGATACTAGCTTGTGATTCTCTCTCTTTGTAGTGTCTTTATCTGGTTTTGGAATCAGAGTTATTGGTCATAAATGAATTTAGAGGTTTTCTTTCCTCTTCTATTTTTTGGAATACTTTGAGAATAGGTATTAACTTTTCTTTAAATGTCTGATAGAATATGCCTGTGAAGCTATCTAGTCCTAGATTTTTGTTGGGAGTTTTTTGATTACTGATTCAATTACATTGTAATCAGTCTGCATACTAGTCTGTTCAAATTTTCTATTTCTTCCTGATTCACTCTTGGGAGGCTATATGTTTTTAAATATTTAATCCATTTCTTCTAGGTTGTCCAATTTGTTAACATATGATTAATTTTTCATAATCTCTTATAAACCTTTGTATTTCTGTAGTGTCCATTAGTATTTCCCCTCTTTCGTTTTCCATTTTGTTATTTGAGTTGCTTGCTTGCTTGCTTGCCTTTCTTTCTTTCTTTCTTTCTTTCTTTCTTTTTTTATTTTGATGAGGCTGGCCAAAAGTTCATAAATTTTGTTCATCTTTTCAAAGAACCAGCTCCTGGTTTTATTGATCTGTTCTTTGGGATTTTTTTTTTTTAAGTCTCTATTTCATTTATTTCTACTCTTATCTTTATTATTTTTATCCTTCTACTGGCTTTGACCTTTATTTATTCTTCTTTTTATAGTTCCTTTAGGAGTAAGATTAGGTTGTTTATTTGACATTTTTCTTTGTTCCTGAGGTAGGCCTGAGTTGGTACAAACTTCCCTCTTAGAACAGCTTTTACTGCATCCCAAAGATTTTGAAACACTGTGTTTTTTTTTGTTTTGTTTTGGTTTTTTTTTGTTTTTTTTTTTATGATGCACTTTTATTTTTTATTTTTTATAAACATATATTTTTATCCCCAGGGGTACAGGTCTGTGAATCACCAGGTTTACACACTTCACAGCACTCACCAAAGCACATAGCCTCCCCAATGTCCATAATCCCACCCCCTTCTCCCAAACCCCCTCCCCCCAGCAACCCTCAGTTTGTTTTGTGAGATTAAGAGTCACTTATGGTTTGATTTTCATTTTTGTTTATGTACTTTTCGATTTCCTCTTTGATTTCTCATTGCTTAGTAGCAATGGATTAGTCAGTCATCTGCAATGGCTCTCTTTGATTGTTTTAGCAGTATTTGGTCCCTATTTTGTTGATGGGTCAGTGTGGGGCCATCTTGGGCTTGAGCTGAGTCAGACCAGGAGTTATCCAGAAATGCAGTAGCATAAAACTGCAGGGTGCTTTCCCTGTCTTTCTCCTGATGTGCTTTTGTTGGTGGGGAGGGCCTGCAGTCAGACCAGATGTCTGCCTGCCACCCCACCCCACCCCCACTGCTAGGGCTGCAGTCAGAACCTGTGTATGTGATTATCTTCCCCTCTCCCCCCAGGGCACAAATCACTTTGTAGTGTCCTAGTCCCTGTTGGTTCAGTTTTCACACTGCAAGGCTTGGTATGGATGGGCTCTGGTCAAGGGCATATTAGAGAGGGCAGGTCTGCAGATGAACACAGGGTCAGAGTGCACAAAGTTAGCAAGGTCTGAGCTGGTCCACTATGGGATGGGAGCTGCAGTCACAGAGGACTGAGGCAGGCCAAGTTGAAGTTGGGGGGGGGGGGGGAGTATTCACAGAAGCATTAGGGGCAGGATGCCTGTTAGTAAGGTTGGCATTGGTCTGCTGTGGGAGAAGACCTGGAACCAAGGCCTGGCTATAGGACATATGTCCACAGGAGAATGTGGAGACAGGGCAAGCTGTTAGTAAGATAGTTAGTGAGGACTGGCATCCTGCTGGCTCCCACAGATGTCCAAGTGTCTAACCCTTTGAAGAAGGGTTGGACCCAGTTGGAGAAGGGAAATAATGCCAGCCAACTCCTTTGTCCCTGGAGAAGTCTCCTAAAAATCTTTGTCCCTCAAGCACATGATCTGAGATTAGTAAACAAATATCCCTGTTATCTACCGCAGGTATTTTTCAAACTGAAAAGCTGAAACATTTCTAACTTCTCAATAGTTTATCCAGAGAACAGGGCTTCTAACTTTGAAACATGATGCAAGTTATTTAAATTAGTATTTCCACAATGCTTTTGAAGAGGGCTTATTTAAAATAAAGATACCTAAGTCTCATTCTAGACTTTCTGAAATAGAGCTGTAGTTCTGGGACCCAGAACTCTGCACTTGAACACACTCTCCTAGTTGACTCACATATGTTAAAATTTGAAAATTACTGCAAAGAAACTATACACAGTATGAAAATGAGCACCTAATGAGAGAGAGAGAGAGCATAAGAGAAGAGTGAGGGGCAGAGAGAGAAGCAGATGCCTTACTGTGTGGGAAGCCTTTTGGGGGGCTCAATCCCGGGACTCTTGGACCATGATCTGAGCTGCAGGCAGATACTTAACTAACTGAGACACACAGGCACCCCTAGGTTTAACTTTCGGAGCAACTGCCAGACTGTTTACCAAAGTGCCTAACCCATTTTACATTACCTCCACAATGTTTGAAGATTCTGATTTCTCCCCATTCTCACCAACACTTGTTACCATATCTTTTTTATAATAGCCATTCTATTGTGTATGAAATGGTATTGATTTGCATTTCCCTAATAACCAGCAAAGACATGTGATTTTTGGCCACCTGTATATATTCTTGGGAGAAATGCCTATTCATATCATTTGCCCATTTTAAAATTGAGTTATTTGTCCTTCTTATTATTGAGTTGTAAGAGTTTTTCAATATATTCTGTGTAGTCCTTTATCAGATATATGCTATGCAAATATTAGATACCATTCTATGGATTGTCTTTTCATTTTCTTTTTTTTTTTTAAGAATTTATTTATTTATTTGACAGAGAGAGAGCACAAGTAGGCAGGGAAGCAGGCTTCCTGCCAAGCAGAGAGCCCAATGTGGGACTCCCTCCCAGGACCCCGAGATCATGACCTGAGCCAAAGGCAGTGGCTTAACCCACTGAGCCACGCAGATGCCATCTTTTCATTTTCTTGACAATGTCCTTTAATGCACAAAAGTTTTTGAATTTGGTAAATTCCAATTTGTCTATTTTTTCTCTTGTTGCTCATGCTTTTTAGTGTTATATAATCTGTTTCCAAATCCAAGGCCATGTAAGTTTACTACTATATTTTCTTCTAAGAGTCTTACATTTTAGTTCTGAAATATAGATTTTTTGATCCAATTTGAGCTAATTTCTGGGTATGGAATGAGGGAGGGAGTCCAGCGTTATTCCACTGCATTTGAATGTCCAGTTGTCTCGGGGCCATATACTAAAAAGATTATCCTTTCCCCATTGAATGGTTTTAGAACCCTGTTCTATAGCACCAAAAATCAATTGACTATAGATGTGAGGGTATATTTTAGAATTCTTAGTTCTAGTCCATTTATTTATATGTTCATCCCTATGCCAGTACCATAGTGCCTTGACTGCTGTTCCTTTATAGTTAAGTTTTAAAAATGAGGAAGTGTGAGTCTCCAGCTCTCTTCACATTTTTAAAGATGATTTTAGCTATTCTGAGCCCCTTGAGCTCCAATATGAATTTTAGGATCAGCTTAAAATTTCTACAAAGAAGCCACATGAGATTCTAGTATTATTGCACTGAATTTATAGAGCAGTTAGGGGAGTATGGCCATCTTACCAATGTTAAGTCTTCTAATCTGTAAACATAAGATGTCTTTCCATTTATTAAGATCTTTAAATTTTAACAATATTTTATAGTTTTCACAGTGTGTTTTGCAGTGTCACATGTATTCCTAAGTATTTTGCTCTCCAATGTAAATGGAATTTTTAAATTATATTTTTGGCTTGCTCATACAAGTGTATAGAAAGACAATTGATTTTTGCATATTGGCCTTATATCCTGCAATCTTGCTGAACTTGTTTTTTCTTAGAGCTTTTTAGTGGATTTACCAGTTTGGTGTCCAACAATTTAACTCAATATTGATACCACCTACCTGGAGATAGCATCAGTTCTTACCAGTTTAAGAGCTCAGTTCAACAAGACTACCCACCTCCTCCAAATACCAATCCAATAGCCTGTGTTTCTGACCAATAGGCTATAGATTGGAGGTCCTAACATTTTCCTCCTTGGGTAATTAATGTGTTAGAACAGCTCATATAACTCAGTGCAACATTTTATTTACAAGATTACTAGTTTATTATAAAAAGAAATAATTCAGTAATAGCCAGATGGAAGAGATGCATAGAACAAGGTATGGGGGAAGGGCACAGACCTTCTGTGCTTTCTCTCTCTATGTATTCCACTCTCCCCAAATTGTTACATGCTCACTAACCTGGGAGATCTCTGAACCCTGTCCTTCAGGTTTTTATGGAGGCTTCATTACATAGGCATAACTGATTAAATCACTGGGCAATGGTGATTGAACTCAATCTTCTTCCCCCCTTGAGGTCTGGTGGGGGGAACTGCAAATTCTAACCTGCTAATCACATTGTTGGCTACCATGACAATCAGCCCCCATCCTTAGGTTACCTAAGGGAATTCTAAATGTCACTTCATTAATTTCTTGATCTCTCTCATCATTTAAGAAATTCAAAGGTTTTACAGACCTGTGTGCCAAAACCAGGGACAAAGACCAAGTATACATTTCTGATTATAAATCATAATATCATAGCTATCTGTTCTCTGGCACTCCATTTCTTCATCTGTAAATTGGAGAAATCATAATTCATACTTCATGTGACTGTTGTGAAGTTCAAATAAATTAATACATGGAAAGTTCCCCCAAACAGTGCCTGGCAGAGGAACAAATTCTAGCAAGCTAACACAAGCAAGAAGTCATCTTGGGGAACATATATTAAAAAGAAGGATATTGCTTCTTCTATTCCCAGTTAGAGAAACTCAGGAGTATTTCTCAAAGCATTGTCTTGCACTCTCTGCATCAGAATCAGTAGGATTCTTGGTTTAAAAAAACAGATTCCTGAGACCTTCCCAGGAAAGGGGCGCCTGGGTGGCTCAGTGGGTTAAGCCGCTGCCTTCAGCTCAGGTCATGATCTCAGGGTCCTGGGATCGAGTCCCATATCGGGCTCTGGGTTCAGCAGGGAGCCTGCTTCCTCCTCTCTCTCTTTCTGCCTGCCTCTCTGCCTACTTGTGATCTCTCTCTCTGTTGAATAAATAAATAAATAAATAAAATCTTAAAAAAAAAAAAAAAAAGGAATCCCAGGAAAGTCTTATCTTTAACAGATGCCTAGGTAATTCTTTGATACTTTAAGGTTTGACAACCACACCGAGAGAGTGCATCTCTATTTCTTAAATTATCCCAGGTAACTTCAAAATGCCTTTCTTTTCCATCCTTTTCCTGTAATACCACAGGGACAATTCAAGAATAACCAAACTGATTAACCACAGTTTCTTATAAAGTCATTTGTTAATTTATTCAACATCCTAAGAACTCCCATCAATCTATTCTACCTAGTTGGAACTCATTTATAATTGGATCATTTAAAGAATAATTACCAGAGAATCTCAGAAACCTTTTACCTTCTATAAGGATGTGATTAATGGAATTCTCTGTGCATGTAGCAAATTTTAGCCTTTTAAAATCATAATAGAGAGAGAGGCTCTCCTGTTGGACTACTTTGGTTTGTCTATCTCTTGAAGGAGCATCCCTGTCTATAACTTAATCATGATTCAGGATCCTTCCATAGTTTCTAAGACTTATTTTTAAGTCTCTAAGTAGTGCTACATTTATATACAGAATCTATTTCAGGTCTGAATTTGGAGAAACTCCGAAGTCTATATGTATCTGTAGATTCCTAAGAGGTAAATCAAAGAAGCTTAGTTCAGAGGACACAGAAGGCATAACCTGAGACCTTTGTAGTAACAATATCCACTACTTTGGCCGGCCAAAACTTCTATTTATAGAATTCAGGTTGGGACAGGGAGCATGAACAAGAACTGTTTCAGAATTACACAGTTTTGTTGTTCTTGTTATTCATACTTATTTCCTTCTGAAGCTGACAATGAGATTATTCTTTTTTTAAAAAAGATTTTATTTATTTATTTGACACACAGAGAGAGAAACAGAATACAAGCAGAGGGAGTGGAAGAGGGAGTAGCAGGCCTCCCACTGAGCAGGGAGCCCAATGTGGGGCTTCATCCCAGGATCCTGGGATCATGACCTAAGCTGAAGTCAGGCACTTAACGACTGAGCCAGCCAGGTGCCCCAGTGAGATTATTCTTAAAGCATCTTCTAAGCACGTGTTTCATGTGATTCTTTATAGGTTTCTGATCAAAGTTATTATTTGGGAAGAGATTTCTGTAAAATGAGCTATGTCTTTGTATGCAGTTACTGATGAACAAGTGTGAAAATTACAGCTAATCTAATTTGTTAAATTATAGAATAAGTTTAGAAGTAAAGTTTGCACATCAACTTAACCATCCCTGGTGACACCAGAATATGAACAGAACTATTTGGATCTGCAAAAAATGTGAAGCAGACAGAACTTGAAAGTAAAGGGAGGAAATCACACTGAGCTCCTCCCTGAATTCTTCTTTTGGCCACTCTAGGATCCTTATTAGATCCTAAAAATACACATGAAGTTACCATACAATCCTCTTGTTCCTCAGTAAGAAAACATTTCATACTTGTTAGGGAGGGGCTATGACACCAGGTTTTTTTTCCCTTGTTTGGAAGAGGTGGAATAGAAGTAGAATAGGGAAAGAAGTCAGGGAAATAAAAGTAAATACATTTTCTAGCCTAGAGTTAATCTGTTGTAATATCGGTTATTTCTATCTGACAATTTTCCATGTTAGAGTTATATGCCTAGGACAATAGAATTTCATCAAAAGTAATATATTTAAAACGGTTTTTTGTTTTCTTGGCTTTATTACTGTGACTTAGAGATATTCAACTTTTTTTTTGTCTCAGAATTACCTTTTTTAATCCTAATAGATTCAGAGGATTACCAGTTTTGACCGTTGACCTACCAACTATATACCTTGTTGCTCCTCGTATTTCATCAGCAAAAGTTGCGCCATTGAAAATGGATTCAAATATTTTAAAACAAGGTGCTTTAGGGATAAAATACCAGAAGTTCCTATTTTGACAAATAAAGAGCTGTCTTGGGCCTTTAATTTATCCCTAGTACATAACACCGGCCATATGATCATTTTTCAGCAGTCACAGTCAGAACTGGCTTATAGTAACAGGCATGTTGTCCATGTGATGGACTATATACAGCCTCTCTGGGATGCTGCCAGGGAATGTGCACCTCATATGTCTTTTCTTACTCTCTTTCTGACTCGAAAGGTTACCATTCAAAATGAAAAGTTTATTTAGTTAATGTAAATTAGTTCCAAGTACATCAAAGCTTACTGTTCCCATAATCATATGCCATATACTTAAATATATGATCTCTCTTAGTTCTTATAACAATTCTATAAAGGAGGTATCTATTTTCTGTTTTTGAAGAAGAAACAGATCTCAGATAGCTTACCAAAATCACATAGTTTTTATGGGATTTCTCTCAATTCAGTTTGAGGTTTGTCTGATTCTAAAGTCCTGGCTTTTCCAGCCCAGTTTCAAGAAGGAAAAGTCATAAGATTACCCAAACCACCTGTTATATCTGGCTCCTGAACTCATCAAATCCAGAGTGTAACTTTGCATCAAAGAGATTCATGATCATTTTGGTATAAATCAGGGAAACTTCATAATTATTAAGATAAAAGTAATTATTCAGATAAAAGCAATGCTGTTTTTCAAGAATTACCGTAAAGACTAATCATCTCATTTTGGTTATTTCACCAGACTTACAAGGCAGACCTATATCCAGGCATTACATCAGTCCCTGGAGATATGAGGATCATAAAATACACAGTCGCTATCCTTCATTTCACATCATCATGATAGAGATAGATATAAAATAAGACCTATAATCTGGAGAACCTTTCTAAATGTTTGATACAATACTGAACAGGCATCAACCAATCAGAACATGACAGGCTTCATATAGCTGGTGTGGCTGACATGCCTTGCTTGTTGCCTATCACCTTTGCATTTAATAATGTAGTTAATACTCAAATAGAGATAGGTGGGAATACAGAGGGAGAGGGGTAGAAGGAAGAAATGAAGATGATTGTGAACAGCCTGAATACAGAGCTGACATATGATTTGAACCTTGAAGGAGAAGTGGGAGTTTTCCACTGGACTAAACAGGACTGGGTATTTTAGAGGAAACAATTATATTAAACAAAGGCTATATCTAGTATGGTCACATTTATAGAATCAGAGTGGAATAATGGTTTTTAGGAGTTAGGAATGGGGAGTTACTAATCAACAAACATAAAGTTTCAGTTAAGCAAGATGAATAAGTTCTAGAGATCTGCTGTACATCATTGTCCATGCAGTTAAAAATAGATTCCATGTTAAGTGTTCCTACAGCAATAATATTAAATTAAAATAAGTAAGCAAAAAACCCAAGGCTGGGAAGCATTGAGAAATGTCTAGCAGCTGTGGTTAGATTATAGGGTTCATGCAGAGTAATAGCTAGAGATGATGGTAGATAATCATTTGGGGCCAGATCATGAAGGTAAGCTAAGAAGTTTTTACTCTTCTTACTTTCTTACCTGGGCATCAGATGACATAAAGAATTCCATCATTGCTTGAGATAATTTTGGTTGTATTGTAGAGAATATACTAGTGGAGGAAGACCATTTAGAAGCTATTTCAATAATTGAGAAGAAAGGGGCGCCTGGGTAGCTCAGTGGGTTAGGCCTCTGCCTTTGTCTCGGGTCATGATCCCAGATTCCTTAGGATAGAGCCCTGATCAGACTCTCTGCTCAGCGGGGAGCCTTCCCCTCCCCCCCACCCTGCCTCCCTCTCAACCTACTTGTGATCTCTGTCAAATAAATAAATAAAATCTTTAAAAATTTTTAAAAAAATAATTGAGAAGAGATATGATGTGAGTCTATATGGGTACTGTTGTAAAGAGAAGGAGATTGATGTAAGAGACATTTTGACTATATATAATGGTTGATTGAATGTATTGAGGTGGGAAAGAAAAAATCATGAATGAGTCCAAAGCATTTGGCTTGAACAACTTCTTTCGTTTTACCTGAGATAGTACAGGCAGATGGAGATAACATCTCCAGTATGTTTGGAAGTGAACAATGATCTTGGTTTCATACAAAATACGTCATGTAGAACACCCAGATGGAGAAGTCAAACAGACTATTGGAAATGTAGGTGACTAACAGTACTTATCCTATCCTACACACACACACACACACACACACACACACACACACACACTTACTTGACAGCTCACAGCCTAAGATGAAAATACTTTGAAACTAAAATGTGTAACTCCTTCTCCTTTAGGGGAAAAATTTGTTTTTAATTATATATATAGATAGTTTATATCTATAAATTGGTTTGAGCCAGTTTATAGATTATATATCATAATTTATAAATATCAAAAGGTATTCTAAAGCTAAGTTTGGCTTATTTTTATATTTTACTGTGCTGCTAAGTCTAAGGTTAGATCTTGATTATCTTGTAGGTAAGTTTGATTTGCAAATATTCCTGAGACATTTCATTTATTATTTTGTTGTAGTGACTTCCAAGATTGCATGCTCTTGCAGTTTATGTGCACAAGTTGCACATAAAACTTCAGCACTGACTTTGCAAATGGCAACTGGGGGAATTGCTCAGTATTGTACATAGTCTGAATGGGCTCTAGTCTACAATAATGGTAAGATATCTTCATATCAGTGAGCAATATGGTATTAAACAGTTCCCTCACTTACATTTTTTTGCATTAAACCAATTCACATATGCATGTAATATATTGTGTAATTAGTATCTCAAGTCAGACTGGAAGAAATATTCTATTTCTACTATTTACCTGCCCTTACCAGGTTCCATGGGGGGAAAAACTGCGAAGATGGTTAGTTTGCTTTTGGCACATTCTCACCCACTGGTGTCACTGCTTTATAAACCTCCAGGCATCTAAATCTTCAAACTAACTCTGCTTGCTCAATGGCTACCACAGTAATACTTCACTCAAACCTGCCCTCTACATGTGCCTGGACCACCTTTCTTCTTCCTCCTGTCTGGGTTCATTTAACTCCCATTTAAGCAACACCACATTCTAGGGATTTAGCTTTGTTCACAGTAGTATTGAGAATGGTCAGCCAATATTCCCAAGATGTGTCCAAGGGGTGTGGCTGTGGGTGTGTGTGTACGTGCATGCACACATCACACATGCCCTATAATGTAAAATGTCAGCTTCCATGAATGACCTGCTTCTTATTATGCTCTGTGAAACTGAGCATGTGGACAAGTAGGCAGGTGAACAAAGCAAGAAGCCTCTCCTCCGTGTGAAGTTGAGACACTGGCAGACTGAAGGAATGAGAACATTAGAGCTAGAGAAAACAGTTCTCACCATATCCTCCTTAACCTCAGCTTTCTCGCTAAGACAGGTCAGTGAAACCAGGACAGACCCTGAAATGTCCTACACTCTCAGAATCTGTTTTCTGAATGCAGAGGTTACTTCTTAACTGGTCTCTGGAAGAGAGGCAATTGGCCTTGGTCAAAATGTCAAAGAAAGAGGGGTTTGTTTTTACTTTCTATTTCCTTCATTGAGTTATTTTCAGACATTCTCCACACTTAATGGAAAAAACATATTGCATTAATTCTAAAATGATGATTTTTCACAATTTAACACCTCTGAAACTGGGACACATTGTAGGATCAATGACATCTTATGGCATTGGTGTTGCCTGGATTGGGTTTCTTATAATAGCATTTATTTCCAACAGTTACCTAGGATAATTATTAATATGGCATGACTTTAAACTAAACTTTATACCTCAGGTTCTTACATCATACTAGTGGTGTGAATTCTGATCTCATATTTATGTACTGGCTGTGGTTCAGAAGCTCAGAGGAGATTTTTCTTTTCTTTTTCCTCCCAGTACTAAGGTTAAGAACTGCAAGTTGTGTCTTAGGAATCCCAAAGAGCCCAGCTTTATGCCAGAGTATCTTATTAGATTCCCTATCTTGGACCTTTTTTTCTTGGTAGTTGATAAAATAATGGTGTATCTTATAACCAAAAGAATGTAAGAAATTTGGTATTAGAATTGAAAAGATTCACCAGGGAAAAAATTCTTCCTAGTTTATTACTTCTGAACAGCAGCACTGCCTTCTTCAGGTCTTTGCTTGTCTTTGAGAGTCTGCCAACACCTCTCAACAAGACCAAGGTAATCACCCTCCAGATGAATGATTCACTATGCAATTTGTAGGTATAATGGGATTCGTTAATTTGTAATTTCATCAAGATGTAATTTGTGAGTAAAGATTGTGATAAAGCTATAATTACCACTGTGGTGATTTTGTTCATTGGTTTTGCAAATACTTATTAAGATATCTATTTTGTGCCTTGGGGAAGGAACAAATATTCCCAAGAAGTCGTCCCTGACCTCAGGGATCTTAGAATCTCTTATGATTAGATAAGGCATGTGCAAAATAGCTGTAATGTATATGGAAAGTAATGATGCTGGGGGAAAGAATGAAAAATATGCCCCATGGATATCATTTCTACTTTGAGAATAATACAAAAAGTACTTTACAGAAGATATGGGTAATGATATTAACAGTATAAATAAAAATTACCATTTAAAATCATTTACTCATGTTATTTTATTTAATCTTTTATGAAATAGGTATTAATTCCATTTTATAGCTGAGACAACTAGTTTCAAAGAATGAATCCATTTTTAGAGGCAGAAGAAGTGTTGGGAAGGGTATTACTTAATGGGAACAGTCAGAAAAAAGGCGTGAATGTGAGAAAGCAAGGGACACATATAAAAATACTAGATTGCTTAATTTAGTTGGGGCATTGGACAGGTAAATGAAAATAATAGAAGAAATAAAATAGAATATTTTGTTTTAATTATATAATGGAGGAATTGATGGGAATTGTCATGGAGTAGAATAAGATAACCTGGAAGATGGTTAAGGAGCAAGATTTGTCAAAGACGAAGTGATTTGGGGGTTGAATGTCTGGGAGAAAGATACTAGGAGAAGAAACAGAAAACACAAGAGAATATGGTACATTGAGATTCTGGTTTAACAAGCTTAATTATAAATGTCCTAACACTGTCTGTGCAAGTAGAGGAAAGGCTTGGGGAAGGGACTAAACAAAGTATATACATAATCAATGATAGTAGGGTTTATGAAGTCTTGAACATCAAGGATATTCTCCCTGGATGAATAATTTTAGATCAGGATGCATCAAACTCAAATCCAATTCAGGAAGGTACCATGTGGTACCAAAGGTGATCCTCATAGCATGGACCATAGTGACCCATGAAGTAAGTGAAGGCTGTCATCAGGGACAACCTTTCAAGGCCAAACCTTCCAATTTCAAGAGAGAAACTGTCAGCAAAATTGAGCCACAAGGAAAAGGATTTATTTAGACCAAAAGAGTTTATTTAAACCAGTTCCATCCCACTGCTAATTGCCAATTTCCTGGGTACAAGTTGAATTTTGAAAAGGATACTTCCCATTTCACCCCTTGGTGAACTGGCAGAAAAATTGGACATCACAGACCTAGGCAGAAGGGCTAGCTAAAATGTTCCCTAGGTAGGGCTTTGTGCTTTTACAGTAAAAGAATAAAATATTAGGCTATCACCCAGTTTAGGGCTCTGTTCATTTTAAGGCATAGAGAAGTCAAAAATTACATTATCTAGACCCTGTGTGTTCACAGGGAGGATAGCTGATACTTCTTGCCAGCCTGAATTCTCATTAGTTCTAGGACTGGGATGAGCTCTATTTCCATCAGAGAAGTTCCTAATAATTAGGGGCAGCTGCATAGGGTTCGAAAAATCTGAGACTTGCAGTAGACAGTTGGAATTGCTGAATATGAGCCTATAAACTAGGGATTTTAGAGTCATAAAGATGTAATGGCTGCAGGTATGGAAAAGAGAGTGAAATGGCTGAAGGAAATAGGAAAGGGGAAAAAACAAACAGAGGAAGGGTCAAAGACTGACAAGAAGATCCTCTGAACTTGAAGAAAAAGAAGAGGAAGGGAAGTTGAGCAAGAATTTAGAGGGAAGGAAGAGAATGGTATCTTACAGAAACAAAGAAAGACATTTCAAACGGAAGAGTGGTTAATCATGTTAAATGTTCCAGAGAGGAGACAGAGGATTGAAGCCATTTGATGAATCTACTAGAACATCATCGTGATCCCTAACAGCAAGTATGATTTATTCATGAAGGAACAAATCATATCACGGTGGATTTTTTTTTAAAGATTTTATTTATTTATCAGAGAGAGGGGGGGAGAGAGCGAGCACAGGCAGACAGAATGGCAGGCAGAGGCAGAGGGAGAAGCAGGCTCCCTGCTGAGCAAGGAGCCCCATGTGGGACTCGATCCCAGGACGCTGGGATCATGACCTGAGCCGAAAGCAGCTACTTAACCAACTGAGCCACCCAGGCGTCCCACGGTGGATTATTTTTTTCAAAGATTTTATTTATTTATTAGAGAGAGAGGGTGAGAGAGCACATGATTGGGGGAGAGAGGCCGAATGAAAGGGAGAGGCAGTCTTCCCCACTGAGCAGGGTGCCTGATGGCAGGGCTCGATCCCAAGACTCTGGGATCATGACCTGAGCCTAAGGCAGACATTTAACTGACTGAGTCACCCAGGTTCCCCTATCACAGTGGATTTAAAGAGAGTGAGCAGGAAGAAATGAAAGCAGTGTAGCCTTTTCTGTACCCAAAGATCTTTGGTTGAGGAAGGAAGGAAAGAAGAAAAGAAAAGGCGAGTAGAGGGGGTAGGGGGTAGGTAGGTAGGTAGGTAAGTAGAAGGGTGGGGGGGAGGAAAGAAGAGGAGAGGGCAAGAAGGAAGGAAAGAAAGACTATGCTACCACAGTAGCTCCAAGTTGAGAAGTTGTGTTTGATTTTTTGTTTTTTCGTTTGTTAATTTTCAAATATTTAAATTTTTTTTCTTTGGAAATAAGTCTACCACCTCTAATTTGTTATTGTTGCACTGTTTCCATTTTACAAGATTTAGATTCATAGGGTCCTGTTTTGAGTCCCTGCTGCTGTATCCTAGCTACCTTTTCCATTAAACACAAGCTATAGAATTTTGATGGTCATTTAATCGTACATTTTTCACAAACAGATGAACAATTTCTCTTTGTTTACTTTGTGATCCTTCTTCCCAGATGAAGATCTATTTAGGTTACTTATCATCGGTCAATGCAGAACACCTCTTCTGTAGGGAATTCTCCACCAAAACATCCTCAGAGGCACTAATCTATGTGAATAAGGTTTTTACAAAACAAATGATTGAGAGTAGAATAGTAACACTGCCTTATACTTGTATACATGTATAGTTCTTCAAACATTTACAAAGACCTTTCACAAGCATTTTCTCTTTTAATTTGAGTAACACACTCTGTAAAAACAGGAAAAGAGTAAAGTAGCTGTAAAAGCTGTAAAAGAAGAAGATAATTAAGGAAAAGAAATATTGCCAATATCAAGATAAATTTGAATCTCGTCTTAAAGTTGTCATTTAACCCGTAGGCTATAAGATTAGCTCATTTGTCTATGCCCAGTACTAAAAGGAGTTGTTTTTATTATTATTATCATTATTATTGACTGAAGACACCAATATAGTAAACAGTGAAGCCAAAAGACACACAAATATTTTGTTTAAACAATATGAGGATAAGTTTTTAGTAATGGCTGTCCAGATAATTTTTTACTATCTCTCCTGCTAAAAACATCTAGAAGAGCTGGGAAATGTAGTAGAACCAAAGATACCAGAAAGCTATCAAAGCATTCAAATATCCAGATTCCCAAGATCCAGGAAAAAAGACCCAAAGGATAAACCATCTTTAATGTCAGATTTGTCCTAAAATTTGTCAGATTATTTTAGGAAGAATTGGTTGGCAGGATGGACAGAGGTTTTACAGATTTGAAGAGTTAGAGGACAAAATTTGGAGTACAAGTTTTGACAAAGAAAGAAGCCCTGGTAACATCTCTCTCTAGATTTTGGATTAGAACCCTAAAAATCATACCCTAGCAGTAAGGATAACCCAGAAATGAATTGGCCTTCACAGAAACTGAAACCCAACTTTAAATTGTTTTTATCCCTGGTTGAATTAATTAAGTTAATATGAATTTCCTAGTGTCACTAGCCACCTAATATAAATACTCTGGAGGCATATAATGTCACTTTAGACCTAAGTTACATCTCATAATTTTTTCATAAACTCGTACTCAATCAAGAATATTCCTAAATATGAGGAAACAATACAGATGCCTAAACATTCACAGAAATAACACAAAGAAGTAATTTATACAGTGCGATAGCCAAGAAACCCCAAATAATCCAACTAAAAATGGGCAAAGAACCCGATTTTCCAAAAAAAGACATAAAAATAACCAACAGGTATGTGAAAAGTTGCTCCACATCACTAATCATCAGACAAATGCGATCAAAACCACAGAGAGGTATCCCTTCACATCTGTTAGGATGGCTTTTATGAAAAAGACAAGATAAGAAGTGTTGATGAAGGTATGAAGAAAAGGGAAGTCTCACACCCTGTTGGAGGGAGTGTAAAATATAAGCAAAACCTGCAATCAAAATGATAAATTTTGATATTACTCTGTAATTTTGACAATATCTAGGAAAAATCAGTAAGGATATAAATGGTTTGAATAACAAATATTATAATTAAACTGAGACCTATAAAGGACTACACCTAAAATCAGAGTGTACACTCCTTTCAAAAATACATGAAAATTTTACAAAAATGGAACATATGCTGGCCATGAGGTAAAATCAATAAATTTGGGACTTAAAATATCCAGAACTTGTTTTCTGACCACAGAGAAATTTGGCTAAAAAATCAATAACAACAACAACAACAACAAAAAAAAAAACTAGAAAATTGTCATATGTTTGGAAATTAAGCAATAGGTATTTTTTTAAAAAACTTAAATTTTACATTTTATTATTTTAAATTTTTAAAAAACATTGAAATAAATGATAAAACACTACATAATAGGGGCACCTGAGTGGCTCAGTCATTTAAGCATCTGCCTTCAGCTTAGGTCGTGATCCTGGAGTCCTGGAATCAAGTCCCGCATCAGGCTCTCTGCTCAACAGGGTGCCTCCTTCTCCTGGCCCTCTGCCTGCTGCTCCCCCCTGCTTGTGTACACTCTCTCTCCCTCTCTTTGTCAAATAAATTAAATAAATAAATAAATAAATGAAATCTTTTAAAAATATACTACATAATAAATTTATGAAATAAAGCTTTAAGCCATGCTTAGTGGGAAATATATAGCCTCAACTGCCTATATTAGAAAATAAAAATAGGCTGCAAAGCAATTAAAGCATCCATCTCAAGTATTCACACAAAGAACAGCAATAAGCTGAACCTAAAGAAAGTTAAAGAAAAATATAATAAAGAGAATATATAAATAATCATATAATAAAGATAAAAAATTGATTGATGGTTCATTTTTTAAAATTTTTTTATTTCTTTTCAGCGTAACAGTATTCATTGTTTTTTCACCACACCCGGTGCTCCATGCAATACGTGCCCTCTCTAATACTCACCACCTGGTTCCCTAACCTCCCACCCTCCCCCGCCCCTTCAAAACCCTCAGATTGTTTTTCAGAGTCCATAGTCTCTCATGATTTACCTCCCTTTCCAATTTCCCTCAACTCCCTTCTCCTCTCCATCTCCCCTTGTCCTCCATGCTATTTGTTATGCTCCACAAATAAGTGAAACCATATGATAATTGACTCTCTCTGCTTGACTTATTTCACTCAGCATAATCTCTTCCAGTCCCATCCATGTTGCTACAAAAGTTGGGTATTCGTCCTTTCTGATGGAGGCATAATACCCCATAGTGTATATGGACCATATCTTTCTTATCCATTCGTCTGTTGAAGGGCATCTTGGTTCTTTCCACAGTTGGGCGACTGTGTCCATTCCTGCTATAAACATTGGGGTACAGTTGGCCCTTCTTTTCACTACATCTGTATCTTTGGGGTAAATACCCAGGAGTGCAATTGCAGGGTCATAAGAATTTCTATTTTTAATTTCTTGAGGAATCTCCACGCTGTTTTCCAAAGTGGCTGCACCAACTTGCATTCCCACAAACAGTGTAAGAGGGTTCCCCTTTCTCCACATCCTCTCCAACACATGTTGTTTCCTGGTCTTGCTAATTTTGGCCATTTATTCATTTGACAGACAGAGATCATAAGTAGGCAGAGAAACATGCAGAGAGAGAGAGGAGGAAGCAGGCTCCCTGCTGAGCAGAGAGCCGGATGCGGGGCTCGATTCCAGGACCCTGGGATCATTACCTGAGCTGAAAGCAGAAGCTTTAACCCCCTGAGCCACCCAAGTGCCCCTTGATGGTTCTTTAAATGGATTGAGAAAATTAACTTGGGAGAAAAGCAAAAAAAATGGGTACTTGGATAGCTCAGTTGGTTAAGCGTCTACCTTCGGCTCAGGTCATGAACTCAGGGTCCTGGGATAGAGCTCCAGCAGGGCTTCTGCTGGAATCTGCTTCTCCCCTCTCGCTCTCCCTCTGCCCCCCCCACTCATTTTCTCTCTCTCTCTCTCTCATAAATAAATAACATCTTAAAAAAAAAAAAAGGAATATATGCCTTCCTTCCTATTTTCTGTCTTTTGAAGTCCTAACTATCTTTAGAGGTCCACCTTATCTCACCCCTTCTGTGAAGTCTTGCTTAAGCAGAACAACAAAAATAATTCATTGCTGAATTCTAAACAGTGGTGCTCAATATTTTTCAGGGAATGGTATGGTGTAATTGTGAAGAAAAGTAATCCTGAATTGAGAGACACTTAAACTCTGGCCCTGGTTCCACTACTTTGTAGCTGTGTCACTCTAAGCAACTACCTAACTGCTATAGGCATCAATTTGCTAATCTGTGAAAGGCAGATAATAATGCATCCTTAAAAGGGTAAAATGAAATAATGCACATAGACTATCTAACACAAATAGGAAAACATGATAAATAATAGCTGATAAGAGCAATAGGAGTAACATTCACTATTGATTATGGCTGACTCTGAATTGTAAGATTTATTTAAAAAGCTAAGGGAGAAACAAATGTGAACAAAGGGCAAAGACTAATAGAACAAAACTAGCTAGATGATGTTTTGAACATTTCATAAAAATGTCCAGCTTGTCTTTCTTCTATTGCAGACTGATCTACATGTAGCCAAAGATCTTTTAGAGAGTTCTGTTTCCTGACACTGCATGAATTTTCTCATTTTGTCTCAGATGTCTGGTTTCTCACCTCAGCTGACATACAGGGTCTCAAACAAATGACACGGTAAAATTTCAGACACACCTCAGGGGCTTATTTTCTGTTGCTAGTGAAGGTTAAAATTGTCTTCTTGCAAAAGTTATAACTCAAACCACAGGGTCCTTAATATTCTTAGAAAGATTTCTTCTGTTCTCTCATTTGCACATGAGAAAGGAAACTGCCAACCACCTTAAATTTAATTTCCCCGCTTAAGTTTGCTTATACTTCTAATTGTCAGAATAATGAAAGGAGCTTCGTGTATGTAAATAGTATCCTAGGATTTTTCAAGAATAACTAATTCACTTTGGTTAAATGTATCTCTCATTGCCACCCATCATCATCACCAATAATGAGTAATGGTAGCAGTAGATACCACTGATCAAATTTGTTATGTATGCAGTAACCAGAGAGGAAGGGGAATCCTTCTCCCCCCAACCCCTGCCTTGCCTGGTGTGCTTCCACTTGGGCTCCATTTAGACTTAATATTTTTACCTGAAGCTATTGGTAGGGCTCATGTTCAGACTTCTAATAACTCTCTTGCATACTCTTGTATTCCAGTGCTTTTCCCATGGTGTTTCTATGGGGTATTAGTATTCCATAAGCTATAGAGAAAAAAGCATTTATTTGATTATAATATTGAATAATGATTGCCTTTACCCGGCTTGCAGAGAAAAAGAGTTAATAGATAGCATTTTTTCAATTCAAATTGTTCTCCAATAATTTTTGACATGTCTTTGTCTCCAAACATCACTTTTCTGCTAAAGGTTGCCAGTAGATGACTGAATAAAATGAAGTTGCAAATTCAAATTGATGGAAAAACTCAAAACCAATAATTTGTTCTTGGTTCAACAGTTTGTTGGGTGTTTTATTTTATTGTAAGACATATAAACTGGTGGTTGTGAGTTTATATGCTATACAAATAATATAAGATGGATTTATTTTGCTAATAAAATATTTAGAAATAATGTATATATTAAATAAAATATATGTATTTATATTTTTAAAATAAAAATAATATATTTAAATATAAATAAATTTTTAAAAATATTTTTCAAAGAACATGGTGTTCGACAAATAAGATTGTAATCTGGATCTCTGCCTTAATAAGTCTGAGATGCATTGTCTTAGAATAATAAGTATTATATTCCTCTAAAGAACTTGGGTAGAAAAAAAAATTCATGGGTAGAGGCTAAGCCTAAAATATATGTACCCTATGTGTGAAGTAACTATGCAGTTATTTATGAACCATAACTAAAACTGTTACGAATGTCTGAAGATTAAAACCATTGTTTGGTATTCAGTATCACATATGCAGATCTAAGATCTTAGTGTTGCTTCCCAGTAGAATTTTCTGATTGGAACGATCCATGAAGGTATTTGGACAAACTATCTGCAACTTGAACTTCCCCAAAATTATTCTTTACCTTTTCTGGGAACACCTCCAAGAGGACTTAATGTGACCCTGACTTCAAGGTAAAATAATAAGATATGTTTGAAGCTGCATTACTTATATGTGGATCTTGTGGAGGAAATGAACCAACCTAGTACATTTTTAGATTATGAAGATGCTTTACAATTGGAATCTATAGTATATTTATATAGGTGAAAGTGTGAAACTGTATCCCTATATATACAACCTCTTTGAATCTTAGCTAGTGAAACATGTCATGTTTTAAATTGTAATTCTTAGCTGCATATTATTCAATATGGGAATTCCCACCCATGGCCTGAGAAAGGATGAAAATTCTCTTTATATACACAGTCTGCATGCACATAAGATGTTTTATTTATAGTACCAATTTAATAAAATCCCCTACTGTGCAAATGTTCTCCATATGTGGAGACAGAGGACTAGAGTACATAAAGGCAATTCTTTGTGATTTTCAACTTTTAAAAAAACTTTGTGAATGTAATGTTTTCCTGGTTTTTTTTAATTACTGAATTTTGCCACTTTATTTTGCCACTTTTATTTTTTTCTTAATCAAGGTGAAAGCTCAGAAAATAAAACTCAGTTTTCATCATCCTATTTTACCCTATTTCTATCTCAAGGGGAGTACATCAATTTCTCATGCAAAATTGTGGTGTTTTCCCAACAGAAGGTAAGACCAAAGAGAGAATAGACACAGGATCTGGAAGCCAAAGTAGAGAGTCATTTGAGACCAAAGCAGAGAGAAAAATCAGGGCAAACTTGTTCAGGAGTAGATAAAAGGTCAGGCAGTTACCATAGAAGGAGTTATGATGATTTTGGACAGGAACTGCAGTAGAAAAACAGAGAGTACAGTGAAGGTGTCTTTGTAATAAATGTGAGACCATATTCTGGCTCTCCCATTTATTGGCGGTATAACCTTGGAAGAGGTATTCATCTTTCTGAACTTCCACTTCCTTATTTGAGAACATGGGGAAATTCCTATCTTCCAGAGTTGTGGTGAAAGAACCTTTGTAAAGAGTATTATACCTCAGGGGAGAGAAGCAAGATGGGAGCAGAGTAGGGGGCCTCATTTCATCTGGCCTCTTGAATTTAGCTGGATATCTAGCAAACCATTCTGAAGGCACATAAATTCAGCCTGAGGGATAAGAAAATATATCTGGAACTCTGCAAGTAGAAGAGTGACTGCTTTTTGCAAGGTAGATGGTGCAGAGACGTGAATCTGTGGGGAAATACCGAAAGATAAATGGAGAAGGGAGAAAGCCTTCATAAGCCAGCTACTAGAAAGTGATATAACCCTGGAGTGCAAAATTGGAACCCTTAGAAATATGCTCCAGTAAGAAACATTTCATTTCTGAAAAGGGGATGAATAAAAGCAGAATTCTAGGTGGGTCATTGTGGTCTCAGGGTCCAAGGAGACACAGAATGAATGGTGGAGGAGGAAGGTACCTGATCCAGCAGAATGCCCAAATAGTGGATTGGGAAAAGTGGTTAGGTCAGCAAACCCAAGAGGGGATTCTCAGCTCTGGTTGCCATAATTCCTGAGCCTGGCCAGTTGGGTGACTACTCTCTGCCAGAGCACCCTGAAAAGGACTGGAATGCATGGATTGTTCACCATTCCCCAGGAGGGGTAAAAATGGCAAAAATCCATGACCAGGTAACAGTTCTCAGGGTGGCAGTGGCCCCAGAAAGGACAATAGGGTGACACCCAGCTGTGGCCCAGGAGCAGTGGAGCAGGGTATACCCACAACCATTCTCAGTCCCAAGGCATACAAAGGGCAGTGATGCATGCAGTTTCCATGGACTCCCCCTGGGAGGATTGCAGTGGGCACATACTGCAAGAGTCTGTGGAATTTGGCATGCACAAGGGTGAACAGTTTGTCCCATAAGGTTTATTGAAGAGGGAAAACCTCGATCTTTTGGCTCTTTGTCAGAGATCAGGGCATAGCCATTTTTATTCTGATCCTCTAAAGAGGCACAGAAAGCCTTAAGGGAACAAAAGCCACACAGAGGACCAGCTTACACTGAACCCAGCCCTGTGGCAAGGGGCAGTGCAACTTTGCCCAGGCAAAGACACCTTGAGAAACAGCACAGCAGGCCCCTCCCCAGAAGACAATCTGGAAGAACAAGTGCAAACCAGGTTACAAACAGGTTACTAGGTTACAAGGCCATAAAACTCCAGCACCAGCAGGAAAATAGTATATTGAGATTGAGGGTTTTCTCATGATTTTGTTATCTTTCAGTCTAAAAGTTTTCCATTTCTCTTTTTTAATCTATTTCCCATTTTAATTAATTTCTTATTTTACCAACCTATGTTTTTAAGTAGCTTTTTAACTTTTATTTTTTATATCTACATTTAATAGATACATGCTTCATTTTAGTCCTTTTTCACTCTATTCAATTTTATTTTTGTATATGCATAAGTTTTGCTTTCTTTGTGACTTTGGAAGGTAGTGTCTTCTAACACAGAGACCAGAATTCACTTAGGAACAAGTGGATTACCCTGCTCCCCAACTTTGTTTCTCTCTCTCTCTCTCTCTTTTTTTTTTTTTTTTTTTGTTTGTTCTGTTTTGCTTTTTGTTTGCTTTTCTGTTTTGGTTTCGAACCACTTCAGATTTGTTTAGGGGGTATTATGCTTAGGTCAGGGTTGTTATTTTGGGCTCTGCTCACTTGCTTATCTATTCTTCTCTGGGCAAAATGACTAGAAGGAGGAATTTACCACAAAAGAAACCAGAGGTGGTTTTCTCTGTCATGAGCTAATTGATATGGCTGTAAGTAAGATGTCTGAGATGGAATTCAGGATAGGAATTATAAAGTTAATATCTGGACTTGAAGAAAGCATAAAAGACAGTAAAGGATCTCTAAGTACAGAAACAAGATCTAATCAGGACAAACTTTAAAAAATCATAACTGAGATGCAATCTAAATTGGATGCTCTAATACCTAGGGTGAAAAAAGGAAGAAGAGAGAGTAAATGACCTAGAAGACAGGCTGATGGAAAGAAGGAAGTAGAGGAAAAGAGAGAAAGACAACTCAGAACCCATAAAGAAAGGCTTCAAGAATTTAATGATGCTTTGGGATGCCTGGGTGGCTCAGTTGGTTAAGCAGCTGCCTTCAGCTCAGGTCATGATCCCAGCATCCTGGGATCGAGTCCCACATCGGGCTCCTTGCTTGGCAGGGAGCCTGCTTCTCTCTCTGCCTCTGCCTGCCATTCTGTCTGCCTGTGCGCTCTCTCTCTCTCTCTGACAAATAAATAAAATCTTTAAAAAAAAAAAAAAAAGAAAAAAAAAGAATTTAATGATGCTTTGAAATTAACAAATGCCAAAATTATTGGAGTGCCTGAGGGGGAGAAGAAGGGAGGGCAGAAAGTATATTTGAGCAAATCATAGCTGAGAGCTTCTCTCCTCTGGAGAAGGAAATAAGCATTCATGTACAAGAGGCAGAGAACATCGGACCCAAAATCAATAAAAATAGATCAATACATCAACATATAGTAGTGAAACTTGAACATTTTAGAGGAAAAGAGGCTATCCTGAGAGCAGCTCAAGATAGGAGATTCCTTATGCACAGAAGGAGGAACATGAGATTTAATATCAGAACTATACATAAAAGCCTGGAAGGCCAAAAATGGTTGGCATGATATATTCAGGATATTAATGGGAAGAACATGCAGCCAAGAATTCTTTATCCAGCAAGGCTCTCATTAAGAATGCAAGGAGAGGGGCGCCTGGGTGGCTCAGTCATTAAGTGTCTGCCTTCAGCTCAGGTCACAATTCCAGGGTCCAAGGATCAAGCCCCACGTTGGACTCCCTACTCAGTGGGAAGTCTGCTTCTCCTTCTCCCTCTCTCTGCCTGCCACTCTCCCTGCTTGTGTGATTTCTATCTCTGTCAGATAAATAAATAAAATCTTTTTAAAAATATAAAAAAAAAATACAAGGAGAGATAAAGAGCTTCCAGGACAGATAGAAACTGAAAGAATATATGAATATAAAGCCAGCCCTACAAGAAATATTAAGGGGGATCCTGTAAGCAAAGAGAGAACCCCAAAATAACATATACCAAAAAGAAACATAGACAATCTACAGAAACAAAGACTTTACAGGCGATACAATGGCACTAAATTCATATCTCTGATAGTTACACTGAATGTAAATGGGTTAAATGCACCAATCAAAAGATAGGGTATCAGATTGGATTTAAAAAAAAGAAATCAATATGCTGTCTGCAAGAGACTCATTTTAGATGCAAAGACACCTCCAGATTTAATGTGATGGGGTAGAAAATCATTTATCATACTAATGGACATCAAGAGAAAGCTGGGGTGGCAATCCTTATATCAGTAAAATTAGCCAAATACTAATAAGAGATGAGGAAGGACATTATATCATACTTAAAGTTATAAAGGTATGCTGGTTCTATCCAGCAAGAAGATCTAACAATTGTAAATATTTATGCCCCTAACCTGGGAGCAGCCAATTATATAAACCAATAAATACCAAAATTAAAGAAACACATTGATAATAATACAATAATAGTAGACGACTTTAACGCCCTACTCACAGCAATGGACAGATCATCTAAGCAGAAGATCAACAAAGAAACAAGGGGTTTGAATGACACACTGGACCAGATGGACTTCACAAATATGTTCAGAGTTCTCCATCCTAAAGCAACAGAATACACATTTTTCTCAAGGGCACATGGAACTTTCTCCAGAATAAATCATATCGTAGGTCACAAATCAGGTCTCAGTCTATACCAGAAGATTGAGATTATTCCCTGCATACATTCAGACCACAATGCTTTGAAACTTGAACTCAATCACAAGAGAAAATTTGGAAGGAACTCCAACACTTGGAGATTAAAGAACATCCTACTAAAGAATGAATGGGTCAACCAGGAAATTAAGAATTAAGAATTTTTAAAAATTCATGAAAACTAAAGAGGTTCAAAACCTCTTTACAGCAAAGGCTGTTCTAAGATGGAAGTACATTGGTATACAAGACTCTCTCAAAAAATTAGAAAAATCCCCAATACAGAAGCTAATTATCTAAAAGAGGACTCAGATTAATAAAATCATGAATGAAAGGGGAGAAGTCACAATTAACACTGAAGAAATACAAATAATTATAAGTACATATTATGAACAAATATATGCCAATAAATTAGACAATTTGGAAGAAATGGATGTGTTCCTGGAAACTACCAAAACTGAAACAGGAGGAAATAGAAAATCTGAACAGATGCATAACCAGCAAGGAAATTGAAGCAGTAATCAAAAACCTCCCTCAAAAAATGAGTCCAAAGACAGGTCGCTTCCCATGGGAAATCCACCAAATATTGAAAGAAAAATCTACATATTCTACTGAAACTCTTTCAAAAAATAGAAATGGAAGGAAAACTTCCAAACTTGTTCTATGAATCCAGCATTACCTTGATTACCAAACCAAAGACTCCATCAAAAAGGAGAATTACAAACCAGTATCCCTGATGAATATGGATGCAAAAATTCTCTCCAAGCTACTATCCAATAGGACCCAACAGTACATTAAAAGAATTATTCACCACAACCAAGTGGGATTTATTCCTGGGCTGCAAGCATGGTTCAACATCTGCAAATCAGTCAATGTGATAGATTACATTAATAAAAGAAAAGACAAGAACTATATGATCCTTTCAACTGATGCAGAAAAAGTATTTGACAAAATACCGCATCCTTTATTGATTGAAACTCTTCACAGTGTAGGGATAGAGGGGACATACTTCAGTAGGATAAAAGCCATCTATGAAAATTCCACAGCAAATATCATTCTTAACGGGGAAAAGCTGAGAGCTTTTCTCTTAAGGTCAGGAGCACAACAGGGATGTGCACTCTCACCATTATTGTTCAATATAGTACTAGAAGTCCTAGCCTCAGCAATCAGAGAACAAAAAGAAATAAAAGGCATCCAAATTGGCAAAGAAGTCAAACTCCCTCTCTCAACAGATTACATGATAGTTTATGTGGAAAACCCCAAACCTCACTTCAAAATTGCTTGAATCATATAACAATTCAGTAACATGGCAGGATACAAAATCAATGCACAGAAATCACTTTTCTATACACTCTTTCTTTGTGACCAAAGAAAGAGAAATCAAGAAATCAATCCCATTTACAATTGTACCAAAAGCCATAAAATACCTAAAAATAAACCTAACCAAAGAGGTAAAGGATCTGTACTCTAGAAACTACAGAATGTTCATGAAAGAAATTGAGGAAGACACAAAGAGATGGAAAAACATTCCATGCTCATGGACTGGAAGAATAAACATTGCTAAAATGTCTATCTTTCCCAGATAAATCTACACTTTCAAAGCAATCCCTATCAAAATACCATCAACATTTTTCACAGAGCTGAAACAAACAATCCTAAAATTTGTATGGAACCAGAAAAGACCCCAAATAGCCAGGGGAATGTTGAGAAAGAAAACCAAAGTTGGGGGCATCACAATGCTTGACTTCAAGCTATGTTACAAAGCTGTGATCATCAAGACAGCACGGTACTGGCACAAAAACAGATACGTAGAACAATGGAACACAATAGAGAGCCCAGAAATCAACACTTAACTCTATGGTTAACTAAACTGTGACAAAGAAGGAAAGAATATCCAATGGAAAAAAGACAGTCTCAGGGCACCTGGGTGGCTCAGTCATTGAACGTCTGTCTTCAGCTCAGGTCATGATCCCAGAGTCCTGGGATTGAGCTCTACATCGGGCTCCCTGTTCAGTGAGAAGCCTGCTTCTCTCTCTTAGTCTTGCCTTGCTTGAATTCCCTCCCTCTGTCAAGTAAATGAATAAAATCTTTTAAAATTTTTAAAAAGAAAAGCAAAGAAAAGAAAAAAAGACAGTCTCTTCAATAATGGGTGCTGGGAAAATTGAACAGCCACAGACAGAGGAATGACAATGGACCATCCTCTTACACTATACACAAGATAAACTCAAAATGGATGAAAGACCTCAATGTGGGGTAGGAATCCATCAAAATCCTAGAGGATAACATAGGCAGTAATCCCTTTGACCTCTGCCACAGCAACTTCTTTCATGACACGTTACCAAAAGCAAGGGAAACAAAAGCAAAAATGAACTTTTGGTACTTCATCAAGATAAAAAGCTTCTGCACAGCAAAAGAAATAGTCAACAAAACAAAGAGGCAATCCACAGAATGGGAGGAGATATTTGCAAATGACATTGCAAATAAAGGGCTGGTATCCAATATCTATAAAGAACTTGTCAAACTCAACACCCAAAAAACAAATAATGCAGTCAAAAAAATGAAAAGAAGATTTGAGCAGATGCTTGTCCAAAGAAGATAATGGCCAACAGACACATGAGGAAATGTTCCGTGTCACTTTTCATCAGGGAAAATTCAAATCAAAACCACAATGAGATACCACCTCACACCAGTTAGAATGGCTAAAATTAACAAGGCAGGAAACGACAAATGTTGGCGAGGATATGGAGAAAGGGGATTGGTGGCAATGCAAACCGGTACAGCCACTCTTGAAAACAGTCTGGAGTTTTCCCAAGAAATTAAAAATAGAGCTACCCTATGGCCCAGCAATTGCACTACTTAGTATTTACCCCAAACATACAGATGTAGTGAAAAGAAGAGGCACCTGTGCCCCAACGTTCATAGCAGCAATGTCCAAATAGCCAAACTGTGGAAGAAGCTGAGATGTCCTTCCCTGGATGAATGAATAAAGAATATGTGTTTCATATATACAATGAAATTACACTCAACCATTAGAAGGGATGAATACCTACCATTTATATCAGCCTGGATGGAATTGGAGATTATACTAAATGAAATAAATCAATTGGAGAAGGACAATTATGTGATTTCACTCACATGTGGAACATAAGAAATAGTGAAGAGGATCATAGGGGAAGGGAGGGAAAGCTGAATGGGAAGAAATCAGAGAGAGACTCTTTACTTTGGGAAACAAACTGAGGGTTGTGGAAGGGGAGATGGGTGGGGTATGGGGTAACTTGGTGAAGGGCATTAAGGAAGGAATGTGATATGATGAGCACTGGGTGTTATATGTAATTAATGAATCATTGAACGCTACATCAAAAACTAATGATGTACTATATGTTGGCTAATTGAATTTAAATTTAAAAAAAGACTATTGTACCTCATGAACAGCAGGTGATTGTTTTGTCTTTCAGCTCTTGCTTGACCCTATCCTTCCAAACTAGAGACAGCCGTGATGATGATACTATTGATGTTTAAAGTCTACTGATGCCAAAATGAAATTTCTCTCTGGCTTTTTTACTATGGAAAAAATCCAATGATTTAAAGAAGAAATAGACATAATGTACAAAAAACCTCCAAGTACCCATTACCCAGCTTCAACAGTTCCAAATCATGACCTGTCTTTTTCATCTACGTCTCCATCCATTCCCTATACTTTGTATTATTTTGAAGCAAATCCACACATCATCTAATTTCATCTAAAAATGCTTCTGTATGTATGTCTAAACAATAAGGATTCTCCTTAAAGAATACAATCATAATATCAAACACACCTTAAACATTTAATAATTATTCCCTAGTATTATTAAATATCAGGTTGATTTTGTTGTTGTTGCTGCTGATCTTACCTATTGTCATGTAAGTTATATAAACCACATGAATACACTAAATGGTATTACCATTGATAATGTGATTTTTCTAAACTGACAAACAACTCTCAGAAAAGTCCTGTACAAACCAACATACAGCCTTCCCTCAGTGTGAACAACAAGTAGTTACTTTCTGGAAATTTTGGTATTTATTTAAAGTGTGCAAAATATTTTATATTTATATGTAATATGGAATTGGACATTACACTCAAATAACTATAAGCTATTTTTCAATGTATGAATGTCTGGAAATTTATGTAGTATGTGGGAAAATTATTTGCCACATTTCAGATAGCGTAGCATTTCTGGCTCCTGTCTGCTAAATGCAGGAACACCCCCACCAAATCGTCATGACTACTGTGACTTTCCCTTCACATTTACCAAATGCCTTCAGTGGTTCAATCCGTCCCCTACTGAGAACCACTGACTTAGTTTGAGTAGCTGAAAAAAGGGAAATCAATTTTAGTTGCGTATATGCTATAATTTTAGGAAAAGAAACAAGGAAAAATCCTACATGGGAGATGACTGTTAGAACATTCACAAATTTAAAACTTTTCAAAGTTTTTCTCAGTTGATGGAATTTTGTTTTTCCATACTATGTTGGAAAATGTGAATAAGCTGATAAAACAAATGAGGTCATAATGACTTCATGGATATATGTAATTCAAGTACAGAAAATTCCAACAGCTAGGATACCATCCAGATAGGTAAGGAAACTGGAATAGTGGCAAGAAATAATAAATCCATTTTTACTTATTTTCTAAGCATAATTATAAATTTTTAAATCTCTGTGCTATGTTTACACAATTGGCCCACAATCCTAAAAGGATTTTGCTTCCTTTTTAAAATAGGGAGAATATAGCCTTCCTCTAGCTTACTTCTTTCATTATGTAGTATACTTCTTGACCTTTTTTTACTCATTTTTAAAATTGAAGTATAATTAATATGCAGTGTTATATTGGTTTACACTTAGTGTATAATATAGTGATTCAACAATTCTATACATTACTCAGTGCTCTCTTAATTAAGTGTACTCTTAATCCCCTTCACCTGTTTTACCCATTACCTAACCCACCTGTCCTCTGACAACCACCAGTTTGTTCTCCATATTTAAGAATCTGGGTTTTTTTATTTGTCTGTTTGTTTCTCTTTTCTTTCTTTGTTTCGTTTCTTAAATTCCACATATGAGTGAAATCATATTGTATAGGCCTTTTTCTGACTTACTTCACTTAGCTCTACATCTTCTAGATCCATTCATGTTGTTCTTACAAATGGTAAGACTTCATTATTTTTTATGGCTAAGTAACAGTCCATTATATGGATGTATCTATTCCATTATTATATATTACATAATTCATTATATATTATATACATTCCATTATTTAGTATATGTATTCCATTATATATGTGTGTATACAAACACACACACACATGCACACACACATGCATGCACTACCTCTTCTTTATCCACTTATATTTTATATGTTGATGGAACTTGGGTTGCTTCCATATCTTAGCTATTGTAAGTAATGCTACAGTGAAGACAGGGTGCATATATCTTTTCAAATTATTGCTTTTGTTTTGGGGGGGGTAAAAAGCCAGAGGTGGAATTACTGAATGATATGGTAATTCCATTTTTAATTTTTTGAGGAACCTCCATCTTGTTTTCCAAGGTTGCTTGTATTCCCACTAACAATGCACAGAGTTCCTTTTTCTATACATCCTTGTGAACACTTGTTGTTTCTTGTGTTTTTGATTTTAGCTGTTCTGACAAGTTTAAGGTGGTATTTTATTATGGTTTTGATCTGAATTTCTCTGATGATTGGTGATTTTGAGCATCTTTTCATGTGTCTGTAAGCCATCCATATATCTTCTTGGGAGAAATATCTTCATGTCTTCTGACCATTTTTAACTGGATTATTTGTGGGTTTTTGGTATTGACTTATATAAGATGGTTTATGTCATGAATGGATGTTGTACTTTGTCCAATGCTTTTTCTGCACCTATTGAGATGATCATATGGTTTTTATCCTTTCTTTTTTTAATGTGATGTATCACGTTGATTTGTGAATATTGAAAAACACTTGAATTCCTGAAATAAATTCCACTTGTTCATAGTGAATAATTTTTTCAATGTATTGTTAGATTCAGTTTGCTAAATATGTTGAGGATCATTACATCTATCTTCATCACAGATACTGGCCTGTAGTTTTTTCTCTTCTGTAGTGTTTAATCTGGTTTTGTTACCATGGAAATGCTGGCCTCAGAATGAATTTGAATGGTTTCCTTCCTCTTTTATTTTTTGGAATAGTTTTAAAAGAATAGTAATTAACTTTCCTTTAAATGTTTGGTAAAATACACCTGTGAAGCCATCTGGGCATGCACTTTTGTTTGTTGGGACATTTTTGGTTCCTGATTTAATTTCATTACTAGTAATTAGTCTGTTCAGATTTGCTGTTTCTTCCTGATTCAATTTTGGGAACTGTATGTTTCTAGGAATTTATCCATTTCTTCTAAGTAGTCCAAATTGCTGGCATATTATTTTTCATAATATTCTTTAATAATCCTTTATAATTTCTGTGATGTCCATTTTATTTCTCTTCTTTCATTTCTGATTTTGAATCCTCCCTTTTTCCTTTTTTCATGAATCAGCTAAAGATTTTTCTATTTTATTGATCTTTTTAAAGAACCTATTCCTGGTTTTATTAATCTGTTCTTTTGCTTTCTTTTTTTTTTGATTAATTAATTTATTTTTTTAATATACATATAATGTATTTCTATCCCCAGGGGTACAGGTCTGTGAATCGCCAGGTTTATACATTTCACAGCACTCATCATAGCACATACCCTCCCCAATGTCCAGATCCCCATCACCCTCTCCCGTTCCCCCTCCCCCCAGGAACCCTCAGTCTGTTTTTGAAGATTGAGTCTTTGATGGTTTGTCTCCCTCCCAATCCCACCTTCATTCACTTTTTCTTTTCCTACCCCCAACCCCACACATTAAATCTCAACTTTCTCATATCAGGGAGATCATAAGATAGTTGTCTTTCTCCGATTGACTTATTTCGCTAAGCATAATACCCTCTAGTTCCATCCATGTCGTCGCAAATGGCAAGATTTCATTTCTTTTGATGGCTCCATAGTATTCCATTGTGTATATATACCACTTCTTCTTTATCCATTCATCTGTTGGTGGACATCTAGGGTCTTTCCATAGTTTGCCTATTGTGGACATTGCTACTATAAACATTTGGGTGCACATGCCCCTTCGGACCACCACATTTGTATGTTTAGGATACATACCCAATAGTGCAATTGCTGGGTCATAGGGTAGCTCTATTTTCAGTTTTTTGAGGACCCTCCATACTGTTTTCCAGAGTGGTTGCACCAGTTTGCATTCCCACCAACAGTGTGGGAGGGTTCCCCTCTCTCCACATCCTCGCCAGCATCTGTCATTTCTTGACTTGTTAATTTTAGCCATTCTGACTGGTGTGAGGTGGTGTGGTTTTGATTTGTATTTCCCTGATGCCGAGTGACGTGGAGCATTTTTTCATGTGTCTGTTGGCCATCTGGATGTCTTCTTTGCAGTAATGTCTGTTCATGTCCTCTGCCCATTTGTTGATTGGATTCTTTGTTCTTTGGGTGTTGAGTTTGCTAAGCTCTTTATAGATTTTGGATACTAGCCCTTTATCTGATATGTCATTTGCAAATATCTTCTCCCATTCTGTCAGTTGTCTTTTGGTTTCGTTAACTGTTTCCTTTTCTGTGCAAAAGCTTTTGATCTTGATGAAATCCCAATAGTTCATTTTGCCCTTGCTTCCATTGTCTTTGGCGATGTTCCTAGGAAGAAGTTGTTGCGGTTGAGGTCGAAGAGGTTGCTGCCTGTGTTCTCCTCAAGGATTTTGATGGATTCCTTTCTCACATTGAGGTCCTTCATCCATTTTGAGTCTATTTCTGTGTGTGGTGTAAGGAAATAGTCCACTTTTATTTTTCTGCATGTGGTTGTCCAATTTTCCCAGCACCATTTGTTGAAGAGGCTGTCTTTTTTCCATTGGACATTCCTTCCTGCTTTGTTGAAGATTAGTTGACCATAGAGTTGAGGGTCTATTTCTGGGCTCTCTATTCTGTTCCATTGATCTATGTGTCTGTTTTTGTGCCAGTCCCATGCTGTCTTGACGATGATAGCTTTGTAATAGAGCTTGAAGTCTGGAATTGTGATGCCACCAACTTTGACTTTCTTTTTCAATATCCCTTTGGCTATTCGAGGTCTTTTCTGGTTCCATATAAATTTTAGGATGGTTTGTTCTATTTCTTTGAAAAAAACTGATGGGATTTTGATAGGGATTGCACTAAATGTGTAGATGGTTTTAGGTAGAATAGACATTTTCACAATATTTGTTCTTCCAATCCATGAGAATGGAACATTTTACCATTTCTTTGTGTCTTCCTCAATTTCTTTCACAAGTACTTTATAGTTTTCTGAGTATAGATTCTTTGCCTTTTTCGTTAGGTTTATTCCTAGGTATCTTATGGTTTTGGGTGCAGTTGTAAATGGGACTGACTCCTTAATTTTTCTTTCTTCTGTCTTGTTGTTAGTGTAAAGAAATGCAACTGATTTCTGTGCATTGACTTTATATCCTGACAAGTTCTAGCAGTTTTGGAGTGGAGCCTTTTGGGTTTTCCACATATAGTATCATATCATCTGCAAAGAGTGATAGTTTGCCTTCTTCTTTGATGATTTGGATACCTTTAATTTCTTTTTGTTGTCTGATTGCTGAGGCTAGGACTTCTAGTACTATGTTGAACAGCAGTGGTGATAACAGACATCCTTGCTGTGTTCCTGACCTTAGCAGAAAAGCTTTCAGTTTTTCTCCATTGAGAATGATATTTGCAGTGGGTTTTTCATAGATGGCTTTGATAATATTGAGGTATGTGCCCTCTATCCTTACACTTTGAAGAGTTTTAATCAGGAAGATGCTGCGCTTTGTCAAATGCTTTTTCAGCTTCTATTGAGAGTATCATATGGTTCTTGTTCTTTCTTTTATTAATGTATTGTATCATATTGATTGATTTGTGGATGTTGAACCAACCTTGCAGCCCTGGAATAAATTCCACTTAGTCATGGTGAATAATCCTTTTACTGTAATGTTGGATCCTATTGGCGAGAATTTTTGCATCTGTGTTCCTCAAGGGTATTGGTCTGTAATTCTCTTTTTTGATGGGATCCTTGTCTGGTTTGGGGATCAAGGTAATGCTGGCCTCATAAAATGAGTTTGGAAGTTTTCCTTCCATTTCTATTTTTTGGAACAGTTTCAGGAGAATAGGAATTCATTCTTCTTTAAATGTTGGGTAGAATTCCCCTCGGAAGCTTCTGGCCCTGGACTTTTATTTGTTTGGAGATTTTTGATGACTGTTTCAATCTCTTTACTGGTTATGGGTCTGTTCAGGTTTTCTATTTCTTCCTGATTCAGTTGTGGTAGTTTATATTTCTCTAGAAATGTATCCATTTCTTCCAGATTGTGAAATTTGTTGATGTAGGGTTGCTCATAGTATGTTCTTATAATTGTGTGTATTTCTTTGGTGTTAGTTGTGATCTCTCCTCTTTCATTCATGATTTTATTTATCCGGGTCCTTTCTCTCTCTCTCTCTCTCTCTCTTTTTTTTTTTTTTTTTTTTTTTTTTTGATAAGTCTGGCCAGGGGTTTGTCAATCTTATTAACTCTTTCAAAGAACCAGCTCCTAGTTTCGTTTATTTGTTTTGTTGTTTTTTTGGTTTCTATTTCATTGATTTCTGCTCTGATATTTATGATTTCTCTTCTCCTGCTGGGTTTAGGCTTTCTTTGTTCTTTCTCCAGCTCCTTTAGGTGGAGGGTTAGGTTGTGTATTTGAGACCTTTCTTGTTTCTTGAGAAAGGCTTGTATCGCTATATATTTTCCTCTCAGGACTGCCTTTGTTGTGTCCCACAGATTATGAACCGTTGTGTTTTCATTATCATTTGTTTCAATGAATTTTTTCAATTCTTATTTAATTTCCTGGTTGACCCATTCATTCTTTAGAAGGATGCTGTTTAGTCTCCATGTATTTGGGTTCTTTTCAAATTTCCTCTTGTGATTGAGTTCTAGCTTCAGAGCATTGTGGTCTGAAAATATGCAGGGGATGATCTCAATCTTTTGATACCACTTGAGACCTGATTTATGACCCAGGATGTGGTCTATTCTGGAGAATGTTCCATGTGCTACTAGAGATGAATGTATATTCTGTTGCTTTGGGATGGAATGTTTTGAATATATCTGTGATGTCCTTCTGGTCCAGTGTGTCATTTAAGGCCTTTATTTCCTTGTTGATCTTTTGCTTAGATCATCTGTCCATTTCAGTGAGGGGAGTGGTTAAGTCCCCTACTATTATTGTATTATTGTCGATGTATTTCTTTGATTTTGTTATTAATTGGTTCATATAGTGGTCTGCTCTCATGTTAGGGGCATAGATATTTAAAATTGTTAGGTCTTCTTGTTGGACAGACCTTTTGAGTATGATATAGTGTCCTTCTTCATCTCTTATTATAGTCTTTGGCTTAAAATCTAATTGATCTAAGGATTGTCACCCCAGCTTTCTTCTGATGTCCATTAGCATGGTAAATTTTTTTCCACCCCCTCACTTTAAATCTGGAGGTGTCATTGGGTCTAAAATGAGTTTCTTGTAGGCAGCATATTGATGGGTCTTGTTTTTTTTTTATCTATTCTGATAGCCTGTGTCTTTTGAATGGGGCAGTTAGCCCATTAACATTCAGGGTAACTATTGAGAGATATGAATTTAGTGCCATTGTATTGCTTGTAAGGTGACTGTTACTATATATTGTCTCTGTTTCTTTCTGATCTACTACTTCTAGGGTCTCTCTTTGCTTAAAGGACCCCTTTCAATATTTCCTTTAGAGCTGGTTTGGTGCTTGCAAATTCTTTCAGTTTTTGTTTGTCCTGAAAGCTTTTTATCTCCCCTTCTATTTTCAATGATAGCCTAGCTGGATATAGTATTCTTGGCTGCATGTTTTTCTCATTTAGTGCTCTGAATATATCATGCCAGTTCTTTCTGGCCTGCCAGGTCTCTGTGGATAGGTCCATTGCCAATCTAATGCTTTTACCCTTGTATGTTACGGATTTCTTTTCCCGGGCTGCTTTCAGAATTTTCTCTTTGTTGCTAAGACTTGTAAATTTTACTATCAGGTGACGAGGTGTAAACCTATTTTTATTGATTTTGAGGGGCGTTCTTAGCATCTCCTTGATTTTGATGTTTGTTCCCTTTGCCGTATTAGGGAAATTCTCTACAATAACGCTCTCCAATATACCTTCTGCTCCCCTCTCTTTTTCTTCTTCTTCTGGGATCCCAATTATTCTAATATTGTTTCATCTTATGATATCACTTATCTCTTGAATTCTCCCCTCATGATACAGTAGTTGTTTGTCTCTCTCTTACTCAGCATCTTTATTCGCCATCATTTGGTCTTCTATATCACTAATTCTGTCTTCTGCCTCATTTATCCTAGCAGTGAGAGCTTCCATTTTTGATTGCACCTCATTAATAGCTTTTTTTATTTCAACTTGGTTAGATTTTAGTTCTTTTATTTCTCCAGAAAGGGCTTTATCTCTCCAGAGAGGGTTTCTCTAATATCTTCTATGCCTTTTTTGAGCCCAGCTGAACCTTGAGAATCATCATTCTGAACTCTAGATCTGTCGTATTACCAGTGTCGTATTGATTAGGTCCCCAGCCTTCAGTAGTGCCTCTTGTTCTTTTTTTGTAGTGAGTTTTTCTGCCTTGTCATTTTGTCCGGATAAGATTTGCTTTCTCATCCTCTGCAATTCCGCTGTTCTCCTTGAGGGTAAAATTGGTCTTGGCTGGGTTTCTTGTTGATCTTCTGGGGGAGGGGCCTGTTGTATTGATTCTCAAGTTTCTTTGCCCCAGGAGGAGTTGCACGGCCCTTACCAGGGGCCAGGCTAAGTAATCTGCTCGGGTTTGCTTTCGGGAGCTTTTGTTCCCTAAGTGCTTTCCGTAAAGTTCCGGAGGATGAGAATGAAGATGGCGGCCTCCTGGTCTCTGGCCCGGAGGAGCCGAGAGCTCGGGGTCCTGCTCCTCAGTGCGCCCTCAGAGAAAAGCGCCCAACCGCCCCTGTCTCCCTGGCCTCTGGTCGCACTTGGAGGAAAGTGCTCAATTGCTCGCAATTGGAGAAAAGCGCCCGGTCGCTTCCATCTCCATGGCCTCCGACCACACTCCAAGCTCACCCAGCCTGCGACCGGTTCAAGGTAACCGGGAGCTGAGAGTTCATTCCTAGGCTTTGTTACTGTAGCCAGCTTCCCCACTCTAATACCTGCAAGCTCTGCAACACTCATACACCCCTGGTCCTTCCCTGACCTCACGGGACCTGGGGTTATGCTGACCCCGCATGGGCTTCCCCCCAGTTTAGCCTCTGGAGCTATGTCCCTCCATGGAGTGAACTTTAAAAAATCCCGATTTTGTGCTCCATTGCTCCGCTGCTTGCTGGGAGCTGGCCCATCCCCTTGCAGTCTATCTTCCCGTCACTTTGGATTCATTTCTCTGCAGGTCCTACCTTTCAGAAAGTGATTGATTTTCTGTTTCTAGAATTGTTGCTCTTCTTTTCTTCGATTTCCCATTGGATTTGTAGCTGTTCGCAATGGTTAGATAAGCTATCTAGCTGATCTCCTGCTACCTGGTATCGTCTCGGCCTGCTACTTCTCTGCCACCTTGACTTCTCTTCCTTTGTTCTTTTGCTTTCTTGGTCTCTATTTCACTTATTTTTACTCTAATCTTTATTAGTTTCTTCCTTCTGTTGACTTCGGGTTTGGTTGTCCTTTTTTATCTCTTTTAGGTGTAAGGTTGGTTGTTTATTTGATATTTTTCTTGTTTTCTGAGGTAGGCCTGTATTGCTGAATTGTCCCTCTTAGAATAGCTTTTACTGCATCCCAAATATTTCATTTTCATTTGTCTCCATATATTTTTTAATTTCATCTTTGATTTCTTGGTTGACCCATCCATTGTCTGGGACCCCATGTTCTTTACCCTCCATGTATTTATGTTCTTCCAGATATGTGAGTGTGTGTGTGTGTGTGTGTGTGTGTGTGTGTTCGATTTCTAGTTTCATATCATTATGATCAGAAATGATGCATGATACAATATCAATATTTTTTAATTTTTTAAGATTTGTTTTGTGGCCCAACATGCAGTCTATTCTAGAGCATTTCTATGTGCACTTGAAAAAAAATCTGTGTATTACGCTGTGCTTGGATGAAATGTTCTGAATATATCTGTTAGAACCATTTGGTCCCATGTGTCATTTAAAGCCACTCTTTCCTTGTTGATTTTTCCATCTAGATGATCTAGCCATTGATGTAAGTGGGGTGATAAAGTCCTTTACTATTATTGTATTTCTAAAGATTACTCCCTTTATGTCTGTTAATAGGTGCTTTATGTAGCTGGATGCTTCCATGTTGGGTGCATAAATATTTACAATTGTTATATTTTCTTTTTGGATTATTCCTTTTATCATTAGGTAGTATTTTTCTTTGTCTCTTGTTACAGTGTTTGTTTTAAAGTCTATTTTGTCAATATCCCCAAGTTTCTTTTCACTTGTTTGTTTTTGTTTATTTTTGGTTTTGTTTTCATTTCTATTTGGATGATAATTTTTTTTAAGATTTTATTTATTTATTTGGCAGACAGAGATCACAAGAAGGCAGAGAGATACAGGCAGAGAGAGAGAGAGAGGAGGAAGCAGGCTCCCCTCTGAGCAGACAGCCCGATGCAGGGCTCGATGCCAGGACTCTGGGATCATGACCTGAGGTAAAGGCAGAGGCTTTAACCCACTGAGCCACCTAGGCTCCCCTGATAATTGTTTTTTCATCCCCGCACTTTCAATTTGCATGCATCTTTAGGTTAGAAGTGAGTCACATATAGGCAGCATAGAGATGGGGCTTGTTTTTTTATCTATTCTGTCATCCTATGTCTTGATGTGAGCATTTAGTCAATTTACATTCAATGTAATTACTGATAGGTATGTAGTTTTTGCAATTTTGTTGCTTGTTTTATGGTAGTTTTTGTAGTTCTTCTCTCTTCCTTTATTTCTTGTTCTCTTCCCTTTTGGTTTGATTGCTTTCTTTAGTGATATACTTGGATTTGTTTCTTTTCTTCCTTGCATATCTTTTACAGTTTTCTATTTGTGATTATTATTAGGCTGGCATATAATATCCTATACATATAGCAGTCTCTATTAGGATGATCGTTGCATAAGTTTGAACCCATTCTAAAAGCACTACATTTTTACTCTCTCCTCCCACATTTTGTATATATGATGTCATACTTTACAGCTTTTATTTTGGTTAGTCCTTGACTGATTTTTATAGATATGACTGTACTGTTACTATAGTTTAACTATACTGGTTTTTTTTTTTTTTTT
>NC_081562.1:68623222-68698186 GCF_022355385.1 Mustela nigripes
CCTGCCAGGTCTCTGTGGATAAGTCAGCTGCCAATCTAATATTTTTACCTATACTGGTTTTATAAGTAACTAATCTACTATTTGTATTATTGTTCACATGTACCTGTGAAATTTTTTCCTTTTATAATTTTATTATTCTTTCCACTCAAAGAATTCCCTTTAACATTTCTTACATGGCTGATTTAGTGGTGATGAACTCCTTCCAGTTTTGTTTGTCTGAAAAACTTTTATCTCTCCTTCTATTCTGAATGATAGCATTGCTGGATAGAGTGTTTTTGGTTTCAGGCTTTTTCCTTTTAGCACTTTGAATATATCATGCCAAATCTCTGGCTTACAAAAATTCTGCTGAAAAAAATCAGCAGATAGCTTTATTGGGTTTCCCTTGTATGCAACTATGTTCTCTTTTTATTGTTGCCTTTAAGAGTCTCTCTTTGCCATTACTTTTTGCCATTGTGAATATTGTGTGTCTCAGTTTTGGACATCCCTGGGTTTTCTGTGCCTCTAGATCTGGATTTCTATTTCCTTCCCCAGATTAGGGAGGTTTTCAGCTCTCATTTCTTCAAATTAATTTTATGCCCCCCCCTTTCTCTATTTTCTATTTCAGGGATCCCTATTATGTGAATTTTACTATTTTTGATGAAGTCACTGAGTTTCCTTGATGTATTCTTATTTTTTATTGTACTTTTTTCTTTTTGTTTTTCAGTGGCTTTGCTTTCTATTATTCTGTCTTCCAGCTGACTGATTCATTTTTCTGCCTTTTCTGCTCTACTATTGATTCCCTCCAGTGTACTTTTAATTTTAGCAGTTGAATTCTACATCATTGATTGGTTCTTTTTTTTTTCTCTTTGTTTAAGATCTCATTGAGATCCTCTAGTCTTTTCTCACATCCAATTAGTATCTTTATGACTAGTACTTTGAATTCTTTAAGAAGCATCTTGCTCGTCTCCAAATCATTTTGTTGTGATTTTGTCCTGATCTTTCCTTTGGGATATATTCCTCTGTCTCACTTTGTCTAATTCTCTGTGTTTGTTTCTATGTATTAAGAAAGCCAACTACATCTCCTGCTCTTAAAAGTAGTAAACCTATGAAGAAGAGTTCCTGTTGTGCCCCATAGTGCAATGTTCCTTGTACACCAGAACCTGGCACTTGAGAGATGTCTCCTATGTTTGTTGCATGCACACTTCCATTGTGGTTGAGCCACATTTGCCTTCAGTCCAATCAGTTGCAAAGCCATCTTTCTTGTGAGCAGGATTCAGCATCTGTACTATTACAGGTCCAGTCTGGGGTGACTTTAGGCTTGTAGTTGTGTCAGACCAGATGCATGCCATCATCCTGTTTGCTAGAACTATGAATACTATGAATTGTGGCCACACCTACCTGCAGACCTGCAGGACACTGTCCCTGCATTGTCTCCTGAGTGGCTTTTCTTTTCTTTTTCTTTCTTTTTTTTTTTTTTTTTTTTTTGAGAATGAGACTTGCTATCAGGCCAGATATCTGTCCTGAGTCTGTCTTTTTGGGTTGCAGTGACAACTCCCAGAGCCCTCTCTTTGTGCTGCCCCCTGTGAGGTTTTTGTTGGTGGGCTGAGCCAGCAGTCACATCACATTTCCTCCCCAGCCCATTTCTGGGGCTTCAGTGGAACTGGTGTGTGTGTGATTATCTTCCCTTCTCACCAGAGCAAGAGTCACTTTGGAGTGGTGTTAGCCACTGTCAGGGCTGCTTGCAGAATAAAATGCATCAGGTGTAGCTTTGGAAGGATTGAGGCAGGTTGAATGGGACGGTGTGCAGGAGCACGTGGAGGCAGAGCACACAGGTGTTAGAAAAAGTGCCCATCTGCTTGCAGAATAAAACCTGGGCTAAGTAGCAAGTGTTCATGTTTATTCCCACATACGTCTGGGTATCTAGGCTGGGTATAAATGGGGGAAGGGTGCCCACCAGCTCTTTTGTTCTTAGAGAAATTTCTTAAAGATGTCTACCCCTCTAGCACACATTTTGAGATTAATAAATAAATATCCAGGTGATTTTCAAACTGCTACTTATATGCTCTATCTTGGCAGTGTTATGTGTGTGCTGTCTCTTTAAGGGTAGAGACTATTTTCTCTCACCCTCTGGCCCTCCTGGAGCTGATCCCACAAGTTCCTAGTGTTAAGCCTCAATGACTGTAAAAACTCACAAAGTTGGGGCACCTGGGTGGTTCACTGGGTTAAAGCTTCTGCCTTCGACTCAGGTCATGATCCCAGGGTCCTCTCTGCTCTCTGCTCAGCAAGGAGGGCCCTTCCCTTCCTCTCTCTTTTTGCCTGCCTCTCTGCCTATTTGTGATCTCTGTCTGTCAAATAAATAAATAAAATCTGTGGGGAAAAAAAAAAAAAACCTCACAATGTTAAGCTCTCTCATTTTCAAAACCAAATGTTATGGGACTCATCTTCCCAGTGTAGGTCCTGCATGTCTAGGATGCCTGGTGTGGGACATGTTCCTCTCCCTTTCCTCTGTTTGTGGTGTCCCTCCAGTCTTTGTGGTTAGACTCTCAAGTTAGGTTTTTTCCCAGCTGGAGCTCCATCCTTTCACCATTTTCTCATGTGGCCTCCTTTCTACAGTTAACTGTAGTGAGTCTATTATGCCAGTCTTCAGATCATTTTCTGGGTTAGTTATATTGATGTGGTTGTTATCTAAGAGTATCTGTGTGACAAGGTGAGTTTAGGATCCTCCCATTCCACTATTTCACAGGGTCCCCAAGAAATTGTTTTCTCTTATTAAAACAGTTACTTTGCTCATTGTCCTTTTTATTAAATAATGCTCATCATTCCATGATGGAAGCCATTTTCTAATCCTTATTGGAAGATATCTTATCATTATTCCTTGAAGCAAGAACTATTTATTCTTGGTACAGAATAGATGTTCATTTAAATATTTATTGAATGAATTTACTCATCCAGTAATCATATTGCTAATATATCTTAAAACTGTGTACAGTGTTAATTTTATTCTTATACCATCATTACCATAAAATATTGTGAATCTTTTATTCAAGGTTAGAATCTGAACCAACTGATTTCTTCTAAATCATACTGCTGGCATAACTAGAAGAATGTAAATCTCCTGGCTTTGATTTCACTACTTCTACCAATAGCTTTCTTTCTGCCTGAAAAGTACACAAGTTTTCTGTTACTGCTACTTGGCTATTTCCATGTGTTCAAAGAGCATTTGTCAGAACAAAACAAAAATCAAAAAAACAATTAAAAACAGTGACTAAAGCTCCAAATATTTACATACTAGCTTTGAGCCTCATAAATCCAAAATAGATTATTGAATATTTTGGTGGCAAAATTTGTCTGACTCTCCTAAAAACAAGTTACCATATTCAATGTCTGCAAACTACAAACCAGGTGCAGTGTCAACATAATTGCTCAGAGACTGGAACTTTGTAACCATGGAGACATTACCTCACAGTGTTCTAACAGGCAGTGTTGGCCAGATGTGAAGGTTATAGTCATAAAGGTATCTGTGCTGGGTTGCCACCTTGTTTCTTGAGCTGCTTCCAGTGAAGGCCACACACCTTCACCTTGATTTGAATAATATGATTAACCAGTACTAGTATTGGCTCTGTCAGTGCTTACATACTTACTTTAGAAACCTGGTTCTGGCACCAGCTTGGGAAAGAAATTATTAGATCTGGCAGATGGCTTGAGGTAGTTAGATTAACAGCTGAGGTCACTTGAAAAAAAAAATCTACCTTGAACTTCAACTATATTTATTACTAGTATCGTGACTTGTTTCCCCAGGAAAGAAAAGAGAATTTTCTCCTAGCCAAGATGAAAGGCATGCAAGCCAGTCAGAAAACTTTGGTGGCCCTGCAGAATGAACTTCATGAGCAGGAAGATAAAATGAAGAAACAAACACAGTAAGAATGGCACAAATGAGAGGAGGATCTGAGATTTAGAGGATAATGATAGAGTACTTGACCTCTTGTTTCAAAACATCTTATTTTAAGTAGCTGTAACTAGAATTGATTCTAGTTGATTCCATTGATTTAGAATATCTTCTAAAATTAATTAACTATAATGTACAACTATTTTTTTAACCCCAGTTTTATGAAGTTGAGTCCTTGAATAATGCAAAAATTCACCTGGACAGATCTCTGTCATATAAGACATGGTTGAGATTTCAGAACTTAACATGTTAAGGCAATTGACAGACAATTTCTTTAAAACTCTTTTACTAACCTTTGAGACAAAGAATTGCTAGAGAATTGTGTTTTTTGGAAATGCCTGTGAAGACTTTGAATAAAAACTACAACTCCCTCGCTACCCCCAAAAAGAAAAACAAAAACAATAACAATAACCAAAAAAAAAAAAAAAAAAAACCTACAAGTCCCTATTTTTACTACTAGTATGAATCATTCTATCAATAAAAACATGAGCATGGGTTTTCCAATTTTTTTTAATGACCTCTAGTATTGAATATACCCAATTTAAAGCTAATTATTTTGTACCTACATGTCCTGCATTTACTGATAAGTTCATTTTTAAAATATTTGTTCTTAGAGGTCAAGTGAGAAATGATTGTTGTCAGAATTACCAATGTAGCATCTCCCAAAATAACACTGAAATGTGGGAATTGAACTTCTATAACTACCTCTGGAGTAGTACTTAATCAATTACAGAGGAAACAAAATGTAAGAAGACTTACAAAATTCCGTATGATAGAGGGCAAGCTAACTAAGCACTAGGACAAATCTCTCATCTTCCAAAAGAACTGTTAAAGGATAGTGAGTGCAGAGTTTAGACAATGGGGTACATCACATATGTCTCTTGTTAAATGTCTCACCTCTTTCAGAGGTGTGTGCAACCATTAGAAATTTCTTTTTCAGGGGTGCCTGTATGGCTCAGTAGGTTAAGCCTCTGCCTTCAGCTCAGGTCATGATCTTAGGGTCCTGCGATTGAACCCCACATCAGGCTCTCTGCTCAGCAGGAAGCTTGCTTCTCCCTCTCTCTCTCTGCCTGCCTCTTTGCCTACTTGTGATATCTCTCCCTGTGTCAAATAAATAAATAAAATCTTTAAAAAATCTTATTCAGCCACAAATATAAGAACACTTTGTGGCCCTAAGCCAGATTTCTTTAATCACAACATTTGCAAAGGCTTATTAGGAATCTTCTGTGGAATTAAATTATTTGGAAATGGTATTATTTTACTGGAGGAAGAAAAAAACTTTGGAGCTTTTAAAATGAACATGCTGAAAAGATATAGCCAGTTTATAATGAAACCCAGATGTAAGGAACTTTGAAAAGAAAAGTACATTTTCTGCTTATGTTAGTGTCAGGCAGAAATCATGTCATATGATCCTGTCTCAGGTTGGACAGAGATGAAATATTGTAACTTGACAATCTACTTCTTAGTCTCCTTTCCACAAACTACCACATCCTACTCCAGAGTATATTTTCATGGGTTAGAGGTTTTCTGACAAAGATGAGTGCTTAGGTGTCAGCAGAATAGCTAATGCTCAAGCTTTATATATACTGGCCTCGTAGTAGAATTTTCAAGCCAGTGCCATTTATTTATATTAAAAAAAAAATGCCTGAGATGTCTGTGCCCTCTGAGAGGTACATTTAGAGAAGTCTAGTTTTGAGTACAAAGCTCTCCAGATAATAATACTTCTGATGAAGGAATTTACAAATTGTAGAACAAAATGATTATGAATACCTCCTAGTAAACAAAGAGATTAAGACTGACATCACTTTGGCAGATTTGGGTACTTCATGCTCTTGTTCCCTTATAGAAATATTTGGAAAACAAAAACAAACAACAAACCAGAGGACTTGCTAAAATATCTTTATAATAACTCTGTAAAATAAAGAACCAAAATAGAAATAAGCCATGGAGGCAAAATTCTTAGCTCTTGACTTACAGAGGATAAATAAGTGGCCCACAATAATGGGGTGCATGAACTGGCCATTTATCCAGTTTTTCAAAAAGCTAGAGGATTTTGGACCCCAGGACTTTGTTTACAATTCAATTGTTAAATACACATATACATACACATACACACAGATTGCTTTAAGGGAACTAAGTCTCAATGTGACTCATAAAATGGAATTGTCATTAATCTTTTCATGAGCCAAGCCATGGGAATATTACGTTACTTGTAAAATTATTGTGTTGTAGTTTAGAGGCTTTGTTTAAATACACACTAGTTAACAGATGTTTTTATGTTTTTGAAAAACAAAGAAATAAAAACCTGTGTTTGTAGTCAGATTTAATTATAAAAATAATACCTAGAAATTAAGTCTGTTTTCTTCCTTTTCTATATTCCCCTCAACATACATATACACACATACACACACACGTACACACATGCACAGACATATATACATGTATACTGTATTTAATTAATTTTCAGAATATATTTGAAAGTAGACATTAACTGGAATTTTTATAAGTATAGGAAAATCAGTTAGCATGAATTAAAGGAAAATGTTTACTAAACAATAATATATTAAGCAGGAATTATAACCATTTTTTTAGTTAATGGAAAGGGAAATATATAGTAAGTAATAAAAGTGGTATATAAATGGTTTCTAGAGTCTCAATTTTGAGTAAAAAAAAATGTTAGAAACACTGGAATGGAGTGGAGGAGGCAAGATAGTGGAGGAATAAGGGACCCTATTTCAGCTGGTCCCCTGAATTTAGCTATCTATCTACCAAACCATTCTGAACACCCAAGAAATCAGCCTGAGAGGTAAGAATATCTATCTGGATCTCTACAACGAGAAAATCTCTGCAGGTTGCAAGGTGTGAAGGATGGAGTCATGAATCTGCAGGCAGATATCAGAGGATAAACAGAAGGGGGAAGGAGCTGTCATAAGCTGGTGCCTCGAAAGTGATATAACACTGGAGCACAAGAGGATCCTACAATGGGAACCAGGCACAAATTTGCAGAGAGAAGGCCCCACACAGGACCCAGGAACTGCAGGTGCACACACATGAACCTAGACACTCACAGTTTTAGAAGCCCAAAAGGCAGAGACATGCCCCAACCCTGGGGTTGACTTCTGGGAGATATGCTGTGGACACACACCACTGCAGGAGTCTGCCTTTTTTAGTAGCACCTACAGAAACAGAGACTGTATCTTGAAGGGTTCAGTGAAGAGCAGACTATGACTTGTCTCCTCTTGGACAGAGTTTTGGGTGTGACTATTTTTGCTCTGGCTCTCAGGAGAGATGCAGAAAACCACTAGAGAACAAAAGCTAAAAAAAAATGGTTTCCATTGAGGCCAACCCCTAGACAGGGACAGGGCATCTCTCCCCAAGTAGGGTTGCCTGAGTAATAGCATGGCAGGCCCTTCCCCCAAAAGACAGAGTGGAAGAACAAGAGGAAGACAACACTAGTGTCTGCATAAAATGGGTGCATCTTGCTTACATCATGGTTAATACTTTGGACTCTGTGTATTCTCTCAACCACCCCTCCACAGAGTTATAGGAGGAGGAACCTCCAACAAAGAAAAAAGAGACTGTGGTCTCTGCCACAGACCTACTGGTTATGAATAAAACCAAGATGTCAGAGATAGACTTCAGAATAGCAATTAGGAAGTCAATATCTAGGCTTAAGAGAAATATTAGTGACAATATAGAATCTCTAAGGGCAGAAATGAGATCTAATCAGGCCAAACTTAAAAATACTATGAACGAGAGGCAGTCTAAATTGTATATCCTGACAGCCAGCGTAATGAGGCAGAAGAATGAATTAGTGAGCTAGAAGATAAGATAATATAAAGGAAGGAAGCTGAGGAGGCCTAGAATAAACAGCTAGAAGCATAGGAGAACAGACTTAAAGAGATCAGTGATGTCATGAAGCATTGCAATATCAGAATTAATGGGATCCCTGAGGGGATGGAGAGAGAGAAAGGACTAGAAGGCATATTTAAACAACTTGTAGCTAAAAACATCCCAAATCTGGGGAAGTAAACAAGCATTTGTGTCCAAGAGGCAGAGAGGACCCTTCCCGAGATCAATAAGAACAGAAAAACATCCCAGCATATAGGAGGTAAAACCTGCAAATCTTAGACCCAGTGAAGCTATTCTGAGAGCAGCTAGGGGGAAGATATTTCTTACATATGGAGGGAGGAATATCACAGGGTTGCAAATTAGATAAAATGCATCACCCATCCAGATGCTGTCTACAAGAGACTCATTTTGAATATAAAGACACTTACAGTTGAAAGTCAAGGGATGCAGAACATCAGAAAAATTATATTTTAAGCTAAAGACTGTAGTAAAATATGTAGAGGGACAGTATATCACACTTAAAGGGTCTGTCCCACAAGATCTAACAATTATAAATATCTATCCCCCCAACATGGGAACAGCCGAATACATAAGCCAACTATTAACCAAAAAAAGAATTATATTGATAATAATACTTTAATAGTAGGATGTCTTAACACTCCACTCTCAGCAATGGGCAGATTTATCTAAGCAGAAGATCAACAAAGAAACGAGCTCTGAATGACACATTGGACCAGATGGACCTCATAGATACATATAGAACATTCCACCCTAAACAACAGAATACTCATTCTTCCAAAATGCACATGGAACTTTCTCTGGAATAGACAATATATTGTGTCACAAATCAGGTCTCAACCAATACCAAAAGACTGAAATTATTCCCCGTGTATTTTCAGACCATAGTGTTTTGAAACTGGCACTCAATCATAAGAAAAAAATTGGAAGGAATTCAAACACATGGAAGTTAAAGACCATCCTGCTGAAGAATGTTTGGTTCAACCAGGAAATTAAAAAAGAACTTAAACAATTCATGGAAACCAATTAGAATGAAAACACATTGATCCAATATCTATCGGTTACTGGAAAGGCAGTCCTAAGGGAGAAATACATAGCCATCCAAGCCTCACTCAAAAAAGTAGAAAAATCCAGAATGCACAAGCTAACCTTACACCTAAAGGACTTGGAGAAAGAATAGCGAATAAAACCTAAACGAAGCAGGAGAAGAGAAGTAATAAAGATTAGAGCAGAGAGCAATGAAATACAAATCAGATAAACAGTAGAGCAGACCAATGAAACTATAAGCTGCTTCTTTGAAAGAATTAATAAGATAAAATTCTGGAAAGACTTACTAAGAAGAGAGAGGACCCAAATTAATAAAATCATGAATGAAAGGGGAGAGTTCATGACTAACACCAAGGAAATAGAAACAATTATTGGAAATTACCAGCAACTATATGCCAACAAATTAAGCAACCTGGAAGAAATACATTCCTTTCTGGAAACTTATAAACTACCAAGACTGAAACAGAAAGAAATAGACAATCTGAATAGGCCAATAAAGAGTGATGAAACTGAAGCAGTTAAAACAAACAAACAAACAAAAAACCTCCTAAAAACAAGAGTCCAGGGCCAGAGGCTTCCCAGGGGAATCTTATCAAACATTTAAGGATGAAATAATACCTATTTTTCTGAAGCTGTTTCAAAAGATAGAAACAGAAGGGAAACTTCCAAACTCATTCTATGAGGCCAGCATTACCCTGATTTCAAAACCAGGCAAAGACACCATAAGAAGGAGAATTACAGACAGATATCCCTGATGATGAAATGGGTACAAAATAATAAGATCTTAGCTGATAGAATCCAACAATACATTAAAAGGATTATCCATCACGACCAGGTGGGATTTGTTCCTGGGGGACAAGGGTGGTTCAACATTCGTAAATCAATCAACATGCTAGAGCACATTAAAAAAAAAAAAAAGACAAGAACCATATGATCCTCTCAAATTGATGCAGAAAAATCATTTGACAAAATACTGCATCTTTTATTGATTAAAACTCTTTAGAGTATAGGGATAGAGGGAATATACCTCAATTTCATAAAAACCATCTATGAAAAGCCCACAGCAAATATCATTCTCAATGGGGAAAAGCTGACAGCTTTTCCCTTAAGGTCAGAAACATGACAGAAATCCCCACTCTCACCACTATTGTTCAATATAGTACTAGAAGTCCTAGCATCAACCGTCAGAGAACAAAAGGAAATAAAGGAATCCAAATTGGCAAAGAAGAAGTCAAACTCTCTCCCTCATATATGACATGACACTTTATGTGGAAAACCCAAAAGACTCCAAAATTACTAGAACTCATACAGCAATTCAGTAATGTGGCAGGATACAAAATCAATGCACAGAAATCAGTTGCTTTCCTATACACTAACAATGTAACTCTGGAAAGAAAAATTAAGGAGTCGATTTCATTTACAATAGGACCAAAAACCATAAGATATCCTGGAATAAACCTAACCAAAGAGGTAAAGAATCTGTACTCTAGAACTTTTTATGAAAGAAATTGAGGAAGACACAGATGGAGAAACATTCCATGCTCATGGACTGGAAGAATAAACATTGCTAAAGACCCCAAATAGCCAGGGGAGTGTTAAAAAAGAAAACCAAAGTTGGGGTCATCACAATGCTTGACTTCAAGCTATTTTACGAAGCTGTGATCGTCAAGACAGCATGGGACTGGCACAAAAATGAACACGGAACAATGGGACAGAATAGAAAGCCCAGAAATCAACACTTGACTCTATGGTCAACTAGTCTTTGACGAAGAAGGAAAGAATATCTAATGGAAAAAAAGATAGTCTCAGGGCACCTGGGTGGCTCAGTCATTGAACGTCTGCTTTCAGCTCAGGTCATGATCCCAGAGTCCTGGGATTGAGCCCTACATCGGGCTCCCTGTTCAGTGGGAAGCCTGCTTCTCCTTCTTAGTATTTCCTTGCTTGCATTCCCTCTCTCTGTCAAGTAAATGAATTAAATCTTTTAAAAATTAAAAAAAAAGAAAAAAAAATCTCTTCAATAATAGGTGCTGGGAAAATTGAACTGCCACAGACAGAGGAATGACAATGGACCATCCACTTACACCATACACAAAGATAAACTCAAAGTGGATGAGAGACCTGAGGGTGATACAGGAATCCATCAAAATCCTAGAGGAGAACATAGGCAGTAACTTCTTTGACCTTTGCCATAGCAACTTCTTTCACGTTACCAAAAGCAAGGGAAACAAAAGCAAAAATGAACTTTTGGTACTTCATCAAGATAAAAAGCTGCACAGCAAAAGAAATAGTCAACAAAACAAAGAGGCAACCCATGGAGTGAGAGGAGACATTCACAAATGACATTACAGATAAAGGGCTGGTATCCAAGATCTATAAAGAACTTGTCAAACTCAAAACCCAAAAAACAAATAATCCGGTTAAAAAATGGACAGAAGACATCCAAAGAACAAATAATCCAATCAAGAAATGGGCAGAGGACATGAACAGACATTTCTGCAAAGAAGACATCCAGATGGCCAATAGACACATGAAAACGTGCTCCACATCACTCAGCATCAGGGAAATACAAGTCAAAACCACAATGAGATACCACTTCACACCAGTCAGAATGGCTAAAATTAACAAGTCAGGAAATGACAGATGCTGGCGAGGATGTGGAGAGAGGGGAACCCTCCTACACTGTCGGTGGGAATGCAAGCTGGTGCAACCACTCTGGAAAACAGTGTGGAGGGTCCTCAAAAAACTGAAAATAGAGCTACCCTATGACCCAGCAATTGCACTACTGGGTATATATCCTAAAGATACAAACGTGGTGGTCCAAAGGGGCACGTGCACCCGAATGTTTATAGCAGCAATGTCCACAATAGCCAAACTATGGAAGAAGCCAAGATGTTCTTCACTGGATGAATGAATAAAGAAGATATGGTTCATATATACAATGAAATTACACTCAACCATTGGAAGGGATGAATACCTACCATTTGCATTGATATGGATGGAACCAGAGGAGATTATGCTAAGTGACATAAGTCAATTATCACATCATTTCACTCATATGTGGAACTTAAGGAATAACATGGAGGACATTAGGGGAAGGAAGGGAAAACTGAAGGGGGGGGAAATCAGAGGGGGAATGAACCATGAGAGACTATGGACCCCAGGAAACAATCTGAGGGTTTCAGAGGGGAGGGGTTTGGGGGGAAGAGTTTAGGGTGATGGGTATTAAGGAGGGTACGTGTTATAATGAGCACTGGGTGTTATACACAAATAATGAATCATTGAACACTACATCAAAAACTAATGATTTACTGTATGGTGACTAACATAACATTAAACAAAAACCTGAATGAAATGGTTGGTAGCATTTTGTGATTTTTTTGGTAAAATTTTTGGTTGGTAGCATTTTGGTGATTTTTCTTTTCTTCTTTCTACTTTTAGCCTTTTTCAAAATCATCTACAGCAACAGTTGATGGATATTTATTTTTTATTTTTATTTTTTAAATAAATATTTTATTACTTTCCTTGAGAGAGAGCACAAGAGAGAACAGAGGGAAAGGGAGCACAGAAGGAGAGTCAGACTACCCCTGAGCAGGCTTCAGTGTGGGACTCAATCCCAGGACCCCAAGATCATGACCTGAGCTGAAGGCAGATACTAAATCAGCTGAGAAGCGCAGGCACCCTGATTGACTGATTTTTAGTTAAAAGAGTAAATAAAAGCATTTCTTAACATTCATGCATCTTATTTAGATTGTTAAAACTACAACTATAAGATGTCCTTATGCTTATGTAGATACATAAGTCCTTTGAAAAGCAGAACTCTGGTTAATAATCATAGTTCATGATTCTTATGTTCATGTCTATTCATTTTTAGTTTCTCACTTATTGTACTAATTTTTGTACACAGAAGAAAAGATACCCAAGACAGTCTCCTAATGACACAGCGATCTTTAGCACATTTTTTTCCGACAGCCAATTCAGATCCAGCATTGTCATTTCCATGGTCATTATCCTATGAAATGCCTCTTGATTACACTCTGTCTAGCCCTCACTTTAGTGGACTAACTGTATCAACAATTGGGCAGAAGACTCCTAAAACTACAGGAGTGGGACTTTCCAGATCAGAAAACAGCTTGGGTAAGCAAAACGTGTACTGATTTTTTTTTTTTTTTAAGATTTCACTCATTTATTTGACAGACAGAGATCACAAGCAGGCAGAGAGGCAGGCAGAGAAAGAGAGAGAGAGGAGGAAGCAGGCTCCCTGCCGGGCAGAGAGCCCAATGCGGGACTCGATTCCAGGACCCTGGGATCATGACCTGAGCCGAAGGCAGAGGCTTTAACTTGCTGATTCAACAAGGGACCCCATACCAATTTTTTTAAGATTATTTTTAAATCATGTAGTTTAATAGATTTTTATATGCCTAGAAGTCAGAATGAATTCCAATAACACAGATTTCTTAATGTCATATGCAGAGTAATTTGATTATGCTCAATATTGATCCTAACACTTAGTCATATTCAGGGAATATAAATGTATGTGGCCAAATGTATCATCCCCATGATTAAAATATCTTTAATTGTCACAATCATTTATGGGTTGATGGTTTAGATGCTCTAGAATTGCTAGATAAAAATTCTAATGTATAGCATTAACTCCCCTTCTTCTGAACACTGCCAGAAAGATTTAAGCAATGTCTTATGTATTTGTGCCACTAGGAGACTTATAGCTTAAGTAAGGATAAAACAGACATATAACAAAGAAACGAAATAAATGGTAAGAAAAATGGTGGAAAGATAGAACATTAATAAATTTGGAGGAGAAGAAAATGAAAACAGTACTACAATAGGAAAAATTCAGGTTCTACAGTTGCCAACAGTGTAAGCAATGCACTCAGCAATATCCACAGTGTGTTCCTCATGTTGTTAGGGAACTTCAAGGGAATGTTATCATATTTTACTGAAAACATCATGGTCTTGGAAACAGAGGACTTGTCTAAAGGATATTTCTACACTGTGAGATAATAGGTTAGGTGTTCCTGAGTCCAATTACACCTACAAGTGCAAAGTAGGGATTAAAATATCAACTTCACAGGGCTGGTCTAATGATTAAATAAGATATGTATGAAAATCACCTAGCATATAGGAAGTACTAAATAAAAATTAGTCATGAATATGAATATATCTGTAAGCACCTCCTCCTCATTGAATACGCTAGATTTGGGGTCTGTATCGTAATTACCAGTTAACAAGTTTCAAAACTGGTTGCATAAACACACCCATGACTACTTGATGCCTCTATTTTCCTCTATTATTCCGTAGATATTTAAGCCTGGCTGTTGGTTATCTATATTTCATTTTGTTTCTGATATTTTGCTAAACTTGTGACACAGTGTTATGTAGGATTTTGATCTACTGCCATTATTCCCTATGCTTCATTGTTTGTACGCCTATACACTTTTTAAAGAAGCCTCCTAAGATTACAGTGACCTTTAGCAATGACTAAAATCCATACCAACTTACATCTAGGGACAGAATATTTTTCCTTCTTTATCCCTGTACCATCATGATATATATTCTATATTTGGATTAAACTGTGCAAGATATTAGGGAAAAAACAACTTATAGTGGTTTCCCCTTGCAAGATGAGAGTTGAGCTGGGATATGCAGTCTTCTTCAGTTACTGTAGGTTCAGGTTCTGTAGATAAATGCCTGGATCCACTGAAACTTGTTACCTTTGATTCCTTTCCATTTGTTCCTCTAGATGAAATAACAACTGGAACTAAAATTAATTTCTTCTTCCTTTTTACAATATAAAGGTTTTCATCCCTCAAGATAGGCCATCAAAAAGAATACTATATAATCTCCTTCCCCAAAGGAATTTAAGGATTAAGTAAATACTCAAATGACTGGGAATGAACTAACTTAATTCCAAATATTTCTTCTAAACAAAATATTTTGAGGGATCCTCTTTAGCAACTATGTGCTTATGCATTGCTATCTTTCACCTTTCTTTGGTTTTGTTAAAGATACAAGAATATGAAGCAAACTCTAGATTGTCTCAGTCTTTTGATGATTTTGGACACAGTGAACTACACTATTGTAGTGAACTACAATAATTGCTGTCACTTACTAAACACCTATTAAAAACTAGACACTGTACTAGGCAGTTATCTACATTTTCTTCAATCCTCACATTACCTTACACAAGGTTGTATTATTTTATGTTCAGGAAAATGGAGAATTAGAAAGTTTAAATCAGTTGGCTTACTAAGCAGCAGAGCTGGGATAAAATCCAAGACATATTGTTCTAACCACATCATCAGGGTCTCTCTCTATAGCGTTACTCACTCTTTGCAGACACATCATTAGATTTATCTAGCCTGCTGCTTTCCATGCAAAATTATAAAAACTATTTTGTATTTAAACCTTAGTAGTGAAAATTTTAAAAGAACAAATTTCCAAGAGACTGATTAAGCATTACTCTCTCTTTCTAATAAACTATTTTAGTTGATTAGAGGAAATTCAAGTCCTTACCGAGCAAAATTACTAACTATTTGTAGGAAGGGTTCATTTGCAGTTTTAATTTATGGGTAGTAATTTGGGAGGATGGCTAATATGAAATAAAGTTGTATTTATACATAACATGTCCTAATTTGAGACGCTCAAATATTTACCTCCTTGAGAACTTATGATGCTTCTAGTACAATGGAATAATAAATTAAATAAAAGTCATTATGCTAATGATGTTATTGATAATTTAAGATAACTAACATAATCTCTAGGAATTGTGTGTCACTAAAAATAATCACTAGTTATTTCATAGACTTTGGTGTATAGCTTTTAATTATCCTCATTGAGTTTGAAAGTGACAGTAAAATGCATAAAGAAAATAATTTTGTAGAAGCGAAGAACAAAGATACTGGCTTTGTGTTCTTTTTTAATGTCCTTTTATTTACTTCTCTTTGTTTCTTTCCTCTTTGGTTTCTTTGAAAGGAATCAACAGCTCCATAATGACAAAGAGACAGGCTCTGCCATACCTTGCTCCTGAGATACCAGTAACTGGGGAAGGAGAAGATTACTTCCTATCTTTGTTTGGTGATTCAAAGAAACTTCTTTCACACTCATCCCCTGCAGAGAAAACCTGGAAACACTTTTCTATGATTCTTGAAGAAGTAGGCCAATCTAGATCCAGGTACATATTCTATTTGAACTATTTAACATCTTTTATTGGAATAGGAACTACTTTACTTCAGTAGGAAATGAAGTTTTAATCTGATATTACATTCCTGATTTCATCTAAAACCTTAAGCAGTTTATTGAAATATAACTCTTTTATGTTCTGAGCAATGATAAGAAATCAATGTAATTTATTAGGGAACCAAACAAGGAATGCTGGTTTTTCAAAGATGCCAGAGGAAACAGCACTACATAATCCCTACAATAAAGTCAACCCTATTTTTTGTTATTGGCAAATCACTCATATGGATTTAGTGTCTTTTTTTCTCTTCTACTAGGTGCTTAAGTTCAAAATAGAAGAAAAATTAATCCATTTTTATGGTGGTTGGTATCTATGGCAAAAAGAATTGGTCAAGAAGAAAGTTGATATGAGAGCTAAAATAAAAGAGCTGACTCGTTTATACATTTACTTAATCCTGCTTTTCTTGTTGCTTTAACAACAGATTGAATTGTGAATTATTAGAAATAAACACATGTCGACAGAGAGTGTGAGAGGGCTAAAAGGACTTACTAGCCAGTTTAAAGGTCAGACATAAAGGAATCTGCTTTCCGCTTAGGTCAGATTTCCTAAAATCAACCACTGTTACCATTCAACTATAGTGAATAATTAAGTGTTCTCTCAACCATCTAAAAGCACTATAAGAAATTATTCACTCAACATCTAACCATTGTGTTAAGAATGATCTATTTGGAGCAAAAATTAAAAAAAAAAAAAAGACTTGTGAATATGGTTTTAAGAACTTTCACTCAGACCAGGAAGACCTGCAGGTAAAAGGATTGAGAGACAAATTAAGTATCAAGGCATTTAGAGAATTTTCTCCCAGTCGAGGATGACCTGGGAAGATTTTGTGAAGGAGTTGTTAAGTAGAATTATCTAAGAAAGATAAGTAAATTTTGGATATGCACTAGTTCTCAATTGTGCCTACAAAGTTGAATCAGCTGAGAGGTTTTTAACGTCCTGACCCTAGCCTAGACTCTTTGAGTCAGAATTTCTAGTGGTAGAATTGAACATTGTATTTTTTTTTTAATCCCATGGTAATTCTAATGCACAGTCAAGGCTGAGAACCGCCAGCCTATAGAAAAGGAGCAGCATAAACAAAGTGAAGGAGGCAGAAAAAGCTAGGATCAGGTTGATACAAGGCACTTTATAGCATTCCCCCCTGGACAGTTCATAAATTGGTATAACAGAGTTTTAGGGGCCAAGATTGGGCAGTGATCACAGGGAGCCTTGAACACCAGGATGAGGAATTTGATTTTTATAATAGGTAATGGGAAGCAACGGGAAAGTTTCAAACAAAGGAGTAACAGGATCATGACTCAGAATGTTGAACTGTGGCAATGAATATTATGAATGAATATTGGATTTTTGTCAAATGCTTTTTATGCATCTACTAAAAAGATCATATGGTTCTTAATGTTAAAGCAACCGTACACACTTAAAATAAACCTCCTTTGATCATAATATTTATTCTTTTAATATTGATATATTACTGAATTTTATTGGTTAAAATTTTGTTTCAAATATTTACATCTGTGTTTGTGAAAAGTATTGATCTATAAGTTTTCTTCTCCTGTAATGTATTTGCTTTGACATAAGGTAAAGCTTGCCTCATAGACTGAGTTGGGATATATACCCTCCTTTTTCATTTTCTAGCTAAGTTTATATAGAAGTAAATTTTTTCTTAAATATTTTATAGAATTCATCAGTGAAGCATTCTGGGCCTGGAGTTTCTTTGGGGGGAGGTTTTTAATCTACAAATTTTATTTCTTGAAAATAGATATCATGATATTCTTGTTATCTATTTCTTCTTGGTTAATTTGTGTCTTTCACACAATTTGTCCATTTCAACTACTTTGTCAGATTCATTGTCATAAAGTTGTTCATAATATTCCTTTATTATTCTTTTAGTATCTGTAGTGATGTCACATTTCTAATTGCTGATACTGGTCAGGTATGTCTTCTATCCATTTCCTTAACAATCTTGCCAGAGAGTCATCAGTTTATTGAGCCTCTCAAACAACCAGTGTTTGGTTTAATTGATTTTCTGTGGTTTTTGTTTTTCTTTTCTATTTTATTGATTTCCATTCTGATATGTGTTTACTTTCTTCTGCCTCCTTTAGGTTTCCTTTCCTTTTCTTTCTCTAGTCTCTCAAGGTGAGATCATTGGCTTTATACCCTTTTCTCTTCTAATATAAGCATTTAGTAAATTTCCCCTAAGTACAGCTTTAGTAGCATCCCACAAATTTGATATGTTGGATTTTCATTCATTTCAAAATACCTTCTAATTTCCACTTACTTTCTTCTTTGATCTTTGTGTAATAAGAAGTTCCCAAATGTTGACAAATTTGCAAGTTACAGTGATTTTCCAGATATGTTTTTATTATCAATTTTTAATTAAATTCTATAATGGTCAAAAAATATACTTTGCACTACTTGAGTCTTTTAAAGGTATTAAGACTTGTTTTACAGTCAGGATATTTTCCAACCTAGTAAGTGTTCTGAGTGAACTTACAAAGAATTTATATTCTGATGGTGTTGAGTAGAGTATTTTATAAATGTCATTCAGGTCAAATTTGATTGCTAGCCTTAAGTTACAGTCTTTTTGCTGCTTTTATGTCTACTTGTTCTATCAATTTTTGAGAAAGGGGTGTTAAAATCAACTATAATTGTGGATTTATTGATTTTGCCTTGCAGTTCTATCAGTTTTTTTTCTTTTATATATTTTGAAGTTCAGTTACTAGATTTACAAACATTTGAAATTGTTATATCCTCTTAATGAACTGATCTTTATATCATTATGAAATGAACTTCTTTATTGGCATTATTATTTATTTATTATTTATATATTATATGGCATTATTCTTAGTTCAGAAATCTACTGATATTAATATAACCATCTCAGCTTTCCTTTTCTTATTGTTAGCATGGTAAGTCTTTTTCCATTCTTTTACTTTTAATCTATTTGTGTCTTTATATTTAGAATGCATGTTTTGTAAGTAGCATGTAGTTGAGACTTGTTCTTCCGTCAAGTCTAATAATCTCTGTCTTTTGAGCATTTAAACTGTTTACATTTAAAGTAATTGTTAATATTTGTTTTCTATTTGCCCCAACTATTGTCTTTCTCCTCATTTTCTGTATGCTTTTGAATTGAGTATTATCAATGATTCTATTTTATTTCCATTGTTGGTTGATTAGCTATAACTCTGTTATTTTAGTGGTTCCTTTAAGGTCTATAGGATATCGGGGCACCTGGGTGGCTCAGTGGGTTAAGCCTCTACCTTCGGCTCGGGTCATGAACCCAGGGTGCTGGGATCGAGCCCTGCATCAGGCTCTCTGCTCCTCAGGGAGTCTGCTGCTTCCTCTCTTCCTCTGCCTGCCTCTCTAACTACTTGTGATCTCTGTCTGTCAAAAAAATAAAATCTTAAAAAAAAAAAAAAAGGTTTGTAGGATATCTTCAGCCTATCACAGACTACCTTCAAATGATATTATACCACTTCACAAATAGTATGACTTTTCAATAGTATTCATTTCTTTCACCCCATACATTGTGTTTTTGCTATCACATATTTTATTTCTTCATGTGTCATAAATCCCAAACTCCATATTTTGTTTAATAATTATTAGAAAAAATTTAAAATATAAGAAAAATATGTTATATATTTACCCTCATATGTTTTCACTGCTTTCCAGCATTTCTTTTTTGTAAATCATGTTTCCATCCCTTATAATTTTGCTACTACCTGAAAAAGAACTTCCTTTCTATAATAAGGATCTGCTTGTGATGAATTCTTTCTTCAGTTTTTAAACAGCTTTATTGATATATCATTGACATAAAAATAGTGTGTATATATATACATATATACATGATGTATATAATTTATAAGTTATTTTATTTGTCTTTTTAGTTTTTTATTAAGATGTAATTGACATATCATATGTCAATCATATCATGTAAGTTTAAGGTGTACAACATGATGAATTGATACTTATATATTGTGAAAGGATTGCCATTAAGTTAGTTAACATATCCATTACCTCACATAATTATCTTTATGGTGTGTGTGGTGAGAACATTAAGATCTATCTTCTCAGCAATTTTCAAGTATCATTAACTATAGTCACTGTGTTGTACATTAGATCTCTAGAACTTACTCATTTTGCTTAACTGCAAGTTTGTACCCTTTGAACCACATAATCCCATTTCTGCCTCCCCCAGTCCCGAGCAACAAGCACCATCAAGATCATACAATATTTCTTTCTGTATCATGCTTATTTTGTTTAGCATAATGTCCTCCAGTTCTATCCATGTTGTCATATATCTATATTGAAGTCAGGATTTCCTTCTTTTTAAAAACTGAATATTTCAGTGTGTGTGTGTGTGTGTGTGTCTGTGTGTCTGTGTGTGTGTGTCTGTGTGTGTGTGACATTTTCTATACCCATTCATCTATTGAAGACATTTAGGCTGTTTCCATATTTTGACTATTGTAATAATGCTGCAATGAACATGAGAGTGCAGTATCTCTTCCTGATCCTCATTTCATTTAATTTGGATATATATCCAGAAGTGGGGAGCAGAAGCAGCAGCCTCCATACTGAGCTGGGAGTCCAACATAGGGCTCTATCCCAGGACACTGAGACCGTGACCTGAGCTGAAGCAGAAGCTCAACAGACTGAGCCACCCAGGCACCCCATCTTTTCTTTTTGATAATAACCATCCTAACAAGTATGAAGTGATATTGTGATTTTGATTTCATTTCTCTGGCAATTTGTGTTGTTGAACACCTTTTCATATACCTGTTAAACATTTGAATTTCTTTTTAAAAGTTTCTATTGTGGTCCTTTGCTATTTTTTAATCAAGTTATTTGCTTTTTTGCTGAAGAACTGTATGAATTCCTTATATATTTTGGCTATTAACCCTTATCAGATATATGGATTACAAATATTTTTCTCATTCTATGGGTTGCCTTTTCATTTTGTTAACTATTTCCTTTTCTGTGCAGAAGTTTTTTAGTTTAATGTAATCCCCCTTATTTATATATACTTTTGTTGCCTGTGCTTTTGGTGCTGTACCTAAGAAATTACTATGAATACCAATAGCAAGATTTCCCCCCTCTTTTTTTCTCCTATGACTTTATGTTTTCAATTCTTATCCCATTTTGAGTAATTTTTGTATGTGCTGTGACATAGGGGTCCAATTTCATTCTTTTACATGTGGCTATCAGTCTTCCATCATTCACTGAAGAAACTATCCTTTCCCCATTGTGTAATTTTGGCACTCTTGTTGAAGATCAGTTGACCGTAATTTTTATGCATGGGTTTGTTTGGGGCTTTCTATTCTGTTCCATTGGTTTATATGTCTATTTTTATGCCAGTACCTTACTGTCTTAATTATTTTAGCTTTATAATATAATTTGAGGTAAATAAGTGGGATACCTCTAGCTTTTTTCTTCCTGCTCAAGATTGCTTTGTCTATTTGGGGTCTTTTGCGGTTCTATATGAATTTTGAGTTGTTTTTCCAACTTCTGTAACACACACAGGTCTTTGGTATTTTGGTAGGTATTGCATTGAATCTACAGATCACTTTGGGTAGTATGAGCATTTTAACAATTTAGTTCCTCCAGACCATGAACATGCAATGTCTTTCCATTTATTTTGGCTTTTAAATTTCCTTCATCAATATTTTGTAGTGTATAAGTTTTCAATATTATAGTCAATATATAGTACAATTTCAGTGTACAAGTCTATTACCTCTTTGCTTAAGTTAATATGTGAGTATTTTATTCTTTTTATTGCTAATATAAGTGAGATTATTTTCTTCTTAATATCTGTTTTAGTTAGTTTATTATTAGTGTGCAGAAATTCCACTGATTTTTGCATGTTGATTCTGCAGGTACAACTTTACCTAATTCATTTTTTCTAAGAGCTTTTTGTAGTGTCTTTAGGATTTTCTACATATATGATCATGTCATCTGCAAATAGCTGTAATTTAGGTCTCTTCTCATTTGATCATCATTAATTTTTTTTCTTAACCTGATTGCTCTGACTAGGACTTCAAGGACTATGTTGAATAGCAATGGTGAGAATGAACATCCTTGCCTTGTTCTGGATCCTAGAAAAGCTTTTACCCATTGATTTTGTCTTTTACCCAATGGTGATTTAAGAATGTGTTGTTCAATTTCCATGTATTCATGAGTTTTCTTTTTTTCTGTTATTGATTTCTAGATTCATTCCACTGTCATTTAAGAAGATAGCTGGGATGACTTTAATCTTAAATTGTTGACTTATTTTGTGGCCTAACATGTGATCTATCCTGGAGAATGTTCTGTGTGTGCTCAAGAAGAATGTGTATTCTGCCACTGTAGGGTGGCTGTATAATAGACATATCCATTTTATCTATTGAGTTATTCAAGTTAGCTGTTTCCTTATTGATTTTCTACCCTCAATATTCTGTCTGTTATGAAAATGTGGTTACAAAATTTCTTATTATTGTAATGTTGTCATTGTTTCCCTTTAGCTATGTCAATATTTGTTTTATATATTTTGGTCCTCTGATGTTGGGTAGATAAATATTTACAATTTTTACATCTTCCTGTTGAACTGACCCTTTTATCAAAGACCTTTATATAAAGGTCTTAAGAATGACAATTTTTTACTTAACGTCTTTTTATCTAATATAAGTATAGCTACTTCTATTTTGTTTAGCATTTGCATGAAGTATATTTTTTTCTATCCATTTTCTCTCAACTTATGTGTGTCCTTATATCTAAAATGAGCCTCTTATAAACAGTACATTGCTGGATATTGTTTTCTGTTCTAATCTATTCATCCATTCTATGCCTTTTGATTGGAGAATTTAACCCATTTATATTTACAACCCATTTACATTTAAAATTACTATCAATAGATTAAAAACTTGGTATTGCCATTTTGTTCATTGTTTTGTTTTCACAGTCCCTTTGTTCCTTTCTTCCTCTCTGTCTTGTTATTTGATAAATTTCTGTAATGGAATTTATAGGGATTTTCTGGTTATCATAATGCTTGTATAGATCTTCTCACAGCTTTAACTATCTATTTTGATTTCATAATTACTTAAGTTCAATTCAATATAAAAATTCTACACTTTTACCTCACTTACACTTTATGTTCTTGAAACCAGAATTGGCTTTTTTAAATAATGTGAATCCTTTGCAAATTTTCATATTTATAGTTATTCTAAATACTTTTGTTTTAACTTTTATGTTTGATTATTGGTAATTTGTGCACAACCACAAGTGTCATATTATTTTGTATATATATAGAGAGAGAAATAGATATATAGATATACACATTTGCCACTGAGATTTATACTTCCACATATGCTCCTGTTGCGTTTAGTGTGGGTGTTTTGTTTTTTTTTTTTAAGATTTTATTTATTCATTTAAGAGAGAGAGAATGACAGAGAGAGCACAAGCAGGGAGAGAGGCAGAGGGGGATGGAGAAGCAGACTCCCCACTGAGCTGGGAGGCCAACATGAGGCTCAATCCCAGGACTTGGAGATCATGACCTGAACCAAAGGCATACTCTTAAGCATCTGAGCCACCCAGGTGTCCTGTTTAGTTTTTTAATTCCATTTGAAGAACTACTTTAAGCATTTATTGTAAAGCAGTTTTAATGGTTGAAAAACTCCATGTTTGTTTCTTTGAGAAATGCTTTATCTCTCTTTCACTTTTAAAGGATAGCTTTTCAAGATACAGTATATCTTGTTGGCAATTCTTTCTTTCAGTACTTTGAATATACTATCCCGTTTCCCCTGGTGTACACAGTTTCTGTTGATAAATTCACCTACAAGTATCATAGTGGTTTCCTTCTATGTGATTAATCTTTTTTCTCTTGCTGTTTTTGGAAGATTTGATTATGATGTCCCTGGTGTAACTTTCTTCAGGAATTCTATACTTGGACTTTGTTGAGCTTCCATGATTTGCAGATATATAGACTTAAAATTTTTAAATTATAGAAAATTTTAGGTAATTGTTTCTTAAAATATTTTGTCCCTATCTTTTACTTTAGAGAGTCCAATTACACATGTTCCAGGCCATTTGAAGTTATCCCACAATTCACTAATATTCTATTCTTTTTTAGTCTTTTTTTTCTTCTATGTGTCTCATTTTGGATAATATCTATTGCTATGTCTTCAAATTCACTAATATTTTTATTTCCAGGACTAATCTTATTAATTCCATCTATTGTATTTTTACTTCAGCTATGTCACAATCATGTTCAATCTTTCATCTAGATTTTATATATACTATACCAATTATAGTTACAAAGACTTTGCTTTTTCTGCTATTTTTGACATCTTTTTCCATTTTGGATCAATTTTGATCAATTTTTATTTTTACTTATCCTTATTATGAGTTGTATTCAACTTATTTACATATATGGTAATTTTTTATTAAATGCCAGAAGTTGTCGTTTTTAGGTTATTTGAGTGCTGGAATAACTTTGTATTTCTAAAAATATTCTTGAGGTCTGTTCTGGGATGAAATTAAATTACTGAGAAATAGTTTGAGCCTTTGGGGACTTGTTTTTAAAATTTGTTTAGTGGTGAGGGATCCAAGGTGGCAGAGGGAGTAGGACATCTTAGTTTTGTCTGGTCCCAGGAACTCAGCTAGATAGCTATCAAATCATACTGAACACCTGCAAATTCAACTAGAGATCTAAGAAAACAGTAGCTGCAACTCTACAAATAGAAAAGCAACAATTTTCTGCAAGACAGAATAGCAAGATGGAAAAACTCACCTCAAAAAAGAGAACAAGAGGCAGTACTGTCTGCCAGGGACCTGATGAGTATGGATATAAGATATCAGAACTAGAGTTCAGAATAATAATTATTAAGATACTAACTGAGCTTGAAGAAAGCACAGAGGATTATTTGACCATAGAGTTGAAGGTGCATATCTGGGCTCTCTATTCTGTTCCATTAATGTATGTGTCTGTTTTTGTGCCAGTACCATGCTGTCTTTATACTCACAGCTTTGTAATATAGCTTGAAATCAGGCATTGTGCTGCCTCAAGCTCTGTTTTCCTTTTTTAACATTTCCTTGGTGATTGAGGGTCTTTTCGAGTTCCATAAAAATTTTAGGATCATTTGTTTCAGCACTTTGAAAAATGCCATTGGTATTTTGATCGGGATGGCATTGAAAGTATAGATTGCTCTGGGAAGCGTAGACATTTTCATAATGTCTAGTCTTCTGATCCATGAACCTGGAATGTTTTTCCATATTTTTGTGTATTCTTCAATTTTTTTCATAAGTGTTCTGTAGTTCTCAGAGGATAGATCCTTTACCTCTTTGGTTATGTTTATTTCAAGGTATCAACAAAGTAGGGAAAAAAATATCCAATAGAGAAAGGACAGTGTATTCAATAAATGGTGCTGGGAAAATTGAATAGCTACCTACAGAAGAATGGAACTAGAACATTCTCTTACACCATACACAAAGATAAACTGAGAATGGATGAAAGACCTTAATGTGAGACAGGAATCAATCAAAATCCTAGAGGAGAACATAGGCAGTAACTTATTCAACAGTGGCTACAGCAACTTCTTTCAAGATGTGTTTCCAAAGACAAGGGAAATAAAAGCAAAAATAAACTTTTAGTACTTCATCAAGATAGAAAACTTCTGCACAGCAAAGGAAACAGTCAACAAAACAAAGAAGCAACAAATGGAATGGGAGAATATTACAAATGACACTACAGATAAAGGGCTGGTATTCAAGATCTATAAAGCACTTGTCAAACTCAACACCCAAAAAAACAAATAATCCAATCAAAAAATGGGCAGAAGACATGAACAGACATGTCTCCAAAGGAAACCTACAAATGGCTAACATACACATGAAAAATGTTAACCATCTTTAGCAATCAGGGAAATTCAAATTAAAACCACATTGAAATACCACCTTACACATTTTATTAGAATGGCAAAAATTGACAAGGCAAGAAACAACAAATGTTGGAGAGGTTGTGGGAAAAGGGGAGCCTTCTTACACTGTTGATGGGAATGCAAACTGGTACAGTCACTTTGGAAACAGTGTGGAGAGTCCTCAAAAAGTTAAAAATAGAGCTACCCATGGATCAAGAAGATGTGGTATATATACACAATGGAATACTATGCAGCCATCAAAAGAAATGAAATCTTGCCATTTGCGACAACATGGATGGAACTAGAGCGTATCATGCTTCGCGAAATAAGTCAAGCAGAGAAAGACAACTATCATATGATCTCCCTGATATGAGGAAGTGGTGATGCAACATGGGGGCTTAAGTGGGTAGGAGAAGAATCAATGAAACAAGATGGGATTGGGAGGGAGACAAACCATAAGTGACTCTTAATCTCACAAAACAAACTGAGGGTTGCTGGGGGAAGGGGTTTGGGAGAAGGGGGTGGGATTACGGACATTGGGGAGGGTATGTGCTTTGGTGAGTGCTGTGAAGTGTGTAAACCTGGTGATTCACAGACCTGTACCCCTGGGGATAAAAATATATGTTTATAAAAAATAAAAAATTAATGAAAAAAAAAAATAGAGCTACCCTTTCACCCAACAATTACATCACTGAGTATTTACCCCAGAGATACAAATGTAGTGAAAAGAAAGCCACCTGCACCTCAGTGTTCATCACAGCAATGTCCACAATAGCCAGATTGTAGAAGGAACTGAGATGCCCTTCAACAAATGAATGATAAAGAAAATGTGGTCCATATATATATAATGGAATATTACTGAGCCATCAGAAAGGATGAATACCCACTATTTGCATCAACATGGATGGACCTGGAGGAGATTATGCTAAGTGAAATAAGTCAAGCAGAGAAAGATAATTATCATATAGTTTCATTTATTTGTGGAACACAAGGAATAGCATGAAGGACAATAGGGGAAGGAAGGGCAAAATGAAGTGGGGGGAACATGGAGGGAGATGAACCATGAGAGACTATGGACTCTGAGAAACAAAATGAGGGGTTCAGAGGGGAGGGTGGTGGAAAGGCGGGTCACCCCTGTAATGGGTATTAAGGATGGCACATATTGCATGAAGCACTGAGTCTTATACACATACAATGAATCATGGAACACTACATCAAATACTAATGGTGTACTGAATGGTGACTAACATAACATTATAAAATAAATAAATAAATCTATAAATAAATGCATAAAAAATAAATAAAAGCCTAGAGAACACTAGAGAATTCCTTTCTTAAGAAATAAGAGAATTAAAGTCAAAACAAGTCTCAATCAAAGAGGCTCTAACTGAAAGGTTAATGAGGCAGAAGAGAAAATTAGTGATATATAAGACAAATCATGGAGAATAAAGAAGCTGAGAAAAGAAATATAAACAACTATTGGATCATGAAGGGAGAATTCAAGAGATAGGTGAGAAAGCATAACAATATTAGAATAATTGGGTCACAGAAGAAGAAGAAGTGTGCCAGAAGATTACAGCAGAGAAATTCCCTAATCTAGGTAAGAAACTAGGAATTCAAGTCCAGGAGACACGGAGAGCCCCCAAAATCAACAAAAGTAGGTCAACAACTTGAAATACAATAGTGAAACTTGAAAATCTTAGAGACAGAAAATACTAAAAGCAGCTCAGTACAAGAGGTCCATAATCTACAAAAGTAGAAATTTTAGACTGGGAACAGACCTATCCACAAAGACCTGGCAGGCAAGAAAGGACTGACATGATATATCGAGGGTGCTAAATGAGAACAATATACAGGCAAGAATACTTTTATCTAGCAAGGTTGTCATTCAAAATAGAAGGAAAGATAAAAAGCTTCCAGGAAAAACAAACTAAAATAATTTGTGATCACTAACCAGCCCTGCAAGTAATATTAAAGGGGATCCTTTAAGCAAAGAGAGAGACCAAAAGTAATATAGAACAGAAAGAAACAGACACAATATACAGAAATAGTGACATTACAGATAATACAATGGCACTAAATTTGTATCTTTCAATAGTTACACTGAATGTAAATGGGCTAAATGCACCAATCAAAAGACACAGGGTAACAGATTGGATTTTTAAAAAGCAGAACCTATCAATATGCTGTATGCAAGAGACTCATTTTAGACCCAAAGATACCTCCAAATTGAATGTGAGGGAGTGGAAAGGCATTTATCATGCTAATGGACATCAAAAGAAAGCTGGGGTAGCAATCCTTATATCAGTCAAATTAGATATTAAACCAAATACTAACACTATATCATACTTAAAGGGTCTATCCAGCAAGATCTAACAATTATAAATATTTATGCCCCTAACTTGAGATCAGCCAATCACATAAGCCAATTAATAACAAAATTAAAGAAACACATTGATAATAATACAATTATTATTGTAGGCGACTTTAACACCCTACTCAGCAATGGACAGATCATCTAAGCAGAAGATCAACAAGGAAACAAGGGCTTTGAATGACACACTGGACTAGACGGACTTTACAAATATGTTCAAAGCACTCAATCTTAAAGCAACAGAATACACATTCTTTTCAAGGGCACATGGAACTTTCTCCAGAACAGATCATATACTGGATCATAAATCAGGTCTCAATCTATATGAAAGGTTGAGATTATTCCCTGCATATTTTCAGACCACAATGCTTTGAAACTTGAACTCAATCATTGGAGGAAATTTGGAAAGAAATCAAACATATGGAGGCTAAAAATAATCCTACTAAAGAATGAATGGGTCATCCAGGAATTTAAGAAGAATTTTAAAAATTCTTGGAAATAAATGAAAATGAAAACACAACTGTTCAAAATCTGTGGGACACAGCAAAATTTGTTCATCTTCCCCAAGGACTCTAATTCAAACTAAGTCCCATTTATTATTCCCTCAGATGTTTTAAAACATGATGATAATGATATACTAACTTACCTCTTCATTACATTAAGGAAGTATTATCAAACCTTCAGTCGAGGGCTTTTCTCTTGTAATATCAGTGAACAGAATCAATTCCCTGAGTCTTCCTAAGTTTGTCTTTTAAAACTTTGGAAGGTACCTTAAATCCTCACCCCTTTACCAGACCCCCAACAGCTATGATCACAGATGCCAATCTGTATGGAGAATGTTAGCAGGGTGTATACTAGAAGAACCGATACTCTACAGGTAATTTTAGTAAATTTTAAAGTTGTAGAAACCTAAAGGCAGATAAGTAGCTCGAATCTACCAAGAAATACCCAAGAACTAGTTAATCAGGTCTCAGATGATGGAAAGTCATTGTTTTAAAAAAAAAAGTTACATAGCCATATATCTCTTCAATCTTTCTACAGTTCAGTCCCATGCAAAAACTCCTGACAGAATGGTTGGTACATCACTCTACACTCTCATCAAATAATGACTTATAAGCAGAGGTCTCAAGTCACTTTCCTACTAAAGAAAAATGGGAAGGCTTATGAAAGAGAAAAAGATAACTACTAAAGTCTGTGTGATAACAGTTTAATAGCCCTGCTTCTGTGAATGTCTATGTATCATGTGAAGTATTTTCTATATCTTTTGGATTTATATCAAAAGGAAGGCAAAGGAAGTGACTAGCTCTGATATGGATGATGTTATTTTTAATTTCATATGACCTAATTTACTCTTCTTATGTATATAAAATAAAAATTTAAGATCAATAAATAAACAGTTCACTTTAATGAAAGATTTTTTTAAGTAACTATACATATTCCATTACATGTATAATAACAAAGAAATAACTGAACTATTCTAGGATCTTATCTGTTGAAAAGCAAAATTCAAAATAGTGCTCATTTCTTATGTAAAAAAAGCAAGTTTGAGAAACAAAAAGACATCTTTTTAAGAAATTAAAACATACCACAGAGAATTCAATAACAGTAGGATAAGGATGACATAGAGGAATTCTAGAGATTTCAAAGAATAAAATGTTATATCCACAATTTATTAAGAACCATATGGTAATGCAAAAGAAAAGACTGTTGGGTCCATTATCAAAGGAATGAGACTGAGACAAAGTTATGCAAAGCTTTATTCTATGTCAAGCATTAGAAGTTAGACTGACCAGCCAGGGAAACGAGGCTGAGACAAAGTAAAAGTTATGTAAGGCTTTATCCTATGCCAAGCATTAGAAGTCAGACTGACCAGCCAGGGCCGCCTCCGAAGAGAGTGATGCCCCTTGGTCTTACAGGCTAGTTTTTATAGGGCACAATCACAGACATCTACATATGTGGCTTTGGCTGATTGGATGTCTCCTACATGTGTGTTTTAGTAACAGTTACCTGGAACCGATACTAGTAACTGTTGAGGCATTTATTAAACAACAAAATGGCATTGTTTTAGGTATGTGTTTTAGTAATAGTTACCTGGAACTGGCCTTTTTTCGGTGTGTGTTTTAGTAACAGTTACCTTGTTTTAGGTGTGGTGTTTTAGTAACAGTTACCTGGAACCGAGAATAGTAACTGCTGAGGCTTTTATTAAACAACAAATGTCTACCTAGGCAACATGGAGTCACTATGGCTAAGTAGGCCCAGGCAGGCCCTAGGGGGTTAACACGTTTTAACGTGGAATCAACACCAACAAGACTATGCATGTAAACTAACCAAAAGTGAAACTCTCCAAAATAGGCATTCTTATACAATGCAATCAAAGTATGAAGTGATAACACTATTTTGAAAGCAGTTTAGTAGTGTGCATTGAGATTTCATGGATGTTTACATCTTCTATTCTCACTGTTCCTCTTCTAGAAGAGGAAACCCAGAGTGATGGCTGACATTTGGAGTCATTTTTCTCCTCAAAACAGTTGTTAATTTGAAATCAGCACGAAGCTGAGAAGTTAATAATATATTGGCAGTTTCATAGGACCAAGTGATAAAAATTGGGATTCAGGGCCTATCCTGAAAGAGAAAACCTGATAACCCAGGTTTTCAGTTGGAATTTCAAATTTCAATTTCAAATTTCAAATTTGTATTCAAAAATTCCAAATTTGTATTCAAAATAGACCATCCTAACTGGAGCTGAAGTAAAGCATCAAGACACTTCATAACCTGGTTTGATTAAAGTAATTTACCTCCAACTTAGATAGCTGTCAGAGCTAAAGTAAATCCTGTATGTATGGGTTGAGAAAATGCTATACAGAGACTTAATTTATCTCTGCAGTTGTTTTTTTAATTCATAATACTAGGCACTAAATTTTTTAAAAAAAGGCATACAACTAATAAAAGTTAACCAAAAACTAAGGTTAAAATGGATGCTAAAAACATGCCTTGGTGGTGCAGATATTATGCTTATCTGACAGGGATTTTAAAATAACAATGGTTAAATATTCAAGGAATAAAATGACAAGATACAACAGGAAACTAAATATTTTATTGGTTTATTCTTATTAAATTATCAAAGGGAAATTCTAGAACTAAAAAATCCAATAAGAGAAATTACTATTTCAGAAGTAGATGGGCTTAACAATATATTTGATGTATCAGAAGAGAGAATTATTGCACTAAAACATTCTTAGAGGAAAATACCCAGGCTGAATTGCAGAGATAGTAGAAGAACAGAAACAAACATAAGGACTAATAGAGAAAGATTTTTAAAAATCTATCTACTTGTAATTGAAGTTACTTAAGGAGAGGAGACATCAATTAAGGTAGAACTATACTGGTAGAAATATAGCAGAGAAGTTTCCCAAACTAATGAAAGACATCAAGACACAGATGGAAGAAGCACTACCAATTCCCAGAAAGATAAAGGACAGAAAAATAAAAACCCAAACCTCTGGGTACATATTGGAAAAACTTCTAAAACAGAAGATATAGGAGGAGTGCCTGGGTGGCCTCAGTCAGTTAAGCTTCAGTCAGTTAAGATTCTTAATTTTGGCTCTATGCTGGGCATGGAATCTGGTTAAGATTCTCTCTCATCCTCTCCCTCTGTCACTCCTCTCCAATCCCACTTTAAACAAAGAAAAAACTGAAGACATAAGGAAAATCTTAGCCATAAAAAAGGAAATTTACCTTTAAAGGAACAATAGAAGTTTGGGAGTGGTTTTTCATTGGAAAAATAGAAGACAGAAGACTCTGGCAGCATTTCTGGCACACAATTTAAAAATTTATAGAAGTGAAAAAAAAATTTATAGACGTGGATATAAGTTTTCTATTTCTTGCCATAACAAATTGTTACCATTATAACAACTTAAAATAACATGAATAATATTCTTGTATTACTGCATAGTTCTTCTAAAAATATGTGTATATATTTAAATGCTATTTTATTTAAATACTATGAACTCAATCATAAAAATGTAAAACAACTTTATAGAAGTGGAAAAAAATTTTTAATAGACAATTCACAGAAGAAACCTGGGTGACCAATAAACAGCTTATTCAGTTGCACTATAATCAGCGGGAAATAAGTTAAAATAACAGTGAGATACCTTTTGTACCCATTATATTGAAAATACTAAGAAGTCTGAAAATTTCAAGTGTTGGTAGGAATGTGGGGGAAAAGAAGAGGGACTACTAACACTTGCATAGACAGTGGGTAAAGCATGCAATGGTATGAATTGTCACAAGTCTTGTAATAAAACCTTTGTGGTTGAAGTTTAAGCAAAGCTAGGAAGTAGGAAAAAAGAGATTAACAAGGTTATTTACAATAACCAAGATATTGGTTACTAGAGTTGGGAGGGGTTGGGGCAGATGACATAGGTTAAGAGAATTAAGAGGTACAAACTGAGTTATAAACTAAGTCATGCTGATGTACAGCATAGGTAATATAGTCAATAATATTGTAATAACTTTGTATTGTGGCCAATGATGACTTATCACAGGGATGATTTAATAATGTATAAAAATATCAAATCACTATGATGCACACCTGCAAGTAATAGGATATCACGTGTGAATTATACTTCAATAAAAAGTTACTGTATAGCATGTTTGATTGCCAAGAGAGTAGATTTTATACTTTTTTATCACAAGAAAAAAATTATAACTATGTCTGGTGATAAATGTTAACTAGACTTATTGTGGCAATCATTTCTCAGTGTATACAAATATCGAATCATTATGTTGTAAACATGAAACTAATATAATGTGTCAACTTTACCTCAGGAAAAAAATAAGTAACCATTCAATTTACCACTCAGTTTTCCAACTGGGAGGACATTTATCATCTTGGTCTAAGGCAGAAGTAGATGGTAGTGGACTGAGGAGTAAGAGGTGAGAAATTAATGACATGGTCTTTCCAAAGCTTGGTTGTAACAACACTATGAAGTGGAAGGTGGAGGAGGCTTGTAGTTTTATTTTTTGTTTTTTGTTTTGTTTTGTTTTGTTGTTTTTGTTTTTTGTTTTGCCTTTTTAAGGCGGTAGCAGTTTGAGGATACATGCCCATTGGCATAATGGGGCAGTGTGGAGGGAGAGGTGGTGTTAAAGGAAAATAACGAATAGATTGAGTTGTTGAAGTAGCAAGAGGAAGAGCAAACAAAGTGTTTCACTTGAGATGGGAAAAGGGCCCCTCTTCAACTGAAACAAGATGGGCTAAAAGAGAAGAAGTCAAGCGGGTATGGGTGAAACTGCTTCTAAGTGGAAAATAGGAACACACTTCTCTCGGATGTTCCTGTTTTCTCAGTGACATTATTTGCTGAGAGTAAGGATGGAGATGTGAGGGCAGGGATTTGTACATTGTTCGAGGAATAACAGATTAGTTCTGCTTATGAAGCACACAACTTTCTAACACACACACACACACACACCTTGCTGCCAATTACTAAGGGAATCATTAAGGGCTGAGGTGTGGCTGGACACCAATTTATTCAGTGGCAGCAATCTATACATGTGTATATGCATGTGCATGTGTGTGCATGTGTTTTCTAGCAGTGCCCAACTACCAGACTATCTAGACTGTAAACAATTTGAATGGTTGCATCAAACCTCTTTGGGAATTTACTAATTGAATGAGACAGAGGAACAGTGCTAACATTTATTGAGTAATCTTGGACATGACAATCTTTCTAAACCTCAGTTTTCTTATCTGTAAAATGGGACTAAAAATAGTATCTGTCTCACTGGGTTTTTGTGAGAATTAAATGAAATATTAGTGGTTTTTTTTTTTTTTTTTTACTGTGACTTTCAGTAAGAAATATGTAGCCTTATGAGAATTGAATGAATATCTACAAGTTCACAATGCCTTTCCCAAAATATCTGGGGACTTGATGTGTTTCAAAATTCAGAACTTGGGGGATTTCAGGAAAGTAATATGATGACTACAACACATATTAAGTAACACCCCATCGGGGCTTAGAAAAGTATCCAAAATCAAACATCAGTTTGTCCACAGCCAAACATATGAATAATTCACACAAACCATAATTAAAGACTATAAATAGACTACCCTCAGTTTCAGGTCAGATTTTGCCACCAAAGGAATTTAGGTTAAATTTGTCTCAAATGCGTTTTTTTCCAAGTTTTTATTTAAATGCCAGCTAATTAACATACAGTGTAATATTAGTTTTAGCTGTAAAATTTGGTAATTCATCTCTTTTATACCACACCTGGTGCTCATCAAACACCAAATGCATTTTTTTAAGTTTTGGCATTTTTCAGAACTTTATGGATTTTGGAATTTGGGGTATGAATGTGCAGATAGAGATATAATCTTTAAAAGGTACCCAGCACATAATAAATATGGTTATTATTATTGGAATTTCATTTTTAAAATGACAGCTATTACCTACTGAAGGGATTTAATGATGTATTATTAGGTTCTGACCCACACTCTGAGAAATGCTAACATATAAATGTTTATTAGCCTAGTCCTTGGTACATACTAGACTCTCAACATGTTAGAAGGAAAAATTACCATCTTATATTTGCATAATATTTTAAGTTTAAAAGTTTAATTCTTTTAAGCACATAGTTACTATTCATCTTCACATTAACTTTATCAAAAATTATCTAAATGGTTTACCTTTCTCTTTACTTAATAGTTTCATGAATAGAAGGAAATTTAAATAATGATAATCACATCTTCCTATGGTATTTATACCTTGACATCTACAGCACTTTTTAACTTTAATTATTTTATGTGAAAGAGATAATTTTGTTGCACAGATAAACAGAACTACCATATCAAACCAGATGTCTTAGGTTATAAAATACACCATTTCTATATAGAATGTGTCCAGTAGAATATACAGCTATGTAAAAGTTATACTTTCAAAACACATTATTCAGTTCTTAAAATGAGCTAAAGACACATTTCTCTAAAGTTACCTTATAATCTTTGTGCTTTTTTTTTTAATTTCTTTTCAGTGTACCAGAATTCATTGCTTATGCACCACACCCAGTGCTCCGTGTAATACGTGCCCTCCATAATACCCGCCACCAGGCTCACCCAACTTCCCACCTCCTGCCCCTTCAAAACCCTCAGACTGTTTTTCAGGGTCCATAGTCTCTCATGGTTCATCTCCCCCTCCAATTTCCCTCAACTCCCTTCTCCTCTCCATCTCCCCATGTCCTCTGTGTTTTTTCTTATGCTCCACAAATAAGTGAAACCATATGATAATTGACTCTCTCTGCTTGACTTATTTCACTCAGCATAATCTCTTCCAGTCCCGTCCATGTTGATAGAAAAGTTGGGTATTCATCCTTTCTGATGGAGGCATAATACTCCATAGTGTATATGGACCACATCTTCCTTACCCATTCATCAGTTGAAGGGCATGTTGGTTCTTTCCACAGTTTGGTGACCGTGGCCATTGCTGCTATGAACATTGGGGTACAGATGGCCCTTCTTTTCACTACATCTGTATCTTTGGGGTAAATACCCAGGAGTGCAATTGCAGGGTCATAGGGAAGCTCTATTTTTAATTTCTTGAGGAATCTCCACACTGTTCTCCAAAGTGGCTGCACCAAATTGCATTCCCACCAACAGTGTAAGAGGGTTCCCCTTTCTCCACATCCTTTCCAACAGACGTTGTTTCCTGTCTTGTTAATTTGGGCCATTCTAACTGGTGTAAGGTGGTATCTCAATGTGATTTTGACTTGAATCTCCCTGATGGCTAGTGATGATGAACATTTTTTCCTGTGCCTGATAGCCATTTGTATGTCTTCATTGGGGAAGTGTCTGTTCATGTCTTCTGCCCATTTTTTGACATGATTATCTGTTTTGTGCTTTATTTTTTAGTGCTCTTGGAGACATTAAAATAGCTGAAGTAAATGTCAAGGGTTTATTTGTGAAACTCATTAACTCTTCCCTTGACAAAGAACTGAAGATTGGAGGTCATATTCTCCAGCAAAATGTGAATGGACAAACAGTCTCTTTTTACCGCTTCCTTCCAAATATCACAATGCAGGCCAATTGCACAGTAACAGTGAGTATAAAATATAAATGTTATGAACTAGAATTTTATAGGAAAAAAAATCTTTCACCCAGCCAGACTGGCTTAGCACCAGTTTCTTCATCACTCAGTCTCTAGGTAAAATGTGATTTCTTGTTGTTGTTAGTTACTTGTCCCACTTTGTCCATCCCTGAATGTAAATTAATACCAACTAAATTTCTATGGCTTTTCTCAATCAGTTGTATAATACCTTTTGGGATTTTTAAAGATTTATTTATTTATTTGAGAGAGAGACAGAGCAGTGGGTGGGAGAAGGGACAGAGAGAGAGAGAGTCTTAAGCAGACTCCACGCTAAGTGCAGAGCTCACTTTCACAACTCTGAGATCATGACCTGAGCGAAACCAAGAGTTGGTGAGGTAACTGAAGTAACCAACTGTGCCACCCAGGTGCTCTGAATACTTTTTGTTTTTATTATTCAACTATTAAAACAAAGTACCTAGTTCCCTAAAAGTAAACAAACATAATCTTTAAAAGGAAAGCAAAGAGATTATTTGCTTAGAGAACAGGTAATTTGCTGATGCTGGAAGGCTTCCTCTTTTTTTTGTACTTTCCTGTATGCCATGTACAGTAACTGATGGGAGTTATACAGCTTGATATTATATATTGTACATTCATGTTTTAAAACCTCATCTTTGCAGAATGATACATTGCAATGACCCTCTGACATATGCAAAACTCCATGGAACTCAAAGGGCATTCGTCACTAACAAACCACTTTTTTACAGGTGTGGGCAGCTGTATCTGAAGCAAAGCATCAGCCACCATCAGATTTTCTTTGGAGAGAAGGAAACAAGTTTAGAACAAGCCCAAACTGTACAACAATTTTGTGCAAACCTAATGGTGAAGTAAGTGTCCTATTCTTAACAATGGGTTTTAAAGAAGAATGGATAGCTGTCCTTATGTTCCCCTTCTCCTCTTAGCTGACTCAAGTATTTTCCATCCTTAATAGCTTAGATAAAACCATCACTAACTACAATAACATGTCAGGCAAATCAACAGCATCCTGTTCCCAGGGCCCAAGTGCGAAAGAGCTACTTATAATTTGGCAAAACTAGTTTTCATGGCCAATATTTATAAGAAGTTACTTTAAATTCCAGAGTCAAGGATAGATTTTATTTATATTTAGGTTGAAGAGTGGAATAAGAAAAGAGTGTACTACATAGACATCTTTTCTATTCCTTTATTCACTTTTAAATTATTTGTTGAGATTATTCTCTATTCCAATGGCTGTAATATATGCTGATAATATAATGTAGAATAGGACATGATATTTGCTCTTAAGAGACTATTATGGAAAGGATCTATAGTCTAATTTGTAACAACTATACATTATTCACTATAAAATTAAGTGTATTAGTAATTATTTTGGGTAACTCATTCCCAGTGTTTGACAATTTTATAGTTTCATTCTATCTTTTCCTTAGCATATTATTAGCATAAATATATGCCCAAAGACACACTAATAAAGTTGAAAGATATCTTTTTTTACAACAAAAAGTTATTCCTTTCCAAAACCATTCCTTTGATTTTTCTTAAATACCTGCCCTTTATTTTCTTACCTCCAGTCTTACTTACTATGTCCTGTAACTACTAACAGATAATATGTTGATTGAAATCTATCTTTCTGATTGTCTTGCTTGCTACATTATAGCTCATGCTTAGTTTGACTTTTCCTTTAGAGTAGACTTGCTAAGAGCCATTTAATGTCTTTCTATAAGAACAGTAGTTGTCATTCAAACACTCATTAGATGTAATTTTGAGGGCTTTACTCATCTTTAGATATTTTAGTGGGCTCAAAATGAATTTTAGAATACTTCTAATGATTTCCACTGTTGAGAAAAATAAGGTGATATAATCTAAATTATTCACTCAGGCTCATAAATAATCATTGGCTGAACTCTAAGATTAAGGCATTCTTATTTAAGACTTCACATTTATCCATGCATTTATTCACGTTTGGGGTTTCTACTTTGTATACACACTGTTCCCAGGCACTGTATGTTGAACCAGACAGATAAGATCCCTAAGCTCCTGGAATGCCCATTTGAGTAAACTGCCATTCCCTGGAACAGGATTAGTCTTTGTACTTATACTACACTTATTACTCTGGTTTGAACTACTTTGCACATATAGGATCGGATTATTTTTGCAGGGTGATGTAAACATAAATAATTTTATTTGCTAGTAAAAGAGTGAAGCTGACCAATTAATTCATATGGGGAAAATTTACATACGTTTAGTATCTGCCAAGCATTATGCTAGGTGCTGTAGGGAAAAGATCACAACTATTGCATGGTTTCTCTCCTCAGGAAACTCAGAGTCTAGTTAGTCTCCTTAATAGTTCCACCTAGAATTCTAGCTCAAAAAAATGTGGTTTCCTCTCCATGTCTCTAGTTCTACTGCCCATTTCCTCATTTCAAATAAGACCTATATATACAAATACACATATATGTAATATCTTAAATATTTAAATTTTAATGATAACATTACAACTACTTTTTGCATAGTTCTTCATAGTTATGAATTTTAGTAGTTTAGCCAAATCTCACAACACCCTCATACAGCAATTATCTCCTATCACCCTCCCCCTTTCACATATGAGGACACAGTCCAAGACAGTAAGTGACTAATCTGCCTGAGGTTATGCCTCTTATAATTTTTGAAACTGGAAACTAAGTCCAGGATGTCTTATACCTCATTGTGTTCCTAATTCACACACAGTAGGTAAGTGACATTAAACTGTTTGACTTTGAAATGTTATTGCAATAAGCCTATGACATTTAAAAAATCTACCTAACTGCACTGGTATTTGATACTAATGAGTCATTTTTGTTAGGCTGTTGCCTGGTACACTCCTATTCACTGGAAGCAAGCGTGGGAGAAATTAGAGACTGACATTGAATTTGACAGACGCTCAGTAGTAAGTCCAACATCTCGAAGACACATGTTTAATTGGCCAGCAGCTATGACTACAACTAAAGAAAAACATGATAAATGTAATAAAGATAATTCAAAATGTCAGATGGAGCAAGTTAAAGTTTTTCTTAAAAGGTAAAATTAACTTGGCTTTTTTTTTTAATTGAGTCCTTCCCACAATTAGTAACTGAAGAAGTAGGAATGACTAGGGGACAAATAGATATATGATGAATAAGTAATTCAAATTTTAAAATCCTACTTCAAATAGGACCATATTTTTTGTGTTCTATAAAAAACAGAGCAAGCAGGGTTATTGTAATGGGACAGTAGAGGCTGGTGACTTCCATTAGGCAATATCAACACCCCTCTGGCCATTTCACTTTTTAGTGGCACTGCTGTTGGAGGCAGGGCTATGGAGAGGTGAAGAGAGAAAATTATCACCTTGTCTTTAGCAGTACTTAGGTGGAGGAAGAGGTACATCATCTAGAAATTTCATCTTGGATCAAGAGCTGGCTTGCAGCATAAAGTGCAGAATTTATGTCACACTTATCTAGGCAAATACTTCAGATGTTGACAAAAGAGTTGCTCAAAGGTCAAGAAAAGCCATGTTCTCTGGTCTTAAAACATGCCTTCCCTTTTATTGAACCTTCATTGCTAATTCCACTATCTAAGATACATTTTGGGTTTACTTTTGGCTTAATTTTTTTTTTTCTTAACAGAGAAATTGAAAACCCGCCAAGCCCCTTTCCCAATAGCAGCCCTTGGTGCCACAGTCCCAGTGCCCCTGCACACCCCTACAGTCCTCTGATTGAAACTTGCAGTACGTGCGTGGCTGGAAGCAGCTTAGACAGACAGCCAAGGCCTCCGTCATCCAGGCCTGATCTAGCCCAGGTAAGTCAAAGGGATACTCAATCCAGTGGAGAGTAGGTATTTGGTGGGGGGCGGCAGTGTGGTGAGAGAGGACAAGAGAGTAGGAGGGAGTGAGGGAGGGAGATCTGGTGAAAGGGGTTAAGTGGTTAAATCCTCTAAGAACTAAAAGCTATTCATATCTTCAAATATAGATGGCTTCTAAAGCAAGTATCTGAAACCCTTCACTTACATTTGTCTTAGCATAGTGTCTTCTACTGTTCTTGGTAAGTATCTGGAATGAATCAATGAATCAAAAGAATAGTGGGGCAAGCAAGAGTACATAGGATCCTTGAAGTTTGGTCAAAAGTACATCAAAAACTAATTGTGTACTATACAATGGCTAACTGAACATAATTTTTAAAAAGTACATTTGTTTTTTATTAGGCAGGAAAAAACTGTCCCTACAAAGTCATGCTGTCCTTAAAGATAAATCCGTCTTTTTCAAACACATTCTAATTTAATCCCAAATTCTTACTCTTTTTCAGCAAGAAATTTCTTATTTAAGTCATCTAAGGTTCTCAGAGTTGTGTTATTAAGCCAGGATCTGTGAATGGATTTCAGGAAGTCTCTAAACTGCTGTTTTAGGTACATAAATGTGTACAAAGTGTGTACCTATATGCTGCTTCCTGGGAAAAGAGTTCACGAGGTTCATCAGGTGCCCCCCATATGTTTACAAGATACTAATTAAAACAGTGTGAGATTCTAAGCTGTGGAGAAAGTCTGTTTCATACAGGTGCTATATCCTGTTCAAGCTATAATGATTTGCAAACTTTTATTTAGTAGAGGGATGCTTTTTAAAATGACATCTTGGACAGACCCAATATATAGAACAGATATAAGCAAGCCTGTCCAAGTTGAAGGAAGGGTAGCAATTCTCACTCCTCACTACACCCTCTTCCATCCCATCTTTCCTTGCTTCCTCCCTCCCTCCTTCCCTGTGATCTTTGAGGCACCTCTCTCGAATCATAAAATTCTATACCACAGTATGAAAGACACTGTGGAAGTAGACCAACACATAACTGGAGGTAGCACTCCCCAAATAGTAACTTTTAGAAGTAAAATGTTGAAAATGAGGTAAAGTCCTGAATATATTCTATTTCATAAAATTAAATACCCTATATCTTTGTGCTTTAGTTTCTTCATCTGTCAAGTAAGAGATTTGGCCTGAAATTTAAAGACTTCTTTCAGCAATAATTTATATGTATAATCTAATGTATAATACACACAGATACACACCTTTAGTACATTACAACTTAGATTTGAGACTCACAAGAAGTATGTGAATTGTTTTTCTTCATTTAATGATAGTTTTCGCTATTTTACCCATTCTAAACAACTTGTTTCCCAAAGAAATTTGACTTCAAATTTTCTTTTTCTCAATTTTTTATTCAACTACAATTAACATAAAGTGTTATATTAGTTTCAGATGTATAAAATAATTATTTAAGTATCTGTGCATTACTCAGTGCCCAACATGATAAATGTACTCATAATCCCCTTCATCTTTTTCGTCCATCCCTCCCCCAACAACCTCCCCCCTGGCAACCAATAGTTGGTTCTCGAAATTTAAGAGTCTGTTTATGAACAGATATCACCCTAACAAAGACATACAGATAGGCAGCAGGAAAAGATGCTCAACTTCACTCATCATCAGGGAAATGCATATCAAAACCACAAAGAGATATCACTGCATACCTGTCAGAATGTCTAAAATCAAAATTCAAGAAACAAGTGTTGGCAAGGATGTGAAGAAAAGGAACAAAACAAATGAAAAAAGGGGACAAGGACAAGCTGAGAAACAGACTCTTAACTATAGAGAACTAACAGATGGTTACCAGAGGGTAGTGGGACGGGGGGATGGGTGAAATTGGTAAAGGAGATTAAGACGACATTTATCTTGATAAACACTGAGTCATATATTGCACTACTGAATCACTATATTGTGTTTCTGAAACTAATACCACACTGTATGTTAACTATACTGGTATTATAATAATTTTTTAAAGCTTCTTTTTGTCTCTTTTATTCTTTGTTCACATGTTTTATTTCTGAAATTGTACCTATGAATAAAATCATATGATATTTATCTTTCTCTGACAGACTTATTTCACTTAGCATTATATCCTCTAGATACATCCATGTTGTTGCAAATGGTCAGATGTCATCCATTTTTAAGGTTGAATAATATTCCATTATACACACACACACATACACACATACACACATACACACACACACACACCACTTCTTTATTTAATCATCTATGGATGGACACTTAGGTTGCTTCCATATCTTGGTTACTGTAAAAAATGCAGTAAACATAGGGTTGCATATCTTTTTTAATTAGTTTTTTTCATTTTATTTGGGCAAATATCCAGTAGTGGAATTACTGGATCATATGGTAATTCTAATTTTGAGGAACTTCCATACTGTTTTCCAAAGCAGCTGCACCAATTTGCATTCCCACCAACAGTGCACAAGTGTTCTTTTCTCTCCACATCTTCACCAACACTTGTTATTTTTTTTGTCTTTTTCATTTTAACCGTTCTGACAGATGTGAAGTGATATTTCATTGTGGATTTGATTTTGCATTTCCCTGATAATGAGTGATGTTGAGCATCTTTCATGTGTCAAATGGCCATCTGTATGTCTTCTTTGGAAAAATATCTATTCCGGTCCTCTGTCCATTTCTCAATGGAATATTTGTTTCTTTGGTTCAGTTGTATCAGTTCTTTTGTTGTTATTGTTGCTGTTGTTGTTTGTATTTAAATTCCAGTTAGTTAACATACAGTGTAATATTAGTGTAGAATTTAGTGATTCATCACTTATTTATAACACCCAGTGCTCATCACAGCAAGTCCCCTCCTTAGTACCCAACACCCATTTAACTAATTCCCCTGACACCTCCCTTCCAATAATCATCAGTTTGTTCTCCATAGTTTAGAATCCATTTTCCAGTTTGCCTCACTTTTTTCCCTTATGCTCCTCTGCTTTGTTTCTTAAATTCCACATATGAATGAAATCACTTATTTCACTTAGAATTACACTCTCTAGCCCCATCCACATCTTTGCAAATGGTCAGATTTTATTATTTTTATGGCTGAGTAATATTCGATTGCATATATATACCACAACTTCTTTATCCATTCATCAGTCAGTGGGCATTTGAGCTCTTTCCATTATTTGGCTCTTGTTGATAATGCTGCTATAAACATCAGGGTGCATGTATCCCTTCAAATCAGTATTTTTTTATCCCTTGATAAATACTCAGTAGTGCAATTGTGGAATGTAGTATAGTTCATTTTTAGCTTTGTGAGGAGACTCCATAGTGTTTTCCAGAGTAGCTGCACAAGTTTGCATTCTCATCAACAGTGTAAGAGGATTCCCCTTCCTCCGCATCCTTGCTAACACGTGTTGTTTTCTATGTGGTTAATTTTAGTCACTTTGGTGGGTGTGAGGTGATGTCTCATTGTAGTTTTGATTTATATCCCCCTGATGCTGAGTGATGTTGAGCATTGTTTCATGTGTCTGCTAGCTATCTGTATGTCTTCTTTGGAAAAATATCTATTCATGTCTTCTGCCCATTTTTTTAAACTGGATTGTTATTTTTTGGGGTGTTGAGTTTTATAAGTTCTTATAGATTTTGGATACCATTTATCAGGTAAGTAAGGTGTTAAAGTCCTCTACTATGATTGTATCACTATCAGTTGCTTCCTTTATGTGTATTATTAGGTGCTCTGTATATTTGACTGTTCTCATGTTGGTGTAAGTATTTACAATTGTTATATCTTCTTGTCAGATTATTCCCTTTACAATTACATAGTGTCTTCCTTTGTTTGTTGTTATGGTCTTTGTTTTAAAGGCTATTTTTTCTGATATGTATTGCTCCCCCAGCTGTCTTTTCACCTCCATTTGCGTAATAAATGCTTTTTCAATCCTTTCACTTTCAATCTGCATGTGTCTTTAAGGTCCGAAATGAGTCTCTTGTAGGCAGCATATAAATAGATCTTGCTTTTTACCCATACCGTGTGTATCCATATCCATGTGTGTTCTATATAGTCTTTTGACTAGAGCATTTAGTCCATTTACATTCAGAGTAATTAGTGATAGGTATGTGTACTTATTGCCATTTTGTTACTTGTTTTATGGTTGTTTTGTAATTATCTCTTCCCTTCTTCTCTTTCTCTCTTCTCTCACATCTTTGTTCTTTTTTTTAGTGATATGCTTGGACTCTTTTCTCCTTATTTTTTCCATATTTTTGAGTGGGTTTGATTTGTGGCTACTATTAGGTTTATATATACCATGTTATACATATAGTAGTTTATATTAAATTGATGGTGGCTCAATTCTCAACACATTCTTTGCTCCTTCCACTAACGTATTTTAGGTATATAGTGTTATATTTTGCCATCCTTTTATTTTGTTAATCCTTTATCTGATCTTTATAGATATACTTAATTTTACTGCTTTTGAGGTTTCTTTTGAGTTGCTCCCTGAGAAGGTTTTCCTGGTAGTCAGGGCCTATAGTTAGACCTGATATTTAACCCCAGCCCACTGTGGGGATTCATTTGGAGTGGTTTCTCTCCTTATCTTTCTCTCTCCAGTAAGAGTCACACTGCAGTGGTCCTGGTCCCTGCTGGCGCTGTTTGTACCATTTTGGATGGGCTCTAGCCAAGGGCATATTGAAGGAAGGAAGTTCACAGGTAAACATGGAGATGAACTGATGTGCCGGCAAGGGTCATGCTGGTCTGCTGTGGGCCCTTGCAGCCACCCAGGAAAAATGCCAAAGCTCATCAGGTTGAAGGGGATAGATCCGAAGAAGTTCACAGGAGACTGACATGCAATGTTCACAAGGTTGTCTCTGCTATGGTAGGAGAATGTTGGCCACTTTGGAGAACTCCTGCAGAGGATGGGTGCATGGGCAGGTCCACCGAAGAGTGCAGGAGTGGGGTATGCTTTTAGCAAGTTAGGTGGAGAATGTTGGCCCTGCACTCATTCCCACAGGCATCCATATATCTAGGCTGGGGTACAGGGGAAGGAAATGCCCCCTTCCAGCTCTTTTGTTCTCGCAGTAATCTCCCAAAGATCCCTGCCCCTCCAGCACGTGCTCTGAGATTGGCAAATAAATCTCCTTGTATTATTCCAGGAATTTTTCAAACTGTTGCTTCTATGCTGTAACTTAGCAAGGCTGCTTGTTATGCTGTCACTATAAGGGCAGGAACTCCACCCTCCCAGCTATCCTAGAGCTGAGCCACTGATTTCTTAAGTTCCAGGTATTAAGCCCCACTGATTATTAGGCCCCTGTTGTTTTCAAAGCCAATTGTTATAGGGATTCATCTTCTCTGTGTGTGTTCCCTGTGCCTGAGGTGCCTGGTATGGGGTCTGGTCCTCTCCCCCCCTCTCACAGTGGTGGCATCCCTCCCTTCCTGAGAAAGTCCTGTGAGTCTCTTTGGCTCTCAACCATGTCTCTGTCCTTCCTACCCTTTATAATGTGGCCTCTTCTCTACATTTAGCTGTGGGGAGTTTGTTCTGCCAGTCTTCAGGCTGTCTTCTTGTAATTTGCAGTGATGTAGGTGTTATCTAGTTCTATCTATGGGACGAGGTAAGCTTAGGAGCCTCCTACTCTGCCATCTTCCTCAAAAGGCCTTTACCATTTTCTTATGTTATTAGATTGACTAAGTTCTCTGGTATATTATGGAATAGTTCCAGTGAGCATGACCATCTTTGACTTGTTGGTACATGAGAATGCTTCTAAAACAATAATAGCAAGATGTTTGCCAAAGTTACCACTTATCGCTTGATCTGCTGAGAATTAATCCCATTGTAATTAGCAGAAACTTGGGGGAGTGTTCTGAACTTCTAAAATATATGGAAATTTTATCTAATATGATAGAAATCACAAAATGCACAAAGGTTGCAGTTAACTTAGTGCCTACACATTATGAAAGGATTTAATAAGATATGAAGTTGATTCTTCCACACTGAATGTTCACAACAAACTAAAACACACACACTCACACACTTATAAAAAGATACTGTAATTACGGAGTTATGAAAGAGGGTTTCATCATAGCCCCCTGCAAAAAAAAAAAAAAAAAAAAAAGCCAAAAATTGTGGATAGATTCTCCTGAAGAGTCCTTTCAGCTATGCTACCAAGTGAGAGAGGGCATCCATTGGCCCTACCTTCCATGAACAACCAAATCTCTTGCCATAATTGCTTTCATTTTCTCTGTTAGAAGCACACTTACCCCATAACTTCAGACATCACCACAACTTTTAACAAAAGATTGTCAATGTATGGTCTCCTATCTTAAGAGAAATCTGATGACAGATATTAAAACATTTTCATCTCATTGTAAGTCCCATTATTATTCCCACTTCACAGAATAAGAAAGTTAGTAACAAGTTAGAAAATTTTCCTTCTTTGAAATTTTTTTAATGCTATAAAATACAGAAAGTTGCAAAAGACACTCCTCTGTCTACTCTCCCAACTGAAAGGGTTAATGAAAAAAAAAAAAAAAGAAAGAAAGAAAGAAAAAAGGAAAAAAAGAAGCAGAATCCCCCTAGAGTTCCTTCTATGGTCCTTGTCTCCTCCCTCTCTCCCCGAAGCATGAACTTGGGTGTTGATGGTGGTGGTGGCATTTTGTATTGTTTTGTTGTTCAGCTCAAATCTAACCTGAAATTCTGAAATTTTTCCACTCTGAACTGTTGAAGCTCAGAAAATTTATCCATAACTTTTAATATAGCTTCCAAACCTAGAATGTATCATTCCTCTTAATATGAATACATATTCAAGATAAGCTATCAACAAATTTAAACTATTTCTTGTCCTTAACAGAAGAATTGAAGGAACGCTGAACAAATGAAAGAGGGAGAGAACATAGACCACTACGCAAAACATTTTCTACCATAAACAATTTATTCAAAAATGACAGAGTGCCTATAATATATCACAATGTTAAATATGAGAGACACAAAAACAAATAAGGCATCCTCTTTCTAGGGAGAAAGACAACTAGCAAAGCAACAAAAGTAGTAGGATAATGACTTCCAAATATCTTTGACCATAAACCACAGTAAGAAATATGGTCTATATGATTATTCAATATACATATACACATGTACATATGAAACTGAAACAAAAGTTTCAAGAGGCAATACTTATTTTTGAACTGTCTGTATTTCCTACTCTTTCTATTTCATTTTAAGTACCTGTCATGACCCTTTAACTTTATTTCATAACCAATAAATGGGACAGGATCTGCTCTTTGAAAAACATTGTTTTAGAAACATTTATAAGGTGACATGAGAGCAATTGAAAAGGCAACTCAGAGGAGATGTATTTGAACTATGATATTGAAGGATGAATAGAAGTTATTCAGGTTGAAAAGAAAGTGGACAAAGCATTCTGAATAAAAGAAACAGCATATTTTAAAAGCATATGGAGATAAAAATAAACTCTGTGTGTCTAGAGAACAGTGAGAAATTGTATCCAACTAAAATATATGTTGAGATGTTAGTCTGGAAAGTTTGGTGGGTACTAAATTTTAAAGGTCTTTGCACATGATTATGTGAAAGAGTTAGACTATATCAGGTAGCTAGGAGGAGACACTGATGGTTTATAAGCAGCTATCTCATATAGGTAAATCTATTTTTGAAAAAGAACTTTGAAAACAATATGGGAAAATGAAATGGAGTAGGAAAGATTCTAAAATGTGTATCTTTAGCCCAACCCTCTATTCTTAATTCCTGAATCGTGAGGCCAATTGCCTATAATTTCTTAGATGACCCCATGAGTAACTCATTCCTGATATTTACAAAATTGATCTTATCATCGTCACTCCCTCAAACTCCATCATTCCACATTTGCTCTATAGCTCAGCAAATGCCATTCAAAAACCCTAGGACCTGAGAATCTTTCTACTCCTTTCCTTTTCTCAACTCCCACTTATAATTAATCACAAAATCTTGTTTATTTATCTTGAACAACCTTTTCATTTCCTTGCTTAAATGTTTTCACTTTTTCTCCCATTATCCTCATGATGAAGCTCAAACCCGTGAAATTTTTTGTGTAGCTTGTAGCCTGGCCCAACCTATCTCATTACACATTCCTCTTGTATTCTATACCTCAACCATCTTGAAGTTCTTTTAATTCCTCCAGCATACCATAACTACCTCTTGGCCTTCACGTGTTCTGTCACCCATTTCTTCACATGGATAAATCTTAATCATTCTTAACATTTCCTCTTATACGTCACTACCTCCAAAGAGTCCATCTTCTGGCCTTCACCAAATGAGCTTTTTGTTCCTGATTTGTATTCTCTTAACATTCTATACTTCCCCTATCATATAAAGCACTTACTGCACTCTATTAAAAATGTTCTCTATTCCCGGACTATATGCTCTGAAGGGATAGAAATAGCTATTACACTGCTCACCTTTTTGTCTCCTGCACTAAACTCAGTGCATGACCCATAATAGTTGTGGGGTTTTTTTTTTTAAGATTTTATTTATTTATTTGACAGACAGAGATCACAAGTAGGCAGAGAGGCAGGCAGAGAGAGAGGAAGAAGCAGGCTCCTGCTGAGCAGAGAGCCTGATGCGGGACTCGATCCCAGGAACTGAGATCATGACTTGAGCCAAAGGCAGAGGCTTTAACCACTGAGCCACCCAGGCATCCCCCATAATAGTTGTTTAATAAATGTTTGCTGAAGGTCAGATGGAAAAGGAGATACTGAAAGTTTTTAAGCAAGCATCTCATATAGTTAGATACATATTTTAGAGAAAATTTTAGAAGCAATGTTGAAAATTTTGTGGAGTATCAAGTATTCCAAGATTTAGGAAGGGAAGGGAAGGCAAAGGAAAGTAAAAACAAAGCAGGTTATAAAAAGAGATTGGGAACAAGTAGTTCTAATAAAGCTATGATTTGTGTTCCACTAGGAAAAGAAGAGAAAGATTTGGGCATAAGTAATATGTAAAGAAATAATGACAAAAATTGTCAAAAAACTGATGAAAGACACCAAGTCACAAAATCAAGAAAAGCAAATCCCAAGCAACACAAAGCCAAAGGGAACACCACCAAAGTGTATGATAGTAAGACTTCGTAAAACCAAATAACAGAAGTCAGAAGCTGATGGAATGATATCTTCAAGCTAGATGCTTAAAGAACCACAACCTAGAATTCTATGCCTATCAAAAATACACTTCAGAAAGTGAAGGTAAAATAAAGGCATTTCCAGGCAAACAGAACTAAGAGAATTCACCAACAGCAAACCCGCAGTAAGGAAATACTGATAGAAGTACTCCAAGAAGAAAAAAAGCAATCCTAGAAGGCATAGATAGAGAGTTAGGAAGAAATGAAGAAAAATGGAAAGAGTCAAACAACATAAATGAATATTCACTATACAAACAATGCCAGTATGTTCTTGTAGAGACTAAAATTTATATAGAATTTAAGTACATGACAACTGTGTTAGTTTCCCAGGACTACTGTAACAAAGTACCACAAATTTGGTGGCTTAAAACAACAGAAATGTATTCTCTCACAATTCTAGAGACCAGAAGTCTGAAGTCAAGGTGTTGGTAAAGGCTATACTGTCTGAAAGCTCTAGAGGATTATCCTTCCTTCCCTCTTAGCTGACAAATCTTGGTGTTCGTTGGCTTCTAGATACATCAGTCCAAACCCACCTCCATTTTTTAATGGCCTTTTCTCCTACATATCTGTGTCTGTATTTCCCCTTTCATATAAAGACACTAATCATTAAAAGGATACTAATCTAGTATGACCTCATTTTACTTCACTACATTTGCAAGGACCCTATTTCTAAATAAGGTCACATGCACAGGTTCCAGGGTTTAGGACTTCAACATGTCTTTCTGGGGGACACAATTTAACTCATAACAATAGCAATAACACATAAGTTGGGAGGGGAGTAATAGGAGTTAAAATGCTCAAATTACATGTTGTGCCAAATAACTCATAAAAGTTACAGTTTATATTAGTCTTTTGTAAATCAAGGATGCATGTTTTGTAATCTAAGGTAGGCACTAAAAGGATAGTTTAAGAATGTCATGTTTATGATTATGATCTGATATACATCATAGTTTCATTATCATTCATCATATACTCTAATTTCCAATGTGATATTTTCTTTGACACATGGCTTACTTGGGGGTAATATATCACAAAGTGGGTTTATTTCAAGAATGCAAGGTTGGTTTGAGCTTTGAAAATTAATCAAGTAAATTTATCATTTTAACTGAAAAAAAGAGAAAAATTATACAACCATCTCAAAAATATAGAAAAAGCATTTGATAAAATTCAGTACCCACCTATGAAGGAGAACCTAGGAATTAGGACTAGGAAGAATTTTCTTAATCTGACAAGTGTCATGTACAAAACTCCTAAAGCAAATTTGAAGTTAAGGAAGTTTCCTCCTTGAGATCCAGATAAAGACAAGAATTTTCTTTATGACAACTTCTATTCAACATTACACTAGAAATCGGAGTGCAATAAGGCAAAAAAAAAAAAAAAAAAAAAAAAAGATACACAAATATCCTATTACCTTATATTATCCAGGAATTACATATGCCTGACAAATATATACATATGTATAACAAAAAAAGACAAATACAATAATGATCATAACAACTGCATTTGTAATAGCCAAAAGCTATAAAGCAATCCAATTATTCATTGACAATATAATGGATAAATAATGATACATTGATACAATCCCATAAGCAATGAAAGTGGATGAACTACCTGCCACATGAATTAACATCAATGCATCTCATAAACATAATATTGGGCAAAAAACATCTGACAAAAAAGGAATATATGTTGTATGATTCTATTTATATAAAATTCAAAAACATACAAAATTAAACCATTGTGTTAGAGATCACAGTAGTTATCTCTCAGAGGAAAAGGGAAGTAGTAAATGGAAGTTGCACAGAACTACATCTCGAATACTAATAGTACTCCACTTCTTAATCTGAATAGTGTTTATATGTATCACTCTTTTCTCATTATTTTCATCACATCGTGCAATTATGACTTATGAACTTTTCTGAATGTATATTATATTTAAATAAGAATATGTTATACTTAGATAAAATTCTTCTTTTTAAAAATGTGATGACATCAAAAAAGGAAAATTAGAAAGGACAGTAATCACAGTTATAACAATAAGCACTGACAGCTAATACCTTGACAAGGAGGAGAAAAAAAAATCTTAAAAAATAGATTAATGAACTCAAAATGAGTATTAATAATACAAAACTTATTTAGTATAGGAGGAAAAATAGTCTTACCTGAAATAAGTTTAAGCCTTATATATTATATTGGTATGTATAGGGAATTAATTTTAATATAATTTATCATAGCTTAGTTATTTCTAGGAATATCTTTGGCAAAGATGGTTAATTACTGCCACTAGACCATGTTCCTTCAGATACAAGATGTACAGGTCCAGGGAAAGGTAGACTATGGCCACCAAGAAAAAAGCCCTTTTAAAAGTTTTTTTTTTAATTTTTTATAAACATATAATGTATTATTAGCCCCAGAGGTACAGGTCTGTGAATCACCAGGTTTACACACTTCACAGCACTCATGTTAGCACATACCCTCCCCAATGTCCATAACCCCACCACCCTCTCCCTAACCTCCTCCTCCCAGCCACCCTCAGTTTGTTTTGTGACATTAAGAGTCCCTTATGGTTTGTCTCCCTCCTGAGCCCATCTTGTTTCATTTATTCTTTTCCTACCCCGTAACACCCCACGTTGCATCTCCACTTCCTCAAATCAGTGAGATCATATGATAGTTGTCTTTCTCCGATTGACTTATTTTGCTAAGCATAATACCCTCTAGTTCCATCCACATCATCGCAAATGGCAAGATTTCATGTCTTTTGATGGCTGCATAGTATTTCATTGTGTATATATACCACCTCTTCTTTATCCATTCATCTGTTGATGGACATCTAAGTTCTTTCCATAGTTTGGCTATTGTGAACATTACAGCTATAAACATTCAGGTGCATGTGCTCCTTCAGATCACTACGTTTGTATCTTTAGGGTAAATACCCAGTAGTGCAATTGCTGGGTCATAGAGTAGTTCTATTTTCAACTTTTTGCGGAACCTCCTTGCTGTTTTCCAGAGTGGCTGCACCAGCTTGCATTCCCACCAACAGTGTAGGAGGGTTCCCCTTTCTCTGCATCCTCGCCAGCATCTGTCATTTCTTGACTTGTTAATTTTAGCCATTCTGACTGGTATGAGGTGGTATCTCATTGTGGTTTTGACTTGTATTTCCCTGATGCTGAGTGATGTGGAGCACTTTTTCATGTGTCTGTTGGCCATCTGGATGTCTTTGCGGAAATGTCTATTCATGTCCTCTGCCCATTTCCTGATTGGATTATTTGCTCTTTGGGTGTTGAGTTTGCTAAGCTCTTTGTAGATTTTGGACACTAGCCCTTTATCTGATATGTCGTTTGCAAATATCTTCTCCCATTCTGTCAGTTGTCTTTTGGTTTTGTTCACTGTTTTCTTTGCTGTGCAAAAGCTTTTGATCTTGATGAAGTCCCAATAGTTCATTTTTGCTCTTGCTTCCCTTGCCTTTGGCGACATTCCTAGGAAGAAGCTGCGGCTGAGGTCAAAGAGGTTGCTGCCTGTGTTCTCCTCAAGGATTTTAATGGATTCCTTCGTCCTTTGTCCATTTTGAGTCTATTTCTGTGTGTGGTGTAAGGAAATGGCCCACTTTCATTTTTCTGCATGTGGCTCTCCAATTTTCCCACTACCATTTGTTGAAGAGGCTGTCTTTTTTCCATTGGACATTCTTTCCTGCTTTGTTGAAGATTATTTAACCATAGAGTTGAGGGTCTATTTCTGGGATTTCTATTCTGTTCCATTGATCAATGTGTCTGTTTTTGTGCCAGTCCCATGCTGTCTTGATGATGACAGCTTTGCCTTTTTAAGCCAGCCTCTACCTCAACTAGAAAGCACCCATGTATAGATATTCTGTAGAGCAGAATGTGAACAGAAATTATGTATACAACATCTGGATTGTGCCCTTGGAGTTGTACTTCCCTGTGTCTCCTCTGTGCCACAATAACTGGTTGCAGCTGCTATCTTTCAAACCAAAGGTAAAACTGTGTGTTGGATGTCAGGATGGAAAAGCCACATTAAATGCCCTTTATCAGCACATCTACAAACTAAATGAAGGAGAAATAATTTTGTTTAAGCCATTGTTAAGTTGTTTCTAAACCAGATGGCCCACACCATATCACTACCATTTAGTTTCATTTAAACTATTGGTTGAAACACACAAAAGTCACAGCTAGAAAAGACAATTAAGTACATTAAATATAGAATGAATATTAGATATTATAAATCATTTTTCTTTCCTTGGGTTGCTAATTGTGTTGTTTGTGTTGTGGTTATATTGGTCATTCTTAGATTCATACAGAAATCTGACTTTTCAATGGTTTGGCGGTATAAGCATAAATAAATAATACAAATGTGGCAAAATATTAACTATTGAATCTAGGTGATAGATATATGGATTTGGTTGTATTTTGCTTTCATGTTTTCTTTATATTTCAAATTTTTGACAATAAAAATTTGAAGAAAATCAATAAGAAAGACATCTGATAGAATGTGGTGTGCCCTTGGAGCTATTAGCGCACAGAGGCAAGACTTGAGTGCTGCACAAAGGAGGTGTTCTTAGGAAGGCTAACCTTTGACAAAGCAGACGTGTTTGCATTGTGTTGCCACTGTTCCTCCTAGATCTAGAGAGAATTCGCTTTCTTCCTGCTGAGGTTAGTTTACCGATTGTGGACAATTTTGTCAGTCTTCTGTAATTCAAGTTAAATGGCAGGAAATAAAGTGAAGGTAGTATCCAACCGACATTTTTTAAGCTGACAGTGTGTGTGTGCTGTTTAATGTATTTTATTTGCATGCTGTCCGATACACTTCACCTATCATCTGTGGTCCATATTGCACCCTTTAGTGGGATTCATTTTAATTGTACACTCTACAGCTGCTACTGTCTTCCATACAAATGTTATAATAATGATGATAATAATAATTATAATAACAATAATAATAATGTTCCCTTGTTTCTGAAGGCTACAGAGACACAGAATAAAAGTTTATCTATTATAAACAAATGGAACCAGATCTTAGATAATACGCAAGAATTAAACTTTTAAAACCTTACTACTGTAAGCTCTATACATCTTAAGATCACATTTATGGTTTTTAACTTTAGTTGGACTGTGGCCAAGTACTCATTACAGTCCAATAGGTCTGGCTTATCTGGCTGGGATCAAGGTATTTTTTTCCATAGAATATGTTTCCAAGCCATAACAGTGACAAAAGGAAAAAAATATAAGTTTGAGGGGTACCTGGATGGCTCATTGGGTTAAAACCTCTGCCTTTGGCTCAGGTCGTGATCCCAGGGTCCTGTGATCAATCAACCCCCACATCGGGCTCTCGCTTGGCAGAGAGCCAGCTTCCCCCCCCTCTCTCTGCCTGCCTCTCTGCCTACTTGTGATCTCTGTCTGTCAAATAAATAAATAAATAAATAAATCTTTAAAAATATATATATATATAAGTTTGAAATAGATTGTCATTAAGTATCCTCCATGTAAGTACTTTGTTCTCTTTATTGATGTTTATACCTGTGTTGCAGTATTTACATTTATCAGATTATAAACTTGGAAAGTTGAATGTCACATCTCTCTGATTTTTACCTTACTTATATGTACATATGTATGTATGTGTGTATGACAGATGACAGTACGAATCAATAATATAATTAGAAATTTTATGAACCACACATGAAAAAATGTTCATCTTCACTAACCATCAGGGAGATTCAAATTAAAACCACATCAAGATATCACCTTACACCAGTTAGAATGGCCAAAATTAGCAAGACAAGAAAAAACATGTGTTGGAGAGGATGTGGAGAAAGGGGAACCCTCTTACACTGTTGGTGGGATGCAAGTTGGTGCAGCCACTTTGGAAAACAGTGTGGAGATTCCTCAAGAAATTAAAAATAGAGCTTCCCTATGACCCTGCAATTGCACTCCTGGGTATTTACCCCAAGGATACAGATGTCGTGAAAAGAAGGGCCATCTGTACCCCAATGTTTATAGCAGCAATGGCCATGGTCGCCAAACTGTGGAAAGAACCAAGATGCCCTTCAACGGACGAATGGATAAGGAAGATGTGGTCCATATACACTATGGAGTATTATGCCTCCATCAGAAAGGACAAATACCCAACTTTTGTAGCAACATGGACGGGACTGGAAGAGATTATGCTGAGTGAAATAAGTCAAGCAGAGAGAGTCAAGTATCATATGGTTTCACTTATTTGTGGAGCATAACAAATAGCATGGAGGACAAGGGGAGATGGAGAGGAGAAGGGAGTTGAGGGTAATTGGAAGGGGAGGTGAACCATGAGAGACTATGGACTCTGAAAAACAATCTGAGGGTTTTGAAAGGGCGGGGGTGGGAGGTTGGGGGAATCAGGTGGTGAGTATTAGAGAGGGCACGTATTGCATGGAGCACTGGGTGTGGTGCAAAAACAATGAATACTGTTACACTGAAAAGAAAAAAAATTTAAACAAAAAGAAATTGTATGAACCAATATATAGGGGAGAATCTGACTATCCTTTAGAATCTTTTAGAATAGAAAAGGGCAATTATTTGAACCTCTTGTAATCAGACTGAGTAGAAAATAGTTGAAGGAACACTGAAAACTGTCAAGAGTTTCTGTCCATTTTTTCTTATCAAAATAATAGCACCAAAATATCAGGAACTTTTTTATAAAGGAAAATTACATTATGTATTCCAGGGTAATGATTTTTCTCTACTGTTGCTTGCTTTCAGAAAATTTAAATTGTAACATCACCATATTCCTACAAGACTTTTTTCTATAAAATAGATAATTAAAACCTTTTATATATCTGTTCTTATAGGTGAAATGAAAGTTTTTTAATGATCATACAAAGAATTCCAAGATATTAGCCCTAATAACAGAATAATTGAGTAATTTCATGACTAGATCTCTTGTTTCAAAACAATCCAACATTACAAAGCAGAAGTATTTTAATTTGCATTTACTTAAGAACAATTATAATGTCATTTGTGGAAATATATGTCATTAGTAAACCATTTCTTCACATAAGTAAGCAATATTATTTCAGGAAGTCAGAGTATTCTAAGATTAAAGTTACCAGGTTTAAATCACCATTGATGGGGCACCTGGGTGGCTCAGTGCGTTAAGCCACTGCTCAGGTCATGATCTCAGGGTCCTGGTATCAAATCCCGCTTTGGGCTCTCTGCTCAGCAGGGAGCCTGCTTCCCTCTCTCTCTCTCTCTCTCTCTCTCTCTGCTTGCCTCTCTGTCTACTTGTGATCTCTCTCTGTCAAATAAATAAATAAAATCTTTAAAAAAAAAAAAAAAAGAAAAGAAATTGCCATCACCCAACAAAATGGAAACAAACACCACTGCTATTGACAATTCTGTCATTAAATTTCAAGAAATTATGGGTGGGAACTTTCTTATTATCATATAAGTGTTTTTAGCTCTAAAATACAGTATTTGGGGGGCACCTGACTGGCTCAGTCTGTTAAGCACCTGACTCTTGGTTTTGGCGACGGTCATGATCTTGGGTGGAGACCCCCGTGGGGCTCTATACTCGGCAGGGAATCTGCTTGAGATTCTCTCTCTCTCTCCCTCTACCCTCTCTCTCTCAGATAAATAAATAAATATATATATATATATTTTTTTTTAAATAAAACACAGTACTTTGCTTCCTGAAGAACAAGCTTCCAGGGTGCAAGGCAAAGGCCTCCGTCCTCAGGCTACTAAGTTTGGAAGGGCATTCAGAAAACAGTTACAAGGTTTGCTTCATGACAACACATTGTACCAGAAGATGAGAAGTGATGAGCTGGATTCTTATTATATCTGAGCCACTGTCTCTAGTATGGAAAATATCTTAGAAGCCTATTTATACTCCAGGTCCATAACTTACTATTCAGAAAATTTACACTGTGATGAGCCAAATATCACGCTGACTCATTGGATTCAGAAACCTATTAGTGACAAAGAGAATCAGTGTGTTTAAACCGAAACACCCTGCAATTTCGTTCATCTTTCTTTCAGATCACATCTTCACATCCAGCCTCTGGATATTATTTCTTTGTAATCAAATACTGGGACTGTAACTTGATAATTCTTCTGCGCTTTCAGAGAAACAGAAAGGGTTAGGTATGACTGAGTTGCTTTTCCTGTAGTTGTTTTTTCCAGAGGAGCTTGTTATTGTCTACATCTCGAATATTATTGTGCCTTCTTATCTTTTATTTTGAAAGAGAGAAAACCCCATCTCATTTCTGGGCTAGAAGTCACTTGTATTTCACATTATTTGACTGAGCACTATTTCAATTTGATACTCTAGTTTTCTGTGTAGAAGTTATATTTAAATAAAGTGACTTTCAATCCCTGCCTAAGCATACAGGAGTGAGGGAGGCCACCATATCTGTCACCTCACTCATCACCAGGGTGAAGGTGACTAAACTGGCAGGCTAAGCATCTGCTTCTAGAAGTCCACACACCATCTCATGCATCCCTCGTGATGCCTCCCTTCACTAACTGCTTCATCCTTATGGCAGCTGTAAGTGTAGAAAATAGAGAAGTTAAGGGATTTTAAAGACTGGTAAAATTACCCTGCAGCCTCGGTTTTTAAATATGTATATTTCAGATAGTTATTTCTTTTCTCAAAGTTTTGGTTAATTATGTCTTGAAATATAAGGTTTCTTTTAGAAATTATGCACTGAAAAGTTGAACTTAATAGACAAATATTACTTATCAAGTGGTTTTTTTTTAATTAATTTTTTTATTTTTTATAAACATATATTTTTATCCCCAGGGGTACAGGTCTGTGAATCACCAGGTTTACACACTTCACAGCACTCATGAAAGCACATACCCTCCCCAATGTCCATAATCCCACCCCCTTCTCCCAAACTCCCTCCCCCCAGCAACCCTCAGTTTGTTTTGTGAGATTAAGAGTCACTTATGGTTTGTCTCAAGTGGTTTTTAAACCCTTTGTTTAAAGCTACCATTAAATAAATGTCCTTAAACCTTAGACATCTCCTTCAAATGAAAGAAAGTTATTTTGTTCAGAACCTATCTCAGGATTTGTTTTATTGTGAAAAACTCAATGCTTGGAATATTGGATTCTCAATCTCTCTTCTTTGGGGGGACTTCACAGGGACCAAGAAAAATATGACATCTGAGTTACAAAAGCAAGTAGACAATCACCTCAACTCAACTTTTTTAAAGGTAAGCAACAGTATTGCAAATTTGCCTTCTCTGCTGAAAAATAAGTAGACTAAAATAATTTCCACATACATCTTTCAGAGTCATCAGTACATAGATTGTTCTCATATGTTCTTTAGTCATTAATTTTCTGTTAAATATTTATGTTGCTTTTGGATCCATCATTTGTTTCCCTTGTTGTATGATAAACTGTCCAAGAATGGGAAAGAAAGAAATACCACATCTTTACTTTTTGCCCTATATCCTCATGCTATCCTTTTGGTGGATAAGTAAGAGCAATTAGACTCCAGAGTCTAACTGATTCAAATGCCCAAAAACAATTCTGCAACTATACCAATACATTTTAGTTTTTATGAGCAACACATTATTAACAGTTTAACAGAATTTATTCCAGTTAAAGAGACTGCAGATGCTCTGTCATTGTGTATCTCTTACATAGCAATGAAAGGGAGAATTAGGAAATCTGACCTCTGTTACTCAGTTGATAAATGACCCGCATCATTTAATCAGTCACTTCCTATATTACTTCATCTGCTTCATGGTATTAACATCTAAGTGACTGAGGAAGATCTCAATGGCTTTCCGTTTCATTAGTGGTTCTGTTCACACTATTCCCCGAAGAGCTGATGACACAGTGATTTTTTTGGTCAAGGATTCCTTTTGTTTATTATCCTTCTCTAGTTTATATCCTTTGTTGCCCTAGTCCGTAACTGATCTATTTACATGTTTTCTTACTCTTTTTCCTGAGTAGGCTTTAGGTTTATTCCTTGGTTTAAGAATAAAGCTATAGCCACCTGATCCCTAACTTGTTAATGTGCTAGACTCCACTGGCACAAATGACTTAATTTTACCACTCCAGACACACTGTTGGCCTTTCATGGTGCCCCTTACCTCTGTGTACCAACCTTGAAGTTTTCTTAGATTTCCCGTTTGTCCCAATTTCTTTTGGTTTGTCCCTCCCTAGATTTTCCCTAATCCTCATCTTCTACTTTTCTGAATGTCACCTACTGTTAAAGTCCACTCTCTATATTTGTCATATCATTACCCTTGAGCTTCCAACTTTGTAAAAATGTGATGGCCACAGACTCCCTGTTCTTCTGAGAAGCTTTCTTAAACATTTCCTATAGGACATTGGGAATGTAAAGAGATTTTATTCAACCACATCATTTTACAGCAAAAGAAACTGAAGTCTGTAGAGACAAGTTAACCAAAATTTACCTCATAATCAACCACAGAGCCAAAATGAAATCTAAGGTGTTTCAACTGTAAAGAACTGGAGAATCCAGCTGTAGTCCCACCGATGTAATTGCTGCTCTCAGAGGTCTACCTTCACTGGGACGCATTTCCTCCCGGTAGGATAACCATGAGCAAGCCGAGTGTAGTCGAACTGCAAAGAAGGGCATCTGCAAACGACCCCAGACACTGGCAGCCAGCACTTCTGCAATTCAATTACCTTTCATTTCTGTAACCGGGAAAGGGGACATGTTATTATATATAAAAACAGGGAATTTTTTGTTGTTGGGTTTGGTTGGGAAAAAAATGCTTTGAATCCTCTCATTGGATATTGAATAACATAATTTTGGCAAAGCTTTTTAGCTTTAGCTTTTGTTTGTCTTCTTTGATTATAATTTTGCTTAACTTCCATGGTCACAAATTTGTTCATTGATTCCTCTCTGTGGGAGATTCTTTGGTAGGTTTGATTTTTTTTTTTTTTTAACCCACCCTGTTTCCCTGTTTTGAAAAGTTCCAGATGCCTTAAGATGCCTTACTTCTATCTTCTCAGAGCCTCCACCCCCATCTCGTGGTATATTTAGGGTTGACCATCAATGTGGCCTCAGAATATTTCTGAAGACTTTATTGGGAACAAAATTTTATCTGTCAGGGGCACCTGGGTGGCTCAGTGGGTTAAAGCCTCTGCCTTCGGCTCAGGTCATAATCCCAGGGTCCTGGGATCGAGCCCTACATTGAGCCCTACATCGGGCTCTCTGCTCAGCGGGGAGCCTGCTTCCTCGTCTCTCATCTCTCTATGCCTGTCTCTCTGCCTACTTGTGATCTCTGTCTGTCAAATAAATAAATAAAATCTTTTAAAAATTTAAAAAATTAAAAATAAATTTTATCTGTCAGTGAATAACTTTTATATGGTAGTCAGCTCTGAGTCTAGCATGTCTACTCATGGAAAATTGTTCAGAAACTAAGTCATTTTTTAGTTCTCTTTTATATTCATGACCTTTCCTTGGTGATTTATAATGCTATACACTCATATAGCATTTCATGGTTTTCACATTATCTTGTTTAAGCCTATGAAGTAGGTAAGGCTGATATTATCTCCCTTGTATAATTGAAAACACTTTAGCTCAGAGAGAGTCAGTGATTTGCCTAAAGTCACTTAGATAGTAAGTGACAGAGCTAAGACTAGAATCCTCGCAAGCCAGCATTAAGATTGTCTTTGTCTTGGCGTGCCTGGGTGGCTCAGTTGGTAAAGTGTCTGACTCATGATTTCAGCTCAGGTCATGATCTCAGGGTTGGGAGGTTGAGCCCCATGTCAGACTCTGTGCCCCTAGCACAGAGACTGCTTAGGATTCTGTCTCTCTCTCTTCTTCTGTCCCTCACCCCCCCCCTCCCTATGTTATCTTTATCTTATTACCTACCTACTCGTCTCAAAGGAAAAATAACACATATTAAGAAGTAGGAATAGAAAAGAGACATTTTTATTCACAAAAAAAGGAGTTGGCTATCAGAATCTCGACTGCTCCATATAACAAAAAGATGCAGGTCTTATTTCCAAAACTGCTAATTTAACAGAGTGCTAATTATTGGTACAAACAGCAAAGTAAAGTCATTCTCAGGGCTCTTTGACTGCTAATCACATCTCTGTGCTATAACTGATTAAAACCACGCAGTTTTACTTGGAGTCACAGTTCTCAAATGTTCTTGCTCAGTACTTTGCAAGGATTGTGTGGGAGTTTTACTGTATGACTAACGGGCAGTGTAGGTGGGTGATGCCACAGAAGCCACCAAAAGAAAAAAAAAAAAAAAACAAATTTCTGTGAGTTAGAGTTAAAGAACTCTGGAAAGGCCAGGCAATTTTCCTGTGTCTGCCACATGCCCTAGGAACTCTCAGACTTACTAAGAGACATGGAAGAATCTAGGATAGAGAATAGAGAGGGAAGAAAGAGGAGGGGCAGAAGTAGAATTTGTTACCTATCACCAGCACTGTCCTCAAGAGTATCTGATTGCTTAGGACCTGGGAAGAAAGCACCAAAACTCCAAACATAAGATACTAAATTCATAATTGGTCAAAGTGCTTATACCTAAGAGGCATTCTTATCAGAGTACTAGTGATAAAGTCCTTTCATATACTAAGCTGTGTTCACACATCACTTAGGGTTCTGAATGGCCCAAACTGGACAACCCAAACATGAGGTGTCCTTCTAGTCCTCCAAGGATCCTTTTTTGCAACACTGACAAGAACCTTCCATAACAATTTCTCCTCTTGGGGCCACTTTTTGTGAGCAATGAGTCAGTACTTAACAGCCCAGAAAGAGGGACTAATATTTAATACTCTTTGATATGAAACACTCCTGAAGAAGCTTGAAAAGTCTAATGGTTAAATTTTCTGGTGTCAAATTTTTTTATCTATATTTTGCTATATATTCCTGCCATTTATTTATTAATATATTTCTCCTCTCAGCCCTCAAAGTGCTATGTTTCCAAAATTCATCAGTTGAAATTTTATGAATATTGTTTCCCCCAACATCCTTCCTTCAAAGTTTTTCAGCCACAGTGTTCACTCTCTCCCCAGCCTAACCTCACAGTGTCACAATTAGGTTGTAAGGGAGGAGAAAAAAAAAAAAAAAAAAACCTGCAATCTAGACTCTCTGCCATGTGAGATTAGAGGTGTTCCAGAGTTTAAAGAAAACTAGATGCCTGTGCAAAGGTCTCCAGTTCCATTGCTGTAAAGGAAGCGTAGAACATAAACATCTCAGACTGTTAAGGTCTCCTGCTAAAATCCCTGAGAAAGACTCAAGCAGTTGCACACAAAGAGAAAGGAAACATTCCTCTTTTTATTATGTTTTTATGTGTATTACCTAGTACATTTTAAATCCAGGGAAGATCTTAGACATTTAATGGAAAAGATAGTTAGGTACTGTTCAAGCACTATCATGAACATTTCAAACTGGGCCATTAGACTAGTTGCTTCAGAACAATTTTGATCTTCATAGAAGTGAACGATATCCATGACCAGCTAATGAAATAGCTATTTTGCTTAACAATCAAAGAGCCCTCTACATCCTAAATCATCATTAAAACTGTAACCTAAACAAGCACACGTGTTGCAGAGTTGATTTAGAAAAGAGAAAAAAATGAATAGTCCTTTCATTCGGCAAAGGCTGAGGTATCACAGAATAATTTCCTCCCTGTTATTGTCCTTCACCCATGTTCATGATCTGCTATTTTCCCACTATACTCTTAATTTAAGATTAAGATAAATGAAAAATTCTAAATATCTCAACTTTATATTCTACAATGATTTCAGCATATTAACAGTCTGTGTTATATTTCACCATGCATTGCCCTTTTATTTTTTTGTTCAGGACAATAACATCCAAATCTAGAGAATACAAGGATGCCCAACATGTCACAGCCAGCCTTCTGCAAAGCACAGGAAGCCAGCTGCAAGCAAGAAAATGCTTTCTTTTTGAAAAGATAATTCCTCCAGACTTTGCAGTAACCATTTCTTAAAGAAGGAAATAAGAGTTTGTGGTCAAGTTAAACCATTTTTTTTTCTAGGCTGTTAAGAAGAGAAACACAGGTCAAAAGGAAAACCACCCCAGTCTTCACTTTATACACATGATGTTCCCCCACCACTAATTTCTGTTCTAACCTGCCCAGCTGTTAAGTCTACTATTCCACCATTTCAGCAGAAGAATTTTCCAAGAGCATGTTTCAGGAATTCTGAACCTGTGGTCTGTCTGATTCTTTACACTTGCAAGCTGCTCTATCTCATTAAAACATGGATTAATTGAGCTTTCTAATAACTGGAAGTAGTAGTTGAAGTTTCCATGTTGTAACTAGTTGGGAGTTCTTAAAATTGCCTACACTTACCTCAAATTCATCAAAAATAGTGTCTTTTAGCTGCAGTATTATGTACAAAATCCCATGGATGCAAAATGCCAAGAATGTTTCAACTAAATTATCTGGTAGAGCACTTGTTTTTCAACCATTCTTATTCATTATTCTTTAACCATCTTATTCTATACCCATCACAAGAATAGAATTTGAAAAATAATGAAATTTGCTCATTTGTAATGTTGACTCTGCGTAGTCAGAAGGCATGATTGCTTCAGTCTCTGAGAAATACATCCAATCTATATCATGTAAACCTACTTAATTTAACTTACATTGATTTATGTGTATTTATATAGCATATGAAGAAAGATGGGACACATACAGTCCTGTAATGTGAAGAGCGAGAAAAGTAAGGAATTTTCCCAGTATCTGTTTAAAAAAAATAGAGAAAAGCAAAATAACCCCAAACCCTATCCAGTGGTGACACTGAATTTTGTTTTATTACATCCAAACACCAAAATCTAAAAATGCTTCATTTTTTAAAACTCATATACCAAGGGACTCAAACATATACTGGGATACCAATGTTCATAGCAGCATTATTCCCAATAGTCAAAAGGTGGAAACAATGCAAGTGTCCATCAACAGATGAATGAATTATTTAAATGTGGCATATACAATATAACAATATTATTCATTCATTAAAAGATGAAATTCTAATATATGCTACAACATGGGTAAACCTTAAAAATGTTAATGCTAAGTTAAATAAGCCAGACACAAAGGACAAATATTCTATGATTCCATTCATCTGAGGTACACAGAATACACAAATTTATATAAGTGGCAAATATAATATAATTTACAAGGGACTGGAGGAAGGAGGGAATGGGGAGTTATTATTTAATGGGTATAGAATCTATATTTGGGATGATGAAAAAGTTCTAGAAATAGTGATGATGATTGCACAATACTGTGAATGTACTCAATGCTATTGAATTGTCCACTTAAAAATAGTTAAAATGATTTTAAAATGCCTTTAATGAAGTATTTTATTATTATTTCCAAGGCAAAAAGTAAACATCATATGCCTGTGTAAAGCATCTGAAAAGACATAATACAAAAGGGGTTCACATTAACCCCTGCGTAGTGATGCAACATAAATATTTTCTTGTTACCAGGCCACACTAATCACAATAGTTTCTCATTCTTTGGACATTAGGAATAGACTTGAACATTTTTGGAAAATTGTCAATAATACCTTATACTACTTTGAACCATTAAATATGATCTTTGAATCAATCATATGTTGGCTAAATGTGTAGGATGTGCTTTTTCATGGTTACCATGGAAACTCTGTAGTCATGGCATTATGAGGAGACTACAAGGGCACCAGAGAGTATACAATAAAAGTTAACTTAATTCATGGTTTACAGTTTCTTCCAGCTGTCTCCCTTTGAGATTATCATGTTTACATTGGGAGTATAAACATACAACCAAAAGGTCTCTGATAACTATAGCCAATAAGCTATCTCACGAATATTAGACTTCCAACCTCTTTTCCTCAAAGACTTGGATAGAAACACATGAAGGAAGTGGCATGTAAGCTTCAGGTGTTTTCAATTATTTCCCTCATATGAACAAAGATTTTCTAATGCAAAACATGTTTCAGCTCAAATAGTTTTCCTTAAAGATTGTGTAGTTTCAGAAGAATTTCATCTATATACTCCTAATCCATTGACACTTCATCAATGTAATATCTCCTCTGAGCTCTTCTTTAAGATCATTTCCTCTATGGGTGGTCAAAAATACAGTACTATAAAAGTATAACCTTTTGCCCCTGCAAGAAAGAGAAATAAATGCTCAGTGCTGGGATTTGTAGTAGATTCTTTGTCAGTTAAGTCACCACAGAGTGTTCTAGCACAATGCCCCAACTATTTTCCTATTTAAGAACTGTCAGTTTCTCTCTAGAATGGTATCAATGGGGGAAGATAAACCCACCTTTGCTGGTATAAATCATTAACTGCCAAAATGCTCAGGCAAGCCTATTCAGGGATTGCAAGGAAAGAATGTGAGTTTGGAGCATTTTGTTTTCCTAAGTTTCTATGAGTGAAAGTGACAACATTGATCATGTAGGCTTCAGCAGCCTTACATAGCAGTGAGCTTTATCTAGGTCCAGAAATTTGCCACTTCATTATTGCCTTCTGCAAGTTAGCAGCACGACCCTGTTTATAATTACTTTATAGGAATTATGAGGATTACTTCATAAAGCATTTGAATAATGAACATTGCTAAACAATATTCACCATTTAGGGAAACAGATTCATCTACGGATGGATAAACTAGAAGAATTACAATGAAAAAGAAATCCAAAACCCTACCTACTGCTAAATATCCTCCAAGATAGGCAAACTTAATTTTAAGCCCTACCCCAGCACATTCTCCCCATCCCCTCCTCTTTCTGTCTCTCTCTCTTCCCCTTTCTGCCTCTCTCTCTCTCTCACACACACACATACATTTTATGATTTTGGCAGGAAATAATGAAAGAAATTGTGAAAAGATAAACACTGTTCTAATGATGAAGTGTTTTTGGTTAATTGCCAATGAGCTTTGAAGAGTAATCCAGATTTTCAGATCAGTATCAAGGCTAGAGTTCTTTTGGGAGGTAAACTCCTGCCACTCTTGGCAGTTTATCTCAAGTCCAAGTAGAGCAGTCATTAGAATCTAACCATCTGAGCAAGTTTTAAATGTTTAGCAACAATATAACTTTGCACTTAGATAATAAAAATGGTTACCACTCATTTATATTTGCAAAAATACTTGTTTGAGGCTCCTCCTCGCCTGTCTTCTCCCGGCCGAACCCCGGGAGACCAGAGCGAGACGCGGGGACCATGTTCCGACGCAAGCTGACGGCCCTTGACTACCACAACCCGGCTGGTTTCAACTGCAAAGATGAAACAGAATTTAGAAACTTTATTGTTTGGCTTGAAGACCAGAAAATCAGACACTACAAGATTGAAGACAGAGGTAATTTAAGAAACATCCACAGCAGTGACTGGCCCAAGTTCTTTGAAAAGTATCTCAAAGATGTTAACTGTCCTTTCAAGATTCAAGATCGACAAGAAGCAATTGACTGGCTTCTTGGTTTAGCTGTTAGACTTGAATATGGAGATAATGCTGAAAAATACAAGGACTTGGTACCTGATAACACAAAAAATGCTGACAATGCAGCTAAAAATGCAGAGCCATTGATCAATTTGGATGTAAATAATCCTGATTTTAAGGCTGGTGTAATGGCTTTGGCTAACCTTCTTCAGATTCAGCGTCATGATGATTACCTGGTAATGCTTAAGGCAATTCGCATTTTGGTCCAGGAGCGCCTGACACAGGATGCAGTTGCTAAAGCAAATCAAACGAAAGAGGACTTGCCTGTTGCTTTAGACAAACATATTCTTGGTTTTGACACAGGAGATGCAGTTCTTAATGAAGCTGCTCAAATTCTGCGATTGCTGCATATAGAAGAGCTCAGAGAGCTACAGACAAAAATTAATGAAGCCATAGTAGCTGTTCAGGCAATTATTGCTGATCCAAAGACAGACCACAGACTGGGGAAAGTTGGAAGATGAACATTTTAGGATTTCAGCTTCTCATCTACTTAGTACAATTGGGAACCATGTATGCTCTGGCATGTGTTTGAAAATCAAATGTCACATTTTCAGGGGAAGAATCCTAGAAATTTGACTATGTTCTCAAGATTTACCATCATTGCTTTTTCTTTAATAAAGTTCAGGAAAGTGGAAAAAAAATACTTGTTTGAAATATATCTATATAGACATATTCAAGACATAGACATGCTATTTGGAATACATTACAAGACAAACTAGATATGAGTAGAAATTTGGTTTCATTTTTAGAGTTTCACTTTCCTAATATTTTACTTTTCTTATGCTAAGGACCATTTCAGTACACTGAATGCCATGGAACTACCAGCCCATAGTTCATATTTTAACACATTATGAGAAAATATAAAACTGCTGAAAATGGCATCATTCTGCCATGTCCTATTAGTCAAAAAGTTATAGAGCCTATATTTCAGGGGAAGGGACATAGACATCACTTTTCTATAGGAGGCCTAAGAATTTTGTGGCCCTTTTTTTAAAACCAGCACTATTTGTAAATCACCAGGAAAACATGTACTTCTTTTTAATTTGATCTTGTCTTTTTAATCTCAAGTGGTAATGTCTGCCCCAATCTTGGAAAATAAAGTATTTCTCCTGAACCATTTGAATCTTGATATTTCAAAGCAGCACAACAGAACAGGCAAGAAACTGTGACATCCTCATCTTTACTTAGGGTATATTGTCAGTTTAATTAAAAAAGGAAAATCTGTTTGAAATATTGCCCTGAAACAATAATGGGCTGTAGAGATTGTAAATTACCTCTTAATTTTTGGCACCATCTTTCTAGGTCCCCTCCATGTTTCTCTCTTTAAATGACTAAAATCTATGTTGATTAACTGGAGATATATCTTGAAGGGCTGGTAGTTGTCTGGCTAGTTTGCATTTTCCAATATTATTTTTCCTTGTCATGCATTCTTTTCTTTTCTTTATTTTTTTAAGATTTTATTTATTTGACAGAGAGAGATCACAATTAGGTAGAGAGGCAGGCAGAGAGAGAGGAGGAAGCAGTATCCCTGTGGATCAGAGAGCCGAATGTGGGACTCGATCCCAGGACCCTAGGATCATGACCTGAGCTGAAGGCAGTGGCTTAACCCACTGAGCCACCCAGATGCCCCCTTGTCATGCATTCTTAATCACCAAATATTTTTTGAGCATCCTTTATATGCTAAGCACTGGAATTTAAAAATACATGATTCATGGTTTTATGGTGTTCATATACCAATGAGAAACATGCTTATAACAACAACAACAAATCAAAGACATACTACAGTAAAGCTAAACACAACATCCTGTGAGTTCTTAGAGAATGAAGAATTCCAGATAGGTGCCATGGAGCTGATTTTAAGAGAAGAATGAAGATGCTTCAGGCAAATGGAGAAACAAAGTTAATCAGCACATGCAGGAAGTAAACAGAACGCACCAGGTAATTTTGAGAAATGGCCATTTATACTGGTGTGTGTAGAATATGGAAAGAAAGGAAAAATAAGATGAGACTAGGAAGGTAGATGGAGACAATCCTGAGCTTTGTGTTCTGGGGCCAAGTGTTTGAACATTATAGAAAGGAAATAGTAATTCTGGATTTGCTTTTGGAATCTGTCAGTATATGAGAAAGTGAGAGATGGAGAGAGAATTTGCTCCACTATCGTATGGTGGCCTTTTTTTTCTGAGAAAACTTTTCCAGACATACTTTTTATAAGACTTGCTTTAGGGGCGCCTGGGTGGCTCAGTGGAGTAAGCCTCTGCCTCTGGCTCAGATCATGATCCCAGAGTCCTGGGATCAAGCCCCGCATCAGGCTCTTTGCCCAGGGGGAGGCTGTTTCCCCCTCTCTCTGTCTCTGCCTGCCTCTCGGCTTACTTGTGATCTCTGTCAAATAAATAAGATCTTAAAAAAAAAAACAAAAAACTTTGAAATAAAAAAATTCTCAATGAGAAAAAAAAAAATGAAGCAGAGCATTTCTAGCTACACACATATAGTTACAAAACCTAAAAGTCATTGAGCAAGTGCAGTGTTTGATTTCATCTAGCTTTGGCTTCAGAGTAAGTCTGTCTTTACTGTCAGGATAAGCTGCTTTAAATTCTCCTTACTTCCATCATCTACTGTTAGAACAAAGCATACAAATAAATACTTAAAGAAGGCAGCCATGATTTGTGTGATGGATTCCCCATCGCTCAGGAATTTAATGTTAAGCCAATATCAATCTGTACAATTAACTCATGTTACCAAGTTAATAATGGTATGTTGTCAAATCTTCTTCATGAAAACATGCTACTGGGAAATTGTCATCTTTAAGAAACTGTCTCGGGAATTAAGGAAGGTATTCTATTAAGGGGAAAGATTGGAGCTATGAACCTAAATTGAAAAGTTGGCTTGAATTATTTTAAAACTATGTTACAGAATTTTCAGGTAAAAACTTCATGGAGGATGGGGAAACAATTCTAATTTAAAAAGACTTCTGAAAAAAGTGTTAATAACAAAAAAAGACACATGGACTAAAGGAACAGAATAGAGAACCCAGAAATGGATCCTCAACTCTATCGTCATCTTCAACAAAGCAGGAAAAATACCCATTGGAAAAAAGACAGTCTCTTCAACAAATGGTGTTGGGAAAATTGGACAGCCACATGCAGAAAAATGAAACTGTACCACTTCCTTATACCATACACAAAAATAGACTCCAAATGGATGAAGGACCTAAATATGAGACAGGAATCCATCAAAATCCTAGAGGAGAACACAGGCAGCAACCTCTTTGACCTCACCTCAGCCACAGCAACTTCCTGCCAGACCCATCTCCAAAGGCAAGGGAAACAAAGGCAAAAATGAACTACTAGGACTTCATCAAAATAAAAAGCTTTTGCACAGCAAAGGAAACAGTGGACAAAACCAAAAGATAACTGACAGAATGGGAGAAGATGTTTGCAAATGTCTTATCAGATAAAGGGCTAGTATCCAAAATCTATAAAGAACTTATCAAATTCAACACCCAAAGAACAAATAACCCAATCAAGAAATGGGATGAAGACATGAACAGACATTTCTCCAAAGAAGACATCCAAATAGCCAACAGATACAGGAAAAATGCTCCATATCACTTGGCATCAGGGAAACACAAATCAAAACCACAATGAGATACCACCTCATACCAATCAGAATGGCTAAAATTAACAAAGGAAACAACAGATTTTGGTGAGGATACAGAGAAAGGATATACTTTTGAGAGGAACACAAGTTGGTGCAGCCACTCTGGAAAACAGTAAGGAGGTTCCTCAAAAAGTTGAAAATAGAACTGCCCTATGACCCAGCAATTGCACTACTGGGTATTTACCCCAAAGATACAAATGCAGTCATCCAAAGGGGCACCCCAATGCTTATAGCAGCAATGTTCACAATAGCCAAACTATGGAAAGAGCCCATATATCCATCAAAAGATGGAATGGATAAAGAGGATATGGTATACATATACAATGGAATATTACACAGCCATCAGAAAATGAATCTTGGGGTGCCTGGGTGGCTCAGTGGGTTAAGCCTCTGCCTTTGGCAAAGGTCATGGTCTCAGAGTCCTGAGATCGAGCCCCACATCAGGCTCTCTCCTCAGTAGGGAGCCTGCTTCCTGCACCGCTCCCCACCCCCACCGCCTGCCTCTGCTTATTTGTGATCTCACTCTCTCTTTTAAAAGAAGAAATCTTTTCATCTGCAACAACATGGATGGAACTAGAGGGTATTATGCTAAGCAAAAATAAGTCAATCAGAGAAAGACAGTTATCATAAGATCTCACTCATATGTGGAATTTAAGAAACAAAACAGAATCATAGGGGAAGGAAGGGGAAAATAAAACAAAATCAGAGTGACAAACCACAAGAGATTTTTAACTATAGGAAACAAACTGAGGTGCTGGAGTCGGGGAGGAGGTAACTGGGTGATGGACATTAAGGAGGACACATGATGTAATGAGCACTGGGTTTTATATAAGATTAATGAATCACTGAGCTCTACCTCTGAAACTTATAATACACTATGTTAATTAATTGAATTTAAAAAATAGATACTAACCTTTTATCAAAAAAATAAAAAATAAAGCAAAATGGTGTTAATAAGAATGAACTATATTTTTTTAAACCTGTACTATTAGTCTTGCCAAAGTGAAAATTAGCTCATATATTATGGTTCAAGGTCCAACAATGGCACTTACTCCCTATAGTTTGAAATCTGAAGTGAAATCTAAAGTGTGTTAAATCTTCTGGTTGATTTCTGGTCACATTTTGTTTCTCCCTTCTGTATTTATTTGCATATTACTGTCTCAATTAGCATTTTATTTTTATGTAAATTGCCAATTCCTTAAATGTTCCCAAGGACTCCTCTTGCCCCCATCATGGGAAACCCCCATCTCTTGGGAGTTTGGTTGCTAATTGTTTAGGGATTTTGTTGCCCCTGGTCGCTAATTACCTCCTGTGGAATTCTCTGTTCTAGTCTTACCTTCTCCACGTCCTTTCCCTCAAGCTGAACATTAGTGGATACTACCAGAATCATGCTGAATACCGCCAGAATCCTCCACATCCCAAAGTACTTCCTACATAAGGCTGCATGTGTCCAGCACACATTGTATTGGGGCAGTAGAAAGGATTGATAACACTTAGTCTACAGCACAGCAAAGAAGTTAGAAATGAACATTTATTGTGTATGCTCTGAAGTTTTGGGGGCATTCCCATACCAAATTCTGCACCCAGGGACACCTGGTTGGCTCAGTCAGTGGAGCATCTGACTCTCAATCTAAGAGTTGTGAGTGTAGACATTATTTTTTTTTTTAAGATTTTATTTGTCAGAGATAGAGAGAGCATGCACAAGCATGGGGAGGAGAAGGCTGAGGGAAAAGAAGGCTCTCCACTGAGCAAGGAGCTGGATGTGGGGCTTGATCCCAGGACCCTGGGATCATGACCAGAGCCGAAGGCAGACGCTTAACCAACTGAGCCACCCAAGCACGTAGACATTTTTTTTAAAGATTCTGCACCCAGTTACAATGTGTGAGGTTTTTCCCCACACCAAGCAATTCTCCAAGGGTATCCTACAATTTAACTCAGTTCTAATACTATCTACCTTGAGATAGCATCAGGTCCCACAGGCTAAGTGTTTAGTTCCACCTGACTGCCCACCAGCCACCACCACTTTAGATGCCTCCTCACAAATTCAAGTTGTCACCTGTTCTTCTGACCCACTGGTATAGATCAGAGGTTCCAACGACCCCCTCCCTGAGTTAGATTAATTCACTAAAGCAGCTTGCAGAACTCAGAAAAGCATTTGACTTACTAGATTACCAGTTTATTACAAAAAGATATAACTTGGGAAAAACCAGATGAAAGAGATGTATAGGGTAAAGTATGGGGTGGCGAGGGGGGGGCAGAGTTTCTATGCCCTCTCCTACAGCATACTACTCTCCTTGTATCTTCACCTGTTCATCAACCAGGAAGCTCTTCAAATCCCATCCTTTTGGGTACTTGTGGGGGCTTCATTTCAGAGAGGAATGATTGGCCAATGGTAATTAATTCTGCACCTGCTCTCCTCCCTCAGCAGTCGGGGGGGGGGGGGGGGGACTAAATCTAATCACAAGGTTGGCTCCCCTGGCAACCAGCCCCCATCCTTAGATGTTTTCCAAAAGTCACTTATTAACATAACAAAAGCTCTCATCACAGGAAATTACATGGGTTGGGGAGCTCTGTGCCAGGTATGAAGATGAAAATCAAATATATATTTCTTATTATAAAGCACAATATCATACCACCTCTGGGAGCTTCTCAAGGATATTGCTCCCACAAAAGCCTGTTGCTTCACCAAGCTTCCTTCTTAGCTCCATTCCCTTAGCTTCCTAGTCCAGTTCTAATTCTTCAACCACCCCACCTCACCTCCTCCATGATTGACTTTCCTATTACTTCTCTTATGGAAAATTAAATCTTTCTAGCTTTTTTGTTGTGGTTGCTAAATAAGTCAATCTTCTTTCAAAAACAAACCCCGATTTCAAATTTATTAAGTAATGTCATAAGCACTCTGTATTATACCCATTGGCCCATCATCTCTAATCAGCATTTGATTTTATCAGTATAAAATACTGAACTATTATTGAGACATGTTTGCTGGCAGTTTCACTTGGCAATTATTTTTGTAGAAAGAAGAAGAAAAACCAGTTATTGAACACCTACCTTGTGCAAGCCATTGAACTAGATAGCTCTCATTTTATCTTTGGTCAACACTGGCGCCCAACACCAGCAGTCAACTAGAGCTCATCTGCAGTTGCTTTATTTACATCTGGCCACATACTCTTTGGCTTATGTCTGTCAACTGTCTACTTCTGTTTCACTTTCCATAAAGGCATGCAACTTTGCCTTCGGGTATTCTGGAGTGGTGCTAGTTAAAGATTAGTCTGTAAATAGTTGCACTGAATCACCTGGAAATTTATTAGAAACTCATTACCTTAGGGGCACCTGGGTGGCTCAGTGAGTTAAGCCTCTGCCTTTGGCTCAGGTCATGATTTCAGGGTCCTAGGATTGAGCCCCACATGGAGCTCTCTGCTCAGCAGGGATCCTACTTCCCCCGCCACCGCCTTCCTCTGCCTACTTGTGATCTCTGTCTGTCAAATAAATAAATAAAATCTTTAAAGAAAAAAAAAAAACAAACTCATCACCTTAGAATCAACTCTAGATGTACTTCCTATCCCTAGGTGGTTAGTATGCACATCAGTGTTAAAGAAGCACTAATTAGAGAACCAAGTATTTACTAGGATCACAGAAGCTTTACAAATACTTCCTGATTAAGTTCTGTATTCAACCAGGACTGCTAACTCAGCATAAGAAGATGTTGATGACCCTGTATCTCCAGAACAAAAAGCAAAATTGTTTAACAGTGCAAAAATAAAGAGAAAAGAAAGGCTTTGATTCTGAACGTAAGCTAGTCACAAAAATTTTTAAATTAATTTTCATCCTTCAAACTCCCTTCCATATCCCCTATTAAAGAAGGTTTCCTTTTGGCCACACCTTAACTGTAAATACTTCATTTTTAACTTTTGTGAACTTACCCATTCCATTTAGATAATAGATTGCTACTTTTGTTCCTTAAGGTTTGTAATTGCCATGTGTTTCAGTAATGATATCTTTGAAGGAAGTATTATGGTTTAAATTTCACTTATGTTAGGAAAATTTTACAAATATGAGTAAATCCTCTTTGAAAGTGCCAAATGGCATTTTTGCTAGTTCTTTTACAGCCAGCAAAAAACCACTATAGATGTCTGTCCTTACCTATAGTGCTTCTTTTCTAGTTGTAGTTTTGTTTGCTAGCAAAGGGGGAGACATAGGGTGTAGAAATATGAAATAGGGTTAAATAAGAATAAGTTACATATTATAGGCTTTTGGGGGCCTATAAACTTTTAGGGACACCTGGGTCGCTCAGTAAGTTAAGTGCCCAGCTCTTGATCTCAGGTTCTTGATCTCAGGGCTGTGAGTTCAAGCCCAACGTTTGTCTCCACTAAAAAGGAAGGAAGGGAAGGAGGGAGGAGGGAAGAGAAAGAGAGAGAAAG
>NC_081562.1:69037135-69090452 GCF_022355385.1 Mustela nigripes
GGCAGATCACAAGTAGGCAGAGAGGCAGGCAGAGAGAGAGAGGAGGAGGAGGCAGGCTCCCTGCTGAGCAGAGAGCCTGATGTGAGGCTTGATCCCCGGACCCTGGGATCATGACCTGAGCCGAAGGCAGAGGCTTTAACCACTGAGCCACCCAGGCGCCCCGATTGGTTCTTGTTTTTTACTCCATTGAGCCATTCTATGTCTTTTGATTAGAAAGTTTTATCTATTTACATTTAAAGTAATTGATAGAGAGGGATTTACTATGGCCATTTTTTTCATTGTTTTCTGTCCGTCCTGATGTCCTTTTGTTTCTATTTCCACCCTTCTTGTTTTCTTCCATGTTTCTTTTAATTAACATTTTTGACTCATTTTTCTTTTGTGTATTTCTATATGGATTTTCTTCATGGTTACCATGGGGCTTACATAAAACTTAAGTCTATTTTAAAGCTGATATCAATTTAACTTCAATCACATACAATAACTACACTTTTACTTCTCTACTTCTTCCACTTTGTTATTGATGTCACAATTTACAACTTGGTGTATAGTGTATCTTAACATATTTTTATAATAAACATATAATTTTTAAACTTTGATCCTAAATTAAAAGTGATTTGTCCATCACTTTTTTTTTCAATCAATTAATATTTATTATCTCATTTTGTTTCTGGGTTATCAGGAATCCAGAAGTGACTTGCTGGGAGGTTCTGACCAGGGTCTCATGCCCATCACTCTTACAGTATTACAGTATTCTGTATTTATCTATATATTTACCTTTACTAGCAAATTTTATACTTTAATATGTTTTCGTACTGTTGTTTAAAACCCTTTTGTTTCAATTTGAACTTCCTTTAGCAATTCTCCTAAGGCAGGTCTAGTGGTAGTGAACTCTTTCAGCTTTTGCTTATATGGGAAAGTCTTTATATCACCATGATTTTCAAGAGACAGTTTGCTGAAAATAGTGTTCTTGGTTGGTAGTCTTTTGCTTTTAAGACTTTGAATGTATCATCCCACTTTCTCATGAATTACAAGGTTTCTGCTGAGAAATCCACTGATTGTCTCATGGTCCTTCCCTTGTACACCACAAAATTTCTCTTGCTGTTTTCAAAATCCTTCATTTTTTACTTTATTTTTTTTTAAGGTTTTATTTGTTTGAGAGTAAGAAAGCTACAGAGAGAACACGAGCCAGGGGCAAGTGCTCACCTGGACTCCTATTACACCGGTTCACCTAGGCAATTGAAATAGCTGTGGATGCCTGGGTGGCTCAGTGAGTTAAGGGTTTGCCTTCAGTTCTGGTCACGATTCCAAGGTCCTGGGATTGAACCCCACATCACACAGGGCTCCCTGCTCCGTGGGGAGCCTCTTTCTCCCTCTGCCTGCTTCTCCTCCTGCTTGTGCTCTTCTCTGTCAAATAAATAAAATCTTTAAAAAAAAAAAGTTTCTAACTCAGTGGCTTTTTTTGACCATGACCCAGCAAATATTTTATATTTCAACAGGTACACACACACAGCTGAATATTTTTATGAAATATCACTCTTACTATATGAAATACACTTTGATATTTTATATTTATTTTATTAAAATGACTCATAACCTGGTAAATTGATTTCAAGATCTCTTGTTGGTGATCTGTTATTGAAGAAACTCTTTTCACTGGTGTCACTGTTTGCACTTTCTCCCTCTATAGACAATCCTTTACCAGCAGCTAGAATAATCTTTCAAAATATGTCATGTTACTTTCCTGTTTACAACCCTTTGATTGCTTCCCATCTACTCAGAATAAAATCCCAATCCTGGGCACCTGGGTGGCTCAGCGGGTTAAGCCTCTGCCTTCAGCTCAGGTCATAATCTCAGGGTACTGGGATCAAGACCCACATCGGGCTCTCTGCTCGGCAGGGAACCTGCTTCCTCCTCTCTCTGCGGGCCTCTCTGCCTACTTGTGATCTCTCTCTGTCAAATAAATAAATAAAATCTTTAAAAAAAAAAATCCCAATTCCTAAGCATGAACTGTGAGGCAGTGACTCTAACACCTACCTATATCTCTAACATCATCCACTACCATTGCCTGGCACTCACTCCACCCCAGCCATGCTGCCCTCTTGCAGATGCTCAAGTATACCAAAGTGCTTAAAGCCTCAGGGCCTTTGCACTTGCTAATTCCTCTGTCTAGAACCCTTCCCAGATCGTCTTTTAGCTCACTCTCTCACTTTACTTATAGGCCTTACCTGGTCATTTTTCCTAAAATCAGCTTTCTGCCCCATCATTCTTGATCTTCTTATCCTCCTTTAATTTTTATATCACTTAACATTCCCTCACATTATATTATGTACTTAAATATTAATTTGTTTACTATTTATGTCCCTTCATAGATACTAGTTTCATGGATGTGATTTTGGTCTCATTTAATTTTCTACTACCTAGGAGGGAAAAAACTGGCAAAGAGCTGGGACTTGAATGTTGCACAAATGACATTTTTTTTTTCTCACTGAGACCTTCAAGAGCAGTTTTTTCTTTCACTGCCTCTCCTTGACTTAACTCAGTTCTTCCCATTCCTTAGCACTGGAGCCTATTTATCTTGCAACAAGAATGAAAGCCTTCTCCTTCTCAGCAAACAGCCCCTAAAAATTCAATAAATATTTCCTACCTCATCTAAATGTAGAATACTTATTCCCATACCCACAAAATATTCCATATATTTAGATATATATAGATACACTTTTTAAGTAGGCTCTACACCCAGCATGGAGTCCTACATGCTGAACTACAGCAAGTAGAAGGAACTCTGAAGAAGGAACTCTCAACTCTGCACAGGGCTTGAACTCATGACCCTGAGGTCAAGACCTGAGCTGAGATCAAGAGTTGGACACTTAACCCACTGAGGCACCCAGGCACCCCACTCCACGCATATTCTTATTCCTAGTTAAAACTGATAACTAAATCATTTTGTGTGTAGCCACCAAATGGTTTTATCTGTCTTAAATTATATCTAAAAGGCAGGGGCTTAACAATCCTTACAGTGATGAGTGGTATTTTGCCCAATGCCAGGTTTTAATGAATATTTTATTCAGTTTTAACAAGCAGATGGTGGGGGATTAAGAGTCGAAAGAACACAGGTTTTGAAGTTGCACAGATCTAGGGCTGCTCCCAGCTGTCACTTAATCTCTCTTGGGTAACCTTGGGTGAGTCACTGAACATCTCTGGAGATAAAAGTATGTCAAATTTTTAGCACTACCTCCAACACAGTGAGGTCTCAACAAATTGCACCTACTGTTACTTAATTGGGTGCTTGTGTGTCTTGTAGAATAATACAGAAGATTCACTTGTTCAGAAAGGAGTCTAGTGCAGGCTCCCCTCCAAATAGTTCCTTGTTGCTAACTAGCAGAATTTCAACACTCCCTTTTGTGGAGATGGCATCCATGTAAGGAAGCTGCATATCCATTTAACCCACACCTTTACCACTATGGGGAAGTCTAGGCTCCCTGCTTCTTAGGGAAAGCTCATGTTTTTGAGAGTTCCTTCTGTATTAACTTGTCTCTGGTATGCAGGTTTCTTGGGGGGGGGGCGGATAAAATAGTTTTTCTGGCTTTCTTCAAGCAACTTTTGTTTCTAACTACATTTTTAATTTTTTTTTAAGATTTTATTTACTTACTTGAGAAAGAAACTGAGAGAGAATGAGAGAACATGAGGAGGAGGAAGGGCAGAGGGAGAAACAGATTCTCTGCTGAGCAGGGAGCCTGAAGTGGGACCTGATTCCAGGACTTGACCCTGAGACTCTGGGATCATGACCTGAGCTGCAGACACTTAACAGACTGAGGCACCCAGGTGCCCTAATTTTTTTTTTTTTAACTTTAATCAAATTCAATATACACCCATGTTCATTCACTCACTGAAAAAATATTACTTAAGCAAATGCTTAGTATGGTCCTAGCAGCTATATAAATACTGCTCAAGAAAAGATAAAATAGCTGTCCTTGTTTAATATGTTGTTTATAGAGTATACAAATTTTAAGAATTTCCCCATAAACATAAAAATTAAGGTTAGAGGAACAGTAAGATAGTAAATTATTTTACATTTAGAATCCTTTATTCTGATTTCTTTTCCTTGAGATTTAATTGACTAGTGCCTAATACAATATATTATATACTGAGGCAGAAAATGAAGCCCAGTGGGACAGAAGTCAATAGACTCAGCAAATTCTTCCATTGATAAATCACTTCCTATACTTTCCATTAATAACTTCCAGGTCTTAATCAATTCACTTTATATACTTATGCCTCAGTCCTCTGTAAAAGAACAAGATTTTACTAAATGATTTCTAAAAGTCCTTTCTTGTTAAAAGAATTCTATATTCTGTAATTCTAACTTCCTTTTTTAGTGAAAATAACTCATTATACAGGGTTTCCAGAAATTTTAAAGTTCAGTATTTGCAATTTTGAATATATAAGTCAATTTCACACTATTTCAGAATTCAAAATTATCAGACAAAATGCTCTCTTTGAAAAAGTATCATGTGAAATCAATGTATACAACTTGGAAAAAGTAAACTGAATGCTATATGGTACAATCACAAATGTGTCATATATATAAAACATTAGTTTCTTACATATAAATGATCATTACCTGGAAAGAAATTCTTCTCTGAAATACAAATATTCCATCCTGAATCTCTTCAAAATCTCTATTAATTTGACAAATTCTTTATCAAGAGATTCTTTGTGGTTTCCCAAGCTGTTCAGCATTAATATGCAAAGATTTAGTTTCTCCTCCATTATATACTTGAATTCCTGCAAGAAAATTACAAAAGAAACTCCGCTTTCCCACTGTTAAATATAAACAAATGACAGGCAAACAAAATGTTATGGTCATCCTGTCTCAATAGTATTCATGTTTATTAAACCCCCAAATTCTAATTGAACAGAAACCAATTCTCAATTGCCCCCAAATTGATTATTCTTTGACTGATTATCTCATTTTAACAAGTACATATTGGGTACTTGTTATGTGCCTAAAACTGACTTTTTTTTAAAAAATAAGTGGTCCCTGACCATTTATTTCATCAATCATCACAATTGGTTTAGAATAGGAGGAGATAAGGAGGTGCAATAAAAAATCAGTTGTTTATTAGCATGTTCAAAAGCAACTTTTTAAAAAGGGCTTGTTAAAGGGCTTGATATTAATATTCCAGAGTTCTCAGAGTTTGCTTCTTGCTTTAGCTTAATGTAGGAAGCTGATGGATGATAGAGGAAGTCAAGAAGTAGAGGTAAGTAATGGAAAAATAAAAGAAATTTCTTCATCTATGCTTCCTTTATAACAAAAAAATAACTAAGTTCTCATGTTCTCCCAATTTGGGGGATATTGGCAGAATTTCAAGAATAACATTCCTTTGCACAATAATCATTTTGTCAAATTTAGAGAATTTTAGTAGGTAAAGGAAAAATCCAAGCTTAGACTAACAATTTTCACAGGATTCAAATAAAATACTTTATTAAATCCTTTTTATTGTCTCTTTAACATATCACATGTCCTTACTCTCACTTTCTTCCTGACATTCACAGACACTTTTACCCTCTTATACAGTTGCTGTCACCCTCAAGTTCACACTTATTATCACCCTCGCCCACACTTATCCTAACCTTCAGTCACACGCACTTACCTTTACCCTCCCCCTCTCATTCTTATTCTAACCCACATGCACACACCCACGTGCATCCCCAGACATAGACATCCACAGACGGAGATAGAAGACTACAGTAAAGTCTTAGAAATGGTACTGCATATAATAAGAATTACCTGTGCTAAAAAAGAAGAATAAAGCTGAGGAAAATCACAAAATATGAAACACTTACAGTAAGCTTGTTGTCCCACTTTTCTTTCACAGTAATTTCTGAATCAGTTTCCCACTGTAGAGTGCTACCCATGATGGTTTCAACTTTGGAAACTTCTTCACGCTGAAAAAAATTCCACATGTTCAACTAGGAATTCAGGTGAAAGGCATAGGCCATATATAAGAAGTAATTTAGACCTAAGGTCTATTATATAGACAGTGAAGACACCATACAGAATTCCTTCTCATTTAATGCCACCCCATGACTTTCCTTTATTCCAGGATGTCGCTATGTATAAATGTCCACTCTTGTAGTTCCATATATGCTGAATACATACAGAAAGAATCGTTTTTCAAAACAAAATGTACCCACTTTCATTCCCCTCTCAAATAGTAGGAAACACGCATTTTTGTGGACTTTGCTTCACCCATTAAACTAAATACTACCTTCTGTATGTTAGGCACTGTGAAAGGGACTGGAAATACCAACATGAATATGTTCACTGCATTCTCTGACCATCTTGTTTCCAGTCAAAAATCAAAATGGAGTAAGAGGTACTAGCTACTAGCCAGAAAGAAACAGTTTACTAGATACCACGTCTTCTCTGATCCTACAGATTAGCCTATAGGAAAAATAAGCCCAAACAATTCATATCTAATGATCAACCTGACTGAGGTTGAACTGACAGAGCCAGAACTAGAAGTCAAGCTCAAGGTTTTAGGAAAATCGTCTCTTTTCATAGGAGTGATTTGGGTCTTGACAACAAACCATAGATCAGTTATCTGCAGATATTCCTAGCCAGTGACTCGCCACTGTACATAGGTTATACAATTCTGGCTTTTGAAGCATAGCTGTGAATTCTACTCCTTTTTATTCAAGTTTTCTCAGTAACAGCATTTCTTGGTCCATCATCATATCCAGAGATGACAAACTGATTAAACTGCACTGTTGGGGTGCCTGGGTGGCTCAGTGGGTTAGGCCTCTGCCTTTGGCTCGGGTCATGGTCTCAGGGTCCTGGGATCAAGCCCCGCATCAGGCTCTCTGCTCAGCGGGGAGCCTGCTTCCTCCTCCCTCTCTGCCTGCCTCTCTGCCTACTTGTCATCTCTGTCAAACAAATACATAAAATCTTTTAAAAAAAATAAAAAAATACACTTCACTGTCACTCAGTTTCATAATTGTTCTGAAACAATAATAAAATGTCCACAACTCTGTCATTCAAATAAAGAACAGTATTTTTATTTTATGAAAATGACGCTCATGAGTTAAACTGTCCCCATCAAAGAGTTCTAAGAAGACTTACAAAATCTTCGTACGTTACCAAACAATGGTTTACATTTCCTTTCTAGGGTGGATGCCACTTAACAATCATTCTTTTTTTTTTTTAAGATTGTGTTTATTTATTTGACAGACAGAGATCACAAGTAGGCAAAGAGGCAGGCAGAGAGAGAGATGGGGAAGCAGGCTCCACGCTGAGAGGAGAGCCCAATGCAGAACTCAATTCCAGAACCCTGGGATCATGAACTGAGCTGAAGGCAGAGGCTTTAAACCACTGAGCCATCCAGGCATCCCACATTTATTCATTCTTAAGGAAAAGCATTTATCCAATAGGTAACATTTACATATGGGTAGTATAAACTGCTATGGTTTTAATTTTATGAAAATAAGGGAATATAAAGAAATTCACAGAAAAAACAACTGTTGGGAAGGTGTTCAATAAATCCCACTGATAAGAGATGGTTTCTTTGGTGTCTCCCTTCCTTTCATAAAAAACACTCTCAGATGATGTTTACCAAAGGCGATTTCTTATAGTTCTCTCAAAGCATCTGTCTCCTGTCATACTTTAGATATAGGACAACAGCACATTTAACTTTCTTTTTGTTGTCTATTGGAAAACATTTATAGACCTCTTATTTCTAGACTCCAATTAGAAGGCAAACTTCCTAATCCATTAATGGGATAAACCTCAGAGTCAGAACTTCGACAGCTGCTTAACCCCTGTTCAGAAGTTTAGAACTTCACAAGCTGGCATCTTGACATCATTATTATCACAGAGGACGGCTGTGGCAGATTTGCCATCATTTCACTGAGTCTGGCAGTTTGGCTTGGTTTCAAAAACACAGTAAGATGATGAGTATTTGAAACAGAATGTCAGGAAAGCATAGCCCTCAGCAGAATGTCCAAGACTGCCTGAGACAGCTTTAGATGAAGGCAGCATATGTTGCCCCAGCATCCTTGGCAGGAGAAATTCAAACAGCATTTTCCCCAAAGACATTTTTCCTCTCCTTTCAAGGTCATATCACAGCTGTCAAGAGGAGGACATTCTGACATATCCATCGTCCACAGACATGGAGAGCCCATCAAAATGGCAAAAAGAAAGCAATTTGCTAATAAAGCATTTCCTAACATAACAAGCACAAACTGGAAAGCACACAGGCATGAAAATAAAGCATTGGGGGGGGGAATCCCCAACATTTCATTATCACAAAGGCTTTTGATTATTTCCTCCCATGTGTAAAAAACTGGTTCTACCTAACCAAGATTCAAGTAATAATTCACTTGCATTTTAAAATTAAACGAAAACATGAAAATTCTATTTTCTGTTTAGAATGCAATAATCAATACTGTTACATTGGGCTGCTACAATTACATTTTGGAGCAGAGAGATTTAATATTATTTCTAAGCATCTTTATTTTTGGCAGATACATTTGCTTTGGAGGTTTAGGAAAATGCTGAAAAATGGTTCATGGGGCTCCATTGTAACATTTTGGACCCCAGGCTGGGGATCAGCACAGGTACTTTCTCTTAAAATCAAGAATATAAAGATTTCTAAAGTCCGGATTCACTGAACACATGATCTTCTTCAATCTTAGTCTTGATCCTCATTATGGTTTTCAGCCATAGCTTGAAAAAGATAAAGGTCTTCCCACCCCAACCCCAGGCTAAGAGACCTTGGAATTGGATTCTAGAAATAATCAACAGATTCCTCAAAATGTCACAGGCACTCTTCAACAAGCTTGGGCCTTCACCTAATAGAGAGCTATTACATGTGGTCTCATTGTTTCAAGCTTTCCATTTGATGATAATTACCTACCTCTGCAGACTGGGCAAGAATGAGTTCACAATGTAAAGATTTTTCTTCTTCAGAGATGATTCTATTACACTCTCCACTAATATTCAACTGGATCCCATTTCTTGAAAAAACAAAAGCAATAGTCTAGTCTGGTTAGATGGGACTATAAGTCAGCAAAATGGGATTAATCACTAAACACAGTAGACCCTCATGTGTGCCAAGGTTTGTAGAAGATACTCTGCAAGAGAGAGAAATGACAGTCTGTCCTCCAGGAGCTACATAGATTAGTGACTGACTCTATGTGGTTGCAAACGAGTAGGACATGCCTTTTTTTTTTTTAAGACCTGGAGCCAATAATTAAAAATTAAAAAGCTTCACTGAAAATCTAGAGTTCTGGCTTTTCTTTAAAAAATCAGAAGATACAGACAGCTACACTGGGTCCATATATATATATATTTAAAGATTTACTTATTTGAGAGAGTGTGTGAGTGATTGAGCATGCACAAGTGGGGCTGGGGCAGAGGGAGAGGGAAAGAATTCCAAGTAGACTCCCTGCTGAGCTAGAACCCACAACCCCAAGATCATGACCTGATCTGAAATCAAGAGTCACATGCCCAACTGACTGAGCCACCCTGGGCCACTATACTTTTGATTAGATGGCCTTCATAGGGCTAATTCATTTTTCTCAGTTGTCACTCTCATAAGTATGTGGACTTACCCCAGTGATTTTAGTCCCTTTGGGATCTGTGTGGCTTCTGTAGATAACTGGGCTAGCATATTTTGCATATTCAAAACCAAACTATTATAAGGTGATGTGTGTTAAGAGATAGGAACAGCATGTCATGCATGCACTCGAGAGGTATTCTTAATTTCAAGGTAAGAGAAAAGCAAAGGAGAGTCATAGAAAACTTGAGGAGTTCTATTAGAGAAAAGCAGAGAAAATATCACTTATGAAAGTACAAAAGAAAAGAATGTGGCATGTTCAAAGAATCATATATAACTCAGCAGGCCAATAATGTGGAATGGAGATACATGAGAGAAGGCTGGTGAGAAGTTGCTCTACTTACATAATAAGCTCCTGTTGCAAATGTTGTAACTCATGAGTCAGTTTGTTTTTATCCCCTCGTAAATTCTGCAATCACATACAACATTAGGCTATATATTGTACTTAGTGGGGGATTTACATTTCAACAACCCTACCTTGCAAACTTTGAGATTATTATGGTATACCTCTATAATGGTTCCATATTCTATGATGGTTGACTTAAGTTCTTCAATACTTAGATCCTTCTGAAAAGTAGAAGAGAGAAGAACAAATAAAGGAGTCTACCAAATCATATTATGTAGACTACTAATCAGAGCCACAAAAGAAGTATAAATGCCCAAAGATGGTAAGACCTTCTACCAATATTATTATTTGAAAACCAAGCCAGTCTGTGTTTATGATTAAAAACACACAAAGTATGGAGCAGCAAGGCAGCTGTACCTAACTTGTGCCATTATGCTTGTATTTGTCTGGTTCAAAGAAATCAAACTCTGAAGGGTAATTCTTAAGTTCAAGTCAAAATTGTATTTATTATCATGACGCATTTAAGGAAAAAATTTAGTCTACTTGCAAATGAATTATTAAGGCATCCATTTTTATCCAGTTCAAGGGATAATCTGTAAAAATCACAGTGTGTAGGTCAATGTCTGACCTATAATTTTATCTCATGACTAGCATGGTATCTGACAAATGAGAAGTGCTCAATCAATACCTTAGAAACGTTGGGCATAAATGCAAAGTGGTGGGAAAACCTGAGTTATGGAGGAGGTGAGCAGCCACCACTACCATAATGTCACTGTATGGAGACAAAGAACACTCATGACAAAGAAAGTCAGTACAACATTCAGTAGCCTCGTCCATGTCCACAATTCATATGACTCCTTTGAAACTTGATGACATTCAGAGAAAGGAAAAGAGAAACATGGCTTTTTATTTACTTCACTGTCTTGGAATGTGGAAGTTTATTAACTTACACTGTGTCCTTCCTATGTCTCTTAAAGCCACCATAACCAGCATCTCTGTAGCCATAATATTTTGTTATCACATAGACAATGATCACAGAATATAAAGATAAGGAGAATATTATCTATCTACCTACCTACCTATCAAATCAATCAAACTAGGTAGAAAATAATTGGGGAATACATTCTTTTTTTCCCCCTAAGATAAATGACTGCACTTATTTGTGTTATTATGACTTAAAACTACATCACCATACCTAGCCAGTAACTGGTAAATTGGAAGACTGGTATTTATTACATAAATGGATGAATACCACCAGAATTTAGAGAGGCTATGTTAAGACTTCTCCAAGGTGGAGAAGTCAGTATTCTTCACTCAGAAGAACATTTTTGTGAATGTTCTTATATAAAGGAAAGTCTTGCCACAGGATAGTAGAATCAGGTATTTTAATAGGGGTGAAGTTATTCAAATGCATATCCATTATGATTTAGGGAGAGTTAGGAAATGCCATGGAACTTCATATGAACGAATGGTACCAACCTTCCGCAAGCTTGCATCTTTATTAAGCAAAGTGTTCTCATATGTATGTAACTGCATCTGAAAAGAGATAAATTTAGGGAAGGTCATTGAGGCATTGCTTTGGTGAAATATAATGCCACGAAATTATTCCAATAGGGAGACATGTTTCTCAAGCACTTTTAATGGGCACGCATTTCCTACTTTATGAACAACTTCCTCATCAGCCTCCCAACAACCCGAGAGGCCAAGGTTGTTGCCCTCACTTTACCAGTGAGGAAATCAAAGCTCCACACTATTAGGAGACTTGCCCAATGTCACACACAGTAAGGGGCAGACCTGAGGATAGAATATGAATCTTCAGCTCTAGCTAAGTGCTCGTCCCACGAGTCTACCATTCATATAACAAGAAGACCAATTGAATATTTTATTTTTTTTCAAAAATGAAAATGTGATAGGATAGGAGCACAGAGTCCATGTGAACATATAAGAAGACTCTTCCTCTTGGATAACAAGTACTATAGAAACCCACAGATTATCTAGTAATATAACCTAGACTTGCCAAAATCTGATTAGCCAGATTGCAAGAAAAAAAAAAATACTCTTCCTCTTTAAAAAGCATAGCTTAAAAATGTTCAAGATGTGTGTGTATGTGTGTGTGTGTGTGTGTGTTTTTAGCAAAGTAAATATTAGAATTTATTCACACCAAAAGCAAGCTTGTTGGCAAAGGCTTCTAAATATTATATATAGGGTGCCTGAGTGGCTCAGTAGTTAAGCGTCTGCCTTTGGCTCAGGTCATGATCCCAGGGTCCTAGGATTGAGTCCCACATCGGGCTCCCTGCTCAGCGGGGAGCCTGCTTTTTCCACTCCTACTCCCTCTGCTTGTGTTCCTTCTCTATCAAATAAATAAATAAAATCTTTTTAAAAATTACATACACACACACACACACACACATACACACATAGTTGAATTGAAAACCTAGAAAAATAATCAGCATAGTCAGAAGTAGAACCATCATAAAAATCATACATATTTGATGCCCCTTTATAGTTTTAAAGGTTTTTTCACATAATCATTTCATTTGAGTTTTTACCAAGTTTTGGGATTAGGTAGAAAATATCACAGCCATTTAGTAGATGAGATAATTGAGACTTAGAGAGGTTAACTACTTGTTTGAGGTCATACAGATTTTAAGTAGAGAGGACAGGATTTGAACCGAAGTCTTCTGATTCTTTCTACTACTTGTTCATGGCAGTTGTTTTCCAGAAAGAGTTATTCTTAAAATAAAATTAATTTGAATGTCTAAACTATGAGATATGTAAATATGTCCTAATATATGCATATGTATACACACACATACACATGGAACTTAGGTATCTGCTAGGAAACTTGAGAACTCCACATACGTACATGAAATTTAAGTACATCATTTCACACATACACTACAACAAAAAGTATTACTCAAAGAAACTATTAGATAATAAGTATGACAAAAATTCCTAAATTTATTAATATTCTTTAGTTTCCTAATAAGAATGTATGGAATATATAACAAAAATATACACTAAATATAGACTTCTTAGATGCAATATGGTTAAAAAATCATTTTTGTAGGCTATCATCCCTTAATTCAATGAAGGATAGATTTTTTTCTTCCCCCAATTCTCATTTTCTGCATTAAGAAGTCATAACAGCTGAATCTTTGCTGATTAAGGAATTTACAAAACCAGATACTCTTATATTAGAAATTGCCACTGCAATAAAAAATATAAATAGTTACAAGTGTTGGCAAGGATGTGGAGGGATCTGAGCCTTCATGTATAGCTGGTGGAAATATAAAATGGTACCAGGAGAGAGTGTGGAAGTTCCTAAAAAGGCACCTGGAGGCTCAGTCAGTTAAGCATCTGACTCTTGATTTTGGCTCTGGTCATGGTCTAAGGGTTGTGGGGTCAAGTCCTGTGTCAGGCTCCTCATTAGGCATGAAGCCTGCTTAGGATTCTCTGTCCATTTTCCTCTGTCCCTCACCCCACTCACATGTGCACACTCTTTCAAAAAAAAAAAAAAGGTCAAACATAGAGATATTATATGACCCAGTAGTTCCACTCCTAAATATATACTTAAAAGAAAATATTGATCACCACAAAACCATATACACAAATTTCATAGCAGTATTATTCATAACAGTCAAAAAGTAGATACAGCCCTAATGCTCATCAACTGGAGAATTGATAAATAAAATGTGGTGTAGCCATACAATGACATATTATTTAATAATAAAAGGAAATAAGGTATTGATACATGCTATAACATGAATGAATTTTGAAAAACATTATACTTAGTGAGAGAAACCAATCACAAAACATAGAGTATATATGATTCCATTTATATGCAATGTCCAGAACAAGGAAATATGTATTATAGAGACAAAAATTCTCTGGTGTGGTTGTCTAGGGTTGGTGGGGAATGGGGAATGACTGCTAAAGGGATTCCTTTTGGGATGATAAAAATGTTTTCAAATTGGGGCACCCGGGTGGCTCAGTGGTTTGAGCCTCTGCCTTTGGCTTGGGTCATGGTCTCAGGGTCCTGGGACTGGGCCCCACATTGGGCTCTCTGCTCCACAGGGAGCCTGCTTCCTCTTGTCTCCTCTTATCACCTGTTTGGTGATAGTTGCATATAAAACCACTGACTTACATACTTTATGTGGATTAATTCAATGGTATGTGTATTATATATCAATAAAGCCATTACATTTTTAAAAAACTGCTTTATACACTGGAATTCTGACATTATAGGAACACAAATTTCAACTTTATAATCAAAGGTTATTTTGTCAATAAGTTACATACACCTTCATAAAGTAATATTGGTTTGACAAAAGAAGATATTTGACCAGTATTTGGAAACTGCTTACTTGATGCTCTGTCTCAGTTTTAGACAATTCCTCAATCTTCTTTTCCAATTTATATATATCCATTATGTTCTTAGTATTCTGACATAAAAGAAGATAATATTCTTAGATTTAGAAAAAAAATAAAAGAACAAAGTTCTTTTTCAGGAAGTGGTATTTTCATCATTAACATCACAATCTATTTTAAACTAAGGAACAAAACTTTAGATTTTATCCAAAAGTAACAAGGTCCTTTTATCATGACCATCTAGGAATACCCTTGGGAATCCCTTCTTATCTTCCGTGGCCCCTTGGCCATGCACACTGCAGTCACATCTTAACCTTCAAACTTGTCACTCCCAACAAGTGTGACCCCTCCATTATTTTAATTGCAAACATCTCATTCTTCAGCCACTTTCTCTTTCCAGATTACTTCTTTGAGAGCCAACAAACCTTCAGGCTCCACTGAAGCCTGCTTTGGTCCTACCACCTTCTCATTATCCTTCCCCCTTCCTGTGAACTCAGTCCCCTCTTTCCTACAGCTTAAATTCTTCCATGGTCAATCATTATAATACCTCTCTTCCACTTCCCCTCCATTCCCTGGCTTCCCCCCTGCCTACCTCTTCGTATTTGCTTACGTTCTGCTTGCCACCCACTCCATGACAGCACCATTCCAGATAAACATTGTTAAAGAAAAATACAAATGAACCAACAGGTCACACATTCAATTCATAATTTTTAACTTCAATGTGGACTGGTGATCATTTCACACAACCCTAGTCCATTCATGTGGCCACTGACTTAAATTAGGGAATTACGAATTACACCAACTTCCCCACCCTACTCCACCCACACATGTCAACTCTAGCTGACCATCTGGTTTGTAAATAAAGTTTTATTAGAACACAACCATGCCTGATTTTTTCATATTGTCTATGGCTGCTTTCATATGGCAATGGAACAAGTGAGTTACAACAAAGGCCTTTTAGCCAGGCAAGCCTAAAAATATCCACTATCAGGTCCTTTACAGAAAGTTTACCAACTCCCAGCCCATTTCATCCCTTCTCTCTCCTGGAACTTCCAATACTCCAACTTCCTCACTACCAGCTGATGACTTCGCTTTTATGTCATGGAGACCTTAGAAACCATCAGAAGAGTATTTCCATATCACCAGAACGTATTGTAAATACATTTGGATATGTTATAAAGCATTTGATGATCTAACACTTCTTTCCACCTCCACACTCCACACACACTGCCTCAGTCAGCCCCCGGTAAATTTATGCCTGCATGTTACAAGAGCTCGTAATTGGTCTCTCACTTCTTCTCTTGTCCCACTACAGTTGATTTTAAATGCAGCAGCCAGAGTTATCTTGTCAAAATAAAATTTAGATCACATTTCTCCTCAGCTCAAAACTGTCCAATGACTCCCATCTCAGTCAGTGGAAACAGCCAGAGTCCATGCACTGTCTAGATGAGATGCTGTCGGTCTGGTTCCCTGAAGCTCTACTATTCGTGCTTGTCACCTCTGCTCCAGCTACACATGCCTCACTGTGCCTCAGAAAGAGCAGGAAGGCTAAACCTGAGGGCTTAACAGCTTAGTTTCCTCTGCCTGGAACACTCCTTCACTGATCAACTTCCTTTTGTTCTGACCAAATGATTAACTTCCTAGGGCTACTTTTCCCAACCACTCTAGTTTATATTGCACTTTTCCACAATTCTGTTGTCTGCTTTTCTTTCCTCCATAGCACTAATCACCACCTAACACGCTAGTTCCTCATGGGCCTTTCTACGTGAGCTTATATCCTCAACATCTAGAAGAGCGCCTGGCTCACGAAGGTCTCCCAATTGGCTGTGTGTTGAATGAATGAATCAATAAATGAAAGAAACTATCCAAGCTATTGTGCTGTTACTCTTCACAGTGCATTAGATTTTAATCCCCTAAAGGAATCTCAGCTATTAGTGATATTTATGTGCTTTTTCTAATGCAAGTCAAGAGTTGCAATGCTCTCATGGTGAAGGGTTCCACATGTTCCTCCTTCTACCTCAGTTCTGTGTAATTTTTTGACACTAGTCAATCATCTTAAATACAAGGAGAAAAATATCTTACACTGAGAGCTTAAATGCAAGGCACTAGTTTTATGAAAACCTGGTCTTGTTGCTACACCACGTTTAACTCTAATGCAGAGTTTCTTGCCAATCTTTTAATTGTTCCTTTCCAACCCACTCTAAGAGTGCTTTAATGTCTAGTTGACTCATGCACTTCATTACAGACTGTTCATCACAGCTTAATAAATACCCCTGATAAACTTATATAAAGCCCAATAAAAACTGTACATAAACTTGACATTAAAAAGGTACTTAGAATTTTCCTCCAAAATAGTAGCTTACAAGTAGCTCTGTTACCTGTTACTTCAATGCTTTAATGCTGTTGCTTAAAAAACTTAAGGCACAGAATTATTTCTTTAGACCTTTTACTAATATTTCCTAACGCATATGAAGTTCGTATGATTTACCAAATGGTTTCATATGCATTATTTTAATCTCCAAAGTAACTGTAGGGAATAGGTATTATTACCCCAAAAAGATAACTGGTTTTTCCAAAGTCAGACTTTCAGACCCAGTGACTAGGTCTTCGACTCAAGACTTTTCCCAGCAGTAGAATAATAATGGAAAATTAATAATGTCTACACTTTCCTTCTTAATTTATATTTATAAGGTTAATTTCATTTTATCTTAAATCTAAATTTCTTAAACCCCATTCTTCCGTGGATAATTACAAAGGTAATAATGCACTTCTTTTCAGACATAAAAGTCCTATACGCTCTTCTTCACTTGTAATTTGAAAAAGCAACGTGGTCTTTGGTTCATAGGAGCCTGAATATTCACATGATTTCTAATTAATCCAGAGTCAGAACTCACGCCTGTATGATTTCCATATGTTTATCTATACCTGTGTTTAACAATTTGAGCATACCTCTTCTTGGAGAATCCGAATCTTAAGAATCAGAGCCCGGTTTTCTGTCTCCTGATTAAGAGGAAGGAATTAAAAAGTATTTAGAAGTTTATGAAAATATCGCATATTTACTACTACTGAAGACTACTGACATTCTTTCTCTCTATCAACTTTAAACATGGTATTGACATGACACAAGGGAGCTTAGTCTGGGAATATTCTCAGTATGAAGCTAAGCCTTTGGCTTCTAGTTTCTTGGGATTTCTAAGAATTCACTCTTCTCTTTGACTCAATCTGACAGGGAGGGAAAGAGGAAAAACAAAAAAGGAATAGCCTGGCTTCTTTCGCTGCTCCTTTCCCACTGTCTGTTTACCACGGGCAGCATGAATTCATCTATTACGTGGTTTGCCCAAAGTTTCTCAGCCATTGCAGTCAGGACCCGGATGCCGGCAGTCTCTGACTCGCAGGAGTGGCTACTCACTCATTTCTCAACATTTCCTCCACAGGCAAGTTCCTCTGTGGTCCCAAATTGAGTCTTCCCTGTACTACATTCAGAGACATGCAGTCATCTGACACTGAAGGAGTCTAGTCCCTTCTAGTCTAGCCTGAGTAGCACATTGTGCTGCTGAGGCAAGAGCTAAACTAATCTGTGTTAGTTGTGGGAATGCCTTAGGCCTGGCATCCCAGTCTCTTGTTCCTTACAGATCTAAGAAAGAACTAGTCTGAATGACAGTCATCTGACCCCACCATTGTTAGCAATGCTAGAATACTGCTGGAATATATAAGGATTTGAAAGATTATTACTAAACTAGATAAGAGTTTAACATTCTCAATTAAAAAACAACTACTTTTTTGGCAGTAAAGCTTAGTCTAAATAATGTTTTGCTCTAAAAATTTCAAGCCTGTGTTTATTTAGTGTAAGGACTGATTTGTGGAGCTTCTTAATAATCTATAAGTACTAAGATAATGGATTTTTTTTAAAACCCGACAACAAGGTGAAAATGTGGTGGAGAACTTTTTTTTTTTTTTTTTTAAGAAAATTCAAGTGGCTTTTGGTATCAGGTATTTATGAATTCACCTCTCAGCTCCAGGAGCATTCCAGAGATCTTCTAGATCTTCACAAACCACTGTGAATATGACTAATTTGTAAAGAATTTTAATCTTGGCTGAAAAGAAAAACAGTTTATCCTATTTGCCTTTGCTCTTCTAAGGTATTACCAATTCATTCATCAGCCCACTGACTTCTGATTTTTGCCTCCAAATAAACCCTCTTGGATTTCAGTTATGTAACCTATGTGCCAAATTCAAAGTACTTGAATGACTTACTAATTGTTTGTTCTGGGTTACAATCACCGTCTTCTGCTCTTCAGAAGCATTCATACCAATTTTCAGTTCCTCCAGCTCTTCTTCTAACAGATTTGTTCTCATAATAGCTTGGTGGGCACTGTTGTGGGATGTGGGGGGGGGGGTAGCAATGAGCAAAACCTCAAATATAACCGTCAAAGATACAAAGTAAAGCCAAGCACTATTTTCGGACCCAAGCTGAAAACCACTAAAGGCTTAAACAGATGTCAACAATAGTAAAAATACACCCGTGATCTTTCATGGTCCTTAGAAAAGGAAGAGATTTGGGGGAAGTGTGGTGGGGGGAAGAAAGATAGAAGGAAACAAACATATTCTTGAGGATAAAGATTTGGAGTCTCCGTTTGAAATTCATCATTGGTTTCACCACATGGTTGGTTCTCTCCTTCAATTAAGATATACTATTTGGCTAATGTAATTCTATAAATATTATGAAATATTTTTTTTACATAATGCAATGTAATTACATTATTAATTATATTAGTAATTAATGTAATGTAATTCTACAAATATTAAATAATACCATGTTCCAGGTGCTGTATGCCACAAAGAAGCCTATGATGGTAGCAAGAGACATAGTCCTTGCCCTTGTAGCAGTTGAATATTAGTGAAGGAGACAACCACTAAACAAATAAATCATTACAAATCGTGTCTGTGTATTTTACTTTAGAAGTTTATTATAGCATTGTTTACAATCCCAAACAACCTAAATGTCCAACAGCAAAAAACTCTATTAAATGAATTATGGTAATCCAGATCATTGAATTGCTTATTAACATTCCCACTGGATTATAAACTGTTTTCTGAGCAGGAACTCAAAGAAGGTACCATTTTTTTCCTCACTCAGGAATTACATTGATCATTCAACAAATGATCATACAACAAAAGGTTGTACCAGGCATTATGTTAGGCCCCGAAGAAGACAAAAGTGAGTCCAATTATGAGAACTCTAACTTCCTGGAATTTATAGACTAAAAGGGTAAGCAGACAATCATAATTATAATATGGTATGGTAAGAACCAAGACTAGAGTGAACCCAAGTTCTGTAGATACTGTGTAAAAGGCAGACAGCTCAGATAATGGGAAGGTGTGGAGGAGTGGGAAGAAAAAACAGAGGCCCACTGAGGGGCTGCAAGCTGTTATATATCGTGGGAGCCTAGAATGGAAAATAGGAGTAGAGGTAAGTAACAGAAACCCCATCAGGAAGGACTCTGCAAACTGAGTTTCATCTTGAGGGTGATAGGGGGTCAATGGAAGTGTTTAAAGCAGGGGCATGATGTGGTCAGACTGGATTTAGGAAGAGCACTCCTGCCCCTGGGACACGAGTTTTGGAAAGGCAGGGAGACGAATCAGGAGGCTGTTGAGGGATCCGGGTGAAAGATGATGGGTAGTTGAACTAAGTCGTAGATTCATCTAAGACACAGATATTTTTTTTTTAAAGATTTTATTTATTTATTTGACAGAGAGAAATCACAAGTAGATGGAGAGGCAGGCAGAGAGAGAGGGAAGCAGGCTCCCTGCCGAGCAGAGAGCCCGATGCAGGACTCAATCCCAGGACCCTGAGATCATGACCTGAGCCGAAGGCAGCGGCTTAACCCACTGAGCCACCCAGGTGCCCCAGACACAGATATTTTTTTAAAAATATTTTGAATATTTCAAATAAATAATAAATAAACCTATTGTGGAATGGAGAAAGCTTAAGGTAAGCAGTTCTTTTTACTTATTTTAAGATAAGCTTGGAGGCTGGACTGGCTGGCCAAAAATGATGAGGGAAAGAATCCATGGTCAGAATGCTCTACTGTCTTTCCAGGTTAACTTAGAACTTTTCTGTTCAAAATTTTAGCACCTACATCTGTAACTGCAGTCTTTGTGAGAAACTTGTTGCTTTTTACCTGAAGCTCAGGCATCTCCTCACAATTCATTTTATCAATGCTTGATACTATATATGTCCCCCAGGTCCTTTGTCCTTTTATATCTTAAGCTAAAGTCCTAACTTTTCTTACCATCTGACATCCTTATCATGCACCCTACAAGCATATTTTAAACCCAACTTGTCAATGAATCTCTCATAACATAGTTGTCCTTTAACCAACATGGCATTAGATGCACCAGCCCGCCCAAAATATCTATGTGTAATTTTTGATTCTCCAAAAACTAAACTACTGATAGCTTATTGTTGACGAGAAGCCTTACCAATAACACAAATAGTTGATTAACACATATTTCCTATGTTATATGTATTATATACTGTATCCTTGCAATAACGTTAGAGAAAATAAAATGTTATTAAGAAAGTCATAAGGAGGGACGCCTGCGTGGCTCAGTGGGTTAAAGCCTCTGCCTTTGGCTTGGGTCATGATCCCAGGGTCCTGGGATTGAGCCCCACATGGGCTCTCTGCTCAGCTGTGAGCCTGCTTCCTCCTCTCTCTCTGCCTGCCTCTGCCTACTTGTGATCTCTGTCTGTCAAATAAATAAATAAATAAATAAAATCTTTAAAAAAAAAAAAAAAAACAGAGGTCAGGGGCGCCTGGGTGGCTCAGTGGGTTAAAGCCTCTGCCTTTGGCGCAGGTCATGATCTCAGGGTCCTGGGATCAAGTCCCGCATCAGGCTCTCTGCTCAGCAGGGAGCCTGCTTCTTCCTCTCTCTCTCTGCCTGCATCTCTGCCTACCGTGATCTCTGTCAAATAAATAAAATCTTTAAAAAAAAATGAAAGTCATAAGGAAGAAAAAATATATTTACAATACAGTGCTGTATTTATTGAAGAAAATTCATGTGTAAGTGGACCAATACAGATCAAATCTGTTATTCAAGGGTCAACGGTACTTAGCATGGGAATTTGCATGGGTAAGAATTCAGCTGAACCCCAGAATGCTTTGGAGAGATCCACAGTTGGTCAACAGGCATATTGATCTTAAATAGACAGCACTGCTTCGAATGACATAAAGGATATCATTGCTAGAGAAGAACTGACAAACACTGCTGGCAAAAATCTAAAATAGTACAGCTGCTTTGGAAACAGTTCGGCCGTTCTTCAAAGTAAGGCACTACACAGCAGCTTCACTTCTAGGTAATATACCTAGGAGAACTAAAAGCCTATGTTCACACAAAAACCTGTATACAAATGTTCACAGTAGCAGTATTTATAATAGCCAAAAAATGATAATACCCCCAAATATCCATTCTCTGAAGAATGGGTAGACAAAACTGTATGTCCATACAACAGAACACTATTAAGCCACAAAAAGGAAGGACGTCATTCCACATATGTTACATGGAACCTTGACAACATTTTGCTAAGTGAAAGAAACCAGACACAAAGGTCACATATTATATGGTTCCATTCCTGTGAAATGGTCAGTACAGGCAAATCCACAGACAGATTAGTGGTTGTCAGGGGCGGAGAGGGAGGGAAATGGGGAGTGACTGCTAACAGCTCTGTGTTTCCTTTTTGGAGTGATGAATTAGATCAATGTAACTGGCTGCACAACCTTGTGAATCTACTAAAAAACACTGAATTGCACACTCTAAAAGGGTAAATTTTTATACCATGTGCACTATTACCCAATTTAAAAAACAGACTTTTTTTTTTTTTAAAAAGGGAAAAGAAGGGAAAGCTCCCAGCATACTCTACCCTTCTCAATGGTTCACCTTTTTATCTGATGGCGCAATTCAGTGCAATCCTTTGATAACTGGCAGTTAGCGTCTTCCAAGGTTTCTAATGCTGATTTAAACTTATTATTTTCCTCCTCCAATTTCTGCTTGTTAGAATGCAAGTCTGCTACATAGGTCATCAAATCAGACACCTCTCTGTGGGTGAAAGAATGAATGAGAATCATCTCCAACATCTCCAATTCCTCCCAATCAAAACAAGGCATGTATCACTGTGCGACTTTCTATTTTATCCCTTTCCATCCTTGTAAGTGTAGTCCATTTATACAATAAATATTTATTCAAGCACTGTTACAGTAGCAGAGATTTTTCCAAAATTTCCAAATATTCAGGATCTGTCAGCTGTGAAGCCAGGTGCCACAGTTTTGTTTTGTTTTTTGTTTTTTATTTTTTTAAGATTTTATTTATTTATTTGACAGAGATCACAAGCAGGCACAGAGGCAGACAGAGAAAGAGGAAGGGAAGCAGGCTCCCTGTTGGGCAGAGAACCCGATGTGGGGCTCGATCCCAGGACCCCAGAATCACAACCCAAGCTAAAGGCAGAGGCTTTAACCCACTGAGCCACCCAGTCACCCCTGGGTGCCACAGTTTTGTTAATTCTTTTCCACTTTGCTTCTAACACTGGCCTCTGACTACAATGAAGTTTCCATTTCTGCCAGGGTTATGATAGATTCTGAAATAAATTGACACATTGTTACTCTTTCAGCCAAGGGATCTTGGCAGGTTTTAATAGGCCTTTAACTAGGAAACAATTCCTAGACACTTATGTTTGCAGCCTGCAGTTCACAGTTTAGTATTCGTCTTTCCTAATATTTTCTACAGCATGTGAATGTTTGTGTCGCTCTCAACCCTGACATTAGATCACAGTCCCTTTGAGACTGCGTGCTTCATGGAGTCCCAGGCTTTCTCTACCTTTTTGCCATTTTATCCCAAAGGTTTGGTCCACATTCCTACCAAACCTTTTTGCATGGACAAACTCAAAGGGGCAAAGAGAAAATAAGGGAGGGACAGAATTTCCTCTTGATATCTAAAACTCATACACATCTAGTGGAAAACAACTTTTCCCACTCATATCTGTAAGTCTATTAAAGAGGTGCTTTAAAAACAATCACCCAAAGTGCTTAAGGTCAGTGTCATAATTCTACCTCAGATGGAACTTGTTTTCCATGGAAAGCACATGAAGTTAATGTGAGAGAAGGATTTTATTAGGGAGGAAATGTTAATTCATATAATACTAGTCTTATATAAATCATGCTCCTGGTGAAATTTGTTCTAATGCAAATTGAGACAGAATAGTTAAAGAAAAGACTGGCTAGCCACACACAAGCACACACACTAAGTGGCTTTATCATAAGTAAGACAGGCAGACCTATGAAATAAATGAGAAAAAGAAATAAGAGGTGCTTGAGAAAGCATTACAAATAAAAAGGCTTATGCTCTCGCTTCGGCAGCACGTATACAAATAAGAAGGCTTACAAGACTCCTTTAGACGAATCTCCACTCAAAGCCTCGAAGCTCCGTGACGTAGGCTCTGTGGTCATCTTAACTGAAACACATACAAGAGGGTTTTATGAATAATCCATTTCTCTAAACCACAAGAAAGTGGCAGAACCAACAGGAAGAAACACATACATACTTGCTCTACTTGATTTTATACTGTCCTGTTCAAAACCGGCATCATCGATCCTGCTGCCTGATCCACCTCTCATTCTGTCCCTGCTATCAAAGACACAAAACCATTGAGTCGGGATTCTTCACCAGCACAAAGCCCAGCTCATTTTTCAGATGTGCTCTGTAACTTTTCTGTTCAGGTATTTCTTTCTGGATTTTTTTTAAAGATTTTATTTATTTATTTGACAGACAGAGATTACAAGTAGGCAGAGTGTCAGGCAGAGAGAGGGGGTGGGGTAAGCAGGCTCCCTGCTGAGCAGAGAGCTCGATGTGGGACTCGATCCCAGGACCCTGAGATGACTTGAGCCAAAGGCAGAGGCTTTAACCCACTGAGCCATCCAGGTGCCCCTTTTTCTGGATTTTAAAACTATCTATTCATTCAGCAACTATTTGGAGTTCAACATTGTGCTTAGGTGGGGTGATAGAAAAGAAACTTAAGGCATTAACTCTATTTTCCATAACGTTTTTATCTAACCTGGAAAAAACAATGTGCCTGCAGAAGTAGGAAGGTAATGATGTGCAGCAGCTATGGTTGGCAACGGGAGGCCTCAAGGGATTAGGACGGCAACAGTTTGGAGTAATAAGTGAACATTTGCTGAAGTAACAAATTTAAAAAATTTTTAAACTTTAAGTTCTTAAATTTAAAAATCTTAAAAATTGGGAATGAGGGCACCTGGGTAGCTCAGTGGGTCAAAGCCTCTGCCTTTGGCTCAGGTCATGATCCCAGGGTCCTGGGATCGAGCCTCACATCAGGCTCTCTGCTCAAAGGGGCCCCTGCTTCCTCCTCTCTCTCTCTGCCTGCCTTTCTGCCTACTTGTGATCTCTGTCTGTCAAATAAATAAAATCTTTAAAAAAATAATTGGGACTGAAAAGGCATGAACAACTAATATCTCAGGATATATTCATGGTGTTAATCATTTTTCCTTCTCATGGAAAACCAAGTTGAACCTAGACAAATTGTACTTTGAGCACTGGCTCCTGAAATTGGGGAAAGCTCTCTATATTCCCCTGTCCAGTACCCAAATTCTAGCTCTAACCCTCAAAATAAACAGATTAAAGTTTCAGCCATTTCCTTTTTAAGAGTTTCTATACTATGATGTAAGTTTTACTTAATCTTTCTAAATGCCAACTACTTAGACTGTTTCTGGAACAGCTACAGAATTCTCTATATCTGTACTAACATCTCATTGCGTTTCAATGTGAGAGGTCTGTCAGAATAAATCACGTACCACTTTACTATTGATAGCTCTATATCATCACCATTTGAGTTTCTGTTCTTCTATTTTCTGTTTATACTTCCCATGTTTTCTTCACTTTTGTTATAAAAATTGGTTTTTTCTGTTGCCCTCACACTATTTTATAATGGATTAATTATTTTATTATACAAACTGAAGTATTACAGAAATATGGGAAAATGCAGGAGAAAATAACAATGTTGAAACCATCATGGAAAGATAGTCATTTCCAAATATATTCTTCCCCACTTTCTTCATGCTTATTTTTCTTGATAAATATGGGTTTATAATACATATATCTATTAATGGTCATACTTGAAATAAATATACATGAATATTTTCTCAGATGTTTAATAATTTTGAATGATTATTTTGGATTCTAGTGGATGGAAGAATAATTTATTAATCTGACTATATTAAAATGTATAAGTTGCTTATATTTAGCACTATCAAAAACACACATATTAGGGATATGATTTCTTACTTTTCTTGAAGTTACATGACTAGCCCAAATACCTCACATAATTTTAATCACATAATTTCCTAAATCATTCTTGAAAAAACTATACAACTTGCACTACCACAATGTAGGAATGGAGACTTATTTCTCCACCTACCCTGACAACACGGGGTAGAGTCATTCTTTTAAAATTTTGCTAAACTGATGGGCAAAACTGGTATGCTGTTTTTATTTGTATTTCTTTGATTACTAGTAAAATCAGATATTTTTATGTATTTATCTTGCTTTCATGATTAACTTGCTCTTGGCAAACAACATTTTGGTTATCTTTTCTTAAGTCATCTAGACATCCTAATCCTACATGAAATCTAGTAAGTTTTGTCACTTTTCAGGCTTGCAATTTTATTTAAGAAAATTTCTAATATAGAAAAGCTGGTAGATGGTGGCTGATTAAAAGCCAGAGAACTTAGGCATCCTGTGAAAGAATGAAAAATTTCTCCAGGTTCCTCCACAGAATGATAGCTGTATGGGATCAGGCATATTCTCCACCTTCATCGTTTTTCACCCCAGTTCTACAACTTTTTTCCTTTTCCCTTTAGTTTCCCTTTATCCTAGGCTTTCAAATTACATTCACTGCCTGATTATCCCCCACTGACCTTTAAAGGGCACTCACTCTGAGTTTAAATGCATTTGAAGATTTGCCGTCATTATCAATAATCTGCTTGACTCCTATGTCAGTTCAATTCTTTGTGGCAACGAAATAATATGTGCTGCCTTTAATCACAATAAATGGATGTTACAAGGATTAACATAACTAATATAATACATTCTCAAAGCACGCTCATCCCTGCCATGTGTACACATATGCTCATCAACATCATTATCACTTGGAAATAGGCTAGAAATGCAAATTATCAGGCTTCACTGTAGACCTACAGAATCATGGTGGGGGGGGGGCAACAATCAGGCATGATAAATAGTTCAGGTGATTCCAGTGCATGCTACCGTGTGAGGAGCACTGGATTATCAAGGAGTACTTCCATCAACACAAAAACACAGTGATTAGCATTAGCTGTAATCAGTTGTTAAAACAGAACCTGGATATTTATCCTGTTGGAACTATGATTATTATTTTTTAAAAGATGTATTTATTTGAGAGAGAGCAAGATCTTGGGGTGTGAGAACAGTGGGGAGAGGGAGAGGTGGAGGGAGTCTCAAGCAAACTCCACACTGAGTGCCGAGCTGGACATGGGCTCATCTCATGACCCTGAGATCATGACCCGAGCTGAAACTAAGAACTGGACACTCAACTGACTGTGCCACCCAAGCGTCCCAATGATTACCATTTGATTCTACAGCAAGCCATCCATTCTTTCATGACGGCATGAAAAATTTCCAGGTCCACAAGCAGGTCTCCCTTTTTAGGGTCAAGTATGTTCCATAACTCCTCAAGTCCACGATCTTCATGATTTTGACTACTTTCTTGTTTCAGATAATCTATTATTTTGGCAACTCCTACTGAACCTTAGGAAGAAAAGCAAATTAATTTTGAAAGATGTATTAAGATTATGCTTTAAAAGTGAGGAGTGAAGTACTCAGCTTTCTCAAGACACTTGAGCCCTGGAAACATGCCACAAAACCTTCACAGTCCTGCTGAGTTGGCATGGTAGAGTGGAGAGAGCCCTGGCTTGGGCTGAAGTCTAACAGACCTGGTGTCCGATCTTGATGCTGGAATTTACCAGGTGTGTTGATTTGGGAAAATTTCTTAATCTCTTTAAGCCTCATTTTCCTAATCTGAGAGATGGGGATGATAAAATGTACCATACACAGTTGTTGTGAGGTTTAAATACACATGATATATACAATCAATAATCACCTGTGAGAGTAATCAAAGGGTCACCTTATTTCTGTCTCCCCTTCTTTCCTTAAAAAGCTTTCAGTGAATACCAACAGCATCTTTCACAGAACTAGAATAATCCTAGCCCAGAAATTAAACCCATGTTTAAGTGATCAATTAATCTGTGGCACAGGAGGCAAGAATATATAATGGAGAAAAGACAGTCTCTTCAATAAATGCCTCTGGGAAAGCCGGACAGCCACATGGAAAAGAATGAAACCAGACCACTTTTTTACACCAGAAACAAAAAATAAACTCAAAATGGATTAAAGACCAAATTGGTGAGATATAAAACCATAAACCTCGTAGGACATCTGGAGAAGATGGCAGAGTAGGAGGATCCCAAACTCATCTCATCCCATGGATAGATACACTGAGATAACAGCTACATCAGTGTAAACAATCCAGAAAATAATCTGAACACTGGCAGAACACTCTCCACAGTTAACTGTAGGAAAGAGGCCACATAAAAAAAGGCAGGAAGTGTAGAGACATGATTGGGAACCAGATTGACTCATATGACTATCTAAAGGAAAGAGGGACACGAAAGGCACAGAGAAGAGAAAGGAGTACACCCCACACCAGGAATCCCAGGCATCGGGGATCTGCATTGAGAAGACGAATCCCCATAAACCAGAGGGGCTTAAGTTTGCAAGTTCTTAAAAGCAGTGGGGCTTAACATCTGGAACCTTAAAAAGCAGGAGGCATGGCTCTGGGAGAGCAGGAAGGGGATGGAATCCTGCCTTTAAGAGACAGCATAACAAACAACACTGCTGAGATGTGACAAAGAAGCAGCAATTTGAAAAGCACCTAGGATATATAGGAAGATTTATTTCCTAATTTTAGAACATGTGCAGAAGGGACAGGGACCAGTGGGAGACTCCTCCAAGAAAAAAAGTGCTGGCATCACTATCCTTTCCCCCTGCCCAGCCTAGATATACGGACACCTGCAGGAACCTGCACAGTGTGAACACTTTCCACTTAGAATGTTAACAGTGACCCTGCCCCAGCATTCTCCTGTGGACCCACTCAATCCAACACACCTTCGGCAGAAATCCATCCACAGCAGTGCCCCATGCCTGGGAGGGTGCAAGAGTCCCAGGAGGGACCAGCACCACTCCAAACTGACACCTGCCCCAGGAAGGGGGAAAGGTAAGCATATACATCAGTTTGACTGTGGCCCCAAAAAAGGGCAGGGAGCAGACATCTGGTCTGACTATAGGATCCACTCACCAAGAAAGCTTCTCAGGGGATAACACAGGAAAGAGAGCCTTTCAGTTCTATGTGACCACAGCTCTGGCGAACCACCAGTCTGATCCAACTCAAGATAAAGGTGGCTCCAGAGTAGTCCACTAACCACACAGGGACCAAATCCTGCCCCAACAGGCAAGGAGAACCATTGCAGATGACTGGACTGAAGGCAAATGTGGCTCAGCCACAACTGTAGGGTGCGCACAAAACGCATAGGAGACACTCCTGAAGTGTCTGAACAAGTATCTGAACAAGAGACTGTTCTAATGAACAAGAGACATCACATTGCAGGACCCTACAGGACCTCAGCCTCATGAGGCCTCCTCTTTCAAGAACAAGAGATGCAGCTGAGTTTCCTAATACATGGAAACAGACAGAGAAAATCAAACAAAATAAGGTGACAGAGGAATATGTCCCAAATGAAAAAAGAGGGCAAAATCACAGCAAGAGAGCTGAATAAAACAGAAGTAAGGGATATGACAGTTAGAGAATTTAAAGTAATGGTAATAAAGATGCTCAACAGACTTGAGAAACGGGTGGAGGATCTCAGTAAGACCCTCAACAAAGAGATAGAAAACAACAACAACAAAAAGAACCAGTCAGAGACATGCCTGGGTGGCTCAGTAACTTAAGTATTGGACTCTGACCTCAGGTCAGGTCTTGATCTCAGAGTCATGAGTTCAAGCCTTCAATGTAGAGTCTATTAAAAAAAAAAAAAAAAGAAAGAATTAATCAGAGATAAATAATTCAATACTTGGAATTTAAAATGCACTATAGAGAATAAATAGTAGACTAGAGGAAACAGAAGAATGGAGATCAGTGACCTGGAGAGCAGAGTAGTGGGAAGAGATCTAGTTGAACAGGAGAAAGAGAAAAGAATAATAATGAGTCTAGATTAAGGGAATTCAGTGACACCATCAAGTGTAATAATGTTGACATTAAAGAATCCTAGGAGAAGAGAGAAAAGGAGAAGAAAATTTATTTGAAGAAATAGTAGCTGAAAACTTTCCAACTTTGGGGAAGGAAACACAAATCCAAACCCAGGAGGCACATAGAGGGCACAAAAAAAAAAATCAACCCAAGCAGGTCTATACCAAGACACATAATCAAAATGGCAAAAAGTAGTGAATAAAGGGAACTTTAAAAGCAGCAAAAGAGGGGCACCTTAGCAGCTTAGTCGGTAAGTGTCTGACTCTTGATTTCAGCTCGGATCATGATCCTGGGGCTGGGGGTGGGGGTGGTGTTTCCTGAGACTGAGTCCTCTATTGGCCACCATGCTCAGCAAGGACTCTGCTTGAGAATTCTCTCTCCCTCTGCCCCTCCTCTTCCTGTGTATGTTTTCTCTCCTTCTTTCTCTCAAATAAATAAATAAATCTTAAAAAAAAAAATCAGCAAGAGAAAGAAAACAGTTACATACAAGGAAACCCCATAAGGCTCTCAGCTGATGTCTGAGCAGAAATTCTGCAGGCCAGAGGAGAGTGGCATGATATATATTCAAAGTGTCAAAATAAATAATAATAATAATAATTTTTTAAAAAACTGCAACCAAGAATACTCTATCCAGCAAGGTTATCATTCAGAAAAGAAGAACAGATAATGAGTTTCCCAAACAAAATGTAAAGGAATTCATGACAATAACCAGCTTTATAACTAATGTTAAAGGGGATTCTGTGAGTGGAAAGTAGGATGCACAAAAGCACTACGATTAAGTATATCTATAAAAATCAGTCAAGGAATTCACAAAATAAAAGTATGAAACTATATAGCAAAAATACAGGTGGCAGAGAAGTAAAACTTTGTGCTTTAAGACTGGATTCAAACTTAACTGGCCATCAATTTAATATAGTGTGCTAAATGCGTAAGATGTTATATATAAACCTAAAGGTAATCACAAGTCAAAAACCTATAACAGATATGCAAAAAAATAAAAAGAAAAGAATCCAAGCATATAACCAAAGAAAACCAGTATGGAAAGAGCCCAAATGTCCATCGACTAATGAATGGATAAAGAAGACATGGTATATATATACACAATGGAATATTATTTAGTCATCAAAAAGAATGAAATCTTGCTATTTGCAATGACGTGGATGGAGCTAGAATGTATTATGCTAAGTGAAATAAGCCAGTCAGAGAAAGACAAAACATGATTTCACTCATATGTGGAATTTAAGAAACAAAACAGAGGAACTTACAAGAAGGGGGAATAAAAAGAAAAGGAAGCAAACCATAACAGACTTAAATATATAGAACTGAGGACTGATGAAGAGAGGTAGGCAAATAGGTGATGGGTATTAAGAAAAGAAGTTCTTGTGTTGAGCACATGATGTTTTATATAAATGAGGAATCACTAAATTCTACTCCTGAAACCAATATTATATGTTAACCAACTAGAATTTAAATAAAAATTGGGGGAAAAAATTTAAAAAGGTTAAAAAACCAAAAAAGGCAAAATAAAACACATAAACAGAAACAAATGTTAACCTCTTCCAGAGACACCCTCATAGACACCCCCATAAATATAGTTTGACCACTATCTGGGCATCCTTTTTTCTAATCAAGTTGACACATAAAATTAAGCATCACGCACTGTTGTAGCCATTTAAAAAAAACACTAAAAGTAGCTAATATTTGGGGGAGTCATGGGCTTTCAATATCTGAGAAGAAATGCTCCTTTGTAGAATTTTTAAAGATATGTAATAGGTAGGCTCTGAGAGTGACCTTGGAAGGCTAACAAACACTTCTTATTGGAAACATATAGATTTGTGTACATTAAGATTTGTATAGATTAAGATAAATAGGCAAATACTTCTGGAATGTCACAAGAATCAAGTACTCTAAGCTTCCACATAGATTATGTTCTTTGTCTCAATGTAACATTTATTTGAAGCACAAATTTTGGTTCCTAAGATTCTATCCTATGCAAATCATAATGCATGTCCTTATGGAAAGATAAAGATTGTACGATATGAAGAAAGAAAGAGAACCAGCAAATCATAAAAGAGGAGGCAAGAGAAGAAAGGAACAAAGAACTACAAAAACAACTATAAAGGTAACAAAATGGCAATAAGAATGTACTTATCAATTACTTTTTAAGATTTTATGTACTTATTTGACAGACAGAGATCATGAGTAGGCAGAGAGGCAAACGGTGGGATGGGGTGGGGAGAACAGAGAGCTGAGCAGCTGAGCAGAGAGCCCAATGTGGGGCTTGATCCCAGGACCCTGGGATCATGACCTGAGCCGAAGGCAGAGACTTCAACCCACTGAGCCATCCAGGCACCCCATTATCAATTACTCTGAGTGCAAATGGACTAAATGTTCCAATCAAAAAACCAAGGTGACAGGGTGGATAAACAAACAAGAATCATTGATATGTGGCCTGCAAGAGACTCATTTCAGACCTAAAGACACATGCACATTAAAGGTGAAGAGATGGAAAAGCATTTTCATGCATATGACAGTGAAAACAAAGCTGGGGTAGCAAATCTGTATCAGACAAAACAGACTGTAAACCAAAGACTATAACAAGAGACAAGGATACTGCTAGTGATAAATAGAACAATACAAAAAGATATACCCCATTTACATCAACGGATAGATCATCTAGACAGAACGTCAAAAATGAAACAGTGGCTTTGAATGACACATTGGACCAGACAGATCTAACAGATATATTCAGAACATGTGATTCAGGGATGTCTGGGTGGCTCAATTGGTTAAGCAACTGCCTTCAGCTTGGGTCATGATCTCAGGGTCCTGGGATCGAGACCCATGTTAGGCTCCCTGCTCAGTGGCGAGTCTGCTTCTCCCTCTCCATCTCTGCACTGTTCATGCTCTCAATCTCTCTTTAAAAAAAAAAAAAAAAAAAATCCCATCCTAAAACAGAAGAATTCATACACTTCTCAATTGCACAAGAAATGTTTTCCAGAATAGATCACATGTTAGGCCACAAAACAAGTCTCTATAAACAAAAAAACAAACAAACAAAAAAAAAAAGGTGCGTCTGGGTGGCTCAGTGGATTGAGCCGCTGCCTTCGGCTCAGGTCATGATCTCAGTGTCCTGGGATCGAACCCCACATCGGGCCCTCTGCTCAGCAGGGAGCCTGCTTCCCCCTCTGTCTCTGCCTGCCTCTCTGCCTACTTGTCATCTCTCTCTCTGTCAAATAAATAAAATCTTTAAAAAAAAAAAAACAAGTCATACCATACATCTTTTCAGACCACAACAGTATGAAACTAGAAATCAAGCACAAGAAAAATTAAAATTAAATTTTAATTAAAATTAAATTGAATTAAAATTAATTAATAAAATTTAATTAAATTTTAATTTTAAAAAATTAAAATTAAAGAGGTTAAATATCATGCTACTAAACGATGAATGGTTCAACCAAAAAATCAAAGATAAAATAAAAAATACATGGAGACAAATTAAAATGGAACCACAATGAGCCCTAATCTTTGGAATATAGCCAAAGCTTTTGTACATAGGGAAGAAAAAGCACAAATAAAACACAAAAACAGTAGAAAAAGGAAATAATAAAGATTATAGCAGAAATAAAGAAAATAGAAACTAAAATAACAATTGAAGAGATCAATGAAACCAGGACCTGGTTCTGTGAAAAGATCAGCAAAGTTGATACATCTTCAGCCGGCTGCAGGGGTGCGGAGAAAAAAGAGGGGAAGGGGAAGGGAAGGGAAGGGAAAAGAGGAAGGAAGGGAAGGAGGGAAAGAAAGGAAGGGAGGAAGAAGGTAGAAAGCAAGGAAGAAAGAAAGAGGGAGAGGGGAAAAAATCAACACAACAACAACAACAAAAAAACAAAGACTAAGGATTACAAGAGAATATTATGAAAAGTTATATGCCAACAAACTCGACAAACTAGAAGAAAGGGATAAATTCCTAGAAACATACAACCATCAAAACTGAATCAGAAAAAAAAGTAGAAAACGTGGACATACCGATTACCAACAAGGTGATTTCATCTGTAATAAAACAAACAAAAAAACCTCCCAACAAATAAAAGTTCAGAATCAGATGGCTTCACAGGTGAATGCTACCAAACATTTATGAGACTGACACACTGCCCACTGCGCTAAGAGGGTCACTCTACCAAACAATTAAAGAAGAGTTAATACTTACTCTTCTCAAACTATCCGCCCCCACCACCAAAAAAAAAAAAATTAGGAAAGAAGGAAAAGCTTCCAACTTTATTCTCTGCAGCCAGGATTACCCTGAAACCAAAAACAGACACTACCAAAAAAGAGAACTACTGACCACTATCTATGATGACCATAAATGCAAAAATTCTAGCAAACTGAATCCAACAACACATTAAAAAGATCCTTCTTCATGATCAATTGGGATTTGCATTGCAAATATTGCAATGCAAATTGGATATTGGATATTGCATCCAGGATATCCTGGATGCAACTGTGGTTCAATATTTGCAAATCAATCAATATGATACGTTACATCAACATCCTGTTGTTGGAAGGATAAAAAACAATCATTTCAGTAGATGCAGAAGAAGCATTTGACAAAGTACAACATCATTCAGGATTTTAAAAAAATAAAAAACTTCAATAAAGTAGGTTTAAAGGGAGCATACCTCAACATAATAAAGTTCAGATATGAAAAAGCCACAGCTTACTTTTCCCCTAAGATCAGAAACTAGGCAAGGGTGTCCACTCTCACCACTTTTATTCGTCATAGTACTAGAAGTCCTGGCCATAGCAATCAGAAAAGAGAAAGGAATAAAAGGCATCCAGATTGGTAAGGAAGAAGTAAAATATTTACTATTTGCGGAAGACATGAGACTGAAGAATACCCAAAGACTCCACCAAAAAGCTAGTAGAACAGATGAATTCAGTGAAGTTGCAGGATACAAAAATCAATATACAGAAATCCATTGCATTTCTATATATTAATAATGAAGCATAGAAAGAGAAATTAAGAAAACAATCTCATTTACAATTGCACCAATACCTAAAAATTAACTTAACAAAGTACTTGAAAAGCCTGTACTCTAAAAACTATATAAAACACTGTTGAAAGAAATTTAAGAGGACACAAATGAATAGAAAGATATTCCATGCTCATGGACTGGGAGAACAAATATTGTTAAAGTGTCCATACTACCCAAAGCAACCTATAGATTTAATACAATCTTTTTCAAAATACGAACTGCATTTTTCATGGAATTAGAAACAAATGATCTTAAAATATGTATGGAACCACAAAAGACCACAAATTGTCAAAGCTATCTTGAAAAAGAAAGAACAAAACTGGAGGTATCACAATTCCAGATTTCAAGATATACTACAAAATTGTAGTAAGCAAAACAGTATGGTACTGGCACAAAAATAGACAAATACATAAACAGAAAATAAAAGAAAGCCTGGAAATAAACCCACACTTATATGGCCAATTAATCTTTGACAAAGGAGGCAAGAATATGAAACTGAAAAAAGACAGTCTTTAACAAATAGTATCAGGAAAAGCTGGTATTGGACAGCTACATGCCAATGAATGAAACTAGACCACTTTTTACACCATACACAAAAATAAACTCAAAATAGATTAGAGACCTTAATATGACTTCTCAAACTATTCTAAAAAAATAGAAATGGAAAGAAAACATCTACACTCATTCTTCAAGGCCAGCACTACCCTGATTCCAAAAGCAAACAGAATCCACTAAAAAAAGGAATACAGGCCAATGTCCCTGATGAACACGAACACAAAAATTCTCAACAAAATACTAGAAAATCGAATCCAACAGTACATGAAAAGAATTATTCACTGCAATCAAGTGGGATTTATTTCTGGGTTGCAGGGGTGGTTCAGTACCTGCAAATTAATCAATGTGATATGCCACATTAATAAAGGATAAGTAGCATATAATCCTCTTAATAAATAGAAAAGAATTTGGCAAAGTTCAACAACCATTCTTGAGAAAATCTCTCAACAAAGTAGGGATAGAGGGAACATACCTCAACATCATAAAGGCCATGTATAAAAACCCACAGCTAATATCACCCTTAATCAAGATACAATTGAGAGCTTTTCTTTATGGTCAGGAAAAAGACAGGTAGGTCTACTCTCACCACTGTTATTTCACATAGTACCAGAAGTTCTAGCCTCAGCAATCAAAAAACAAAAAGAAATAAAAGTCATCCAAATCAGCAAGGAAGAAGTCAAACTTTCATTATTTGCAGACAACATGATACTCTACATAGAAAATCCAAAAGGCTCTACCAAAAAATTGTTAGAACTGATACATGAAGTTGGTAAAGTCACAGGATGCAAAATCAATGTACAGATATCTGTTGCATTTCTGTACACAGATAATGAAGCAGCAGAAAAAGAAATCAAGGAATTAATCCCATTTATAGTTGCACCAAAAACCATAAGATACCTAGGAATAAACCTAATCAAAGAATGAAAAGGTCTGTACTCTGAAAACTATAGAACACTTACGAAAGATAATGAAGATGATACAAAGAAATGGAAAAACATTCCATGCTTCATGGATTGGAAGAACAAATATTATTAAATTTCTATAGTCTACAGAAATCTGTATGTTTAATGCAATCCCCATCAAAATACCACCAACACTTTTCATAGAACTAGAACAAACTATCCTAAAATTTGTATGGAACCATAAAAGACCCCAAATAGCCAAAGCAATCTTGGAAAAGCAGAGCAGAGGTGGAGTTATCACAATTCCAGACTTCAGTAGTGATCAAGACAGTAAGGTACTGGCACAAAAAGACACATAGGTCAATAATGGAACAGAAACCCAGAAATGGACCCACAATAGTATGATCAACTAATCTTTGACGAAGCAGAAAACAATATTCAATGGGAAAAAGACAGTCTATTCAACAAATGGTGTTGGGAAAACTGGACAGCAACATGCAAAACAATGAAACTGGACCCCTTTTGTATGCCATACAAAAAATAAATTCAAAATTAATGAAAGGCCTAAATGTGAGACAGGAAACCACCAAAATTCGAGGAACACAGGCAGTAACCTCTTTGACATTGGCCATAACAACTTCTTCTTCTTCTTTTTTTTTTTTTTTTAAGTTTTAACTGTGACCTGTTACTTTCAAAAAAATTTTTTTAATTAATATATAATGTATTATTAGCCCCAGCAATACAGGTCTGCGAATTGCCAGGTTTACACACTTCACAGCACTTCATCATAGCACACACCCTCCACAATGTCCATAAGAGGAACCCTCTTATACTGTTGGTGGAAATGCAGACTGATACAGCCACTCTGGAAGACAGTATGGAGGTGCCTCAAAAAATTAAAAATAGAACTACTCTAGTAATCCAGTAATTGCACTACTAGTTATTTACCCAAAAGTTACAAAAATACTGATTCAAAGGGATACATGTCACCTTGATATTTATATAGCAGCATTATCAACAGTAGCCAAATTATGGAAAGAACCCAAATGTCCATCAGGTCATGAGTGGATAGGCAAGATGTGGTGTGTGTACACACACACACACTGGAATATTAGCCATCATTCAAATGACAAATGAAATTTTGTCATTTTCAAAGACATGGATAGAGCTACAGAGTATTATGCTAAGTGAAATGTTAGTCAGAGAAAGACAACTACCATTATGATTTCACTCATATGTGGAATTTAAGGAACAAAACAGATGAACATTGTAGGGAAAAAAGAGAAAGAAAGACAAACCAAAAATAGACTCTTAACTATAGAGAACAAACTAAGGGTTGCTAGAAGGGAGGTAGGTAGGAGATGGGTTAAATGAGTGATGGGGCTTAAGGAGGGCACTTGTGATGAGCACTGGGTGTTGTATATAAGTGATGAATCAATAAATTCTATACCTGAAAGGGAAAAAAAAAAAAACTGACCATAGAGAAATCCTCAATAAATCTCCAAAAGGAAACAATATACATGAAATTAATTTCAATGAAAAAAACTAGAAATTAAGGACAAAATGCAAAAAGAAAAGAAGAGAAAAAAGGAGAAAGAAAGAAAAACCAAGATCTATACATGGAATTTAGGGCACAAGGGAGAGAAGATACAAGATATTTACTGAAATAAGATGATCTTTTACTACTGGAATCACACATAATAAGAATATTTTAAGTCATAACTCTTGCCTGACATTTGTAGAAAAGATAGGGGAAAAAATTGTGTTGGTCTATATTATTTGGTTGCATCATTATATTTAATAAAATGGGCTTGATTTGCTATAAGTCCCATTATGTGTTCATGATTCAAAAATATAATTTCAGGTTCTATTGTATAAACAGGTGGATCATTGCAGGACCCTACAATATTGACAAATATAATTTCTCTGTATAGCAGTCAATATGAAGAGATAGTTCACATAAATGCAAAGACTAAAGAATCAACAGCAGATGTTGTAAATTACTACATAAAATGAAAATAAACATAGGAAATGAATTTGTATTTTTAAAAAAAGACTTAAATATGAGACCTGAAACCATAAAAATTCTAGAAGAGAACACAGGTAGTAATTTCTCTGACACAAGCTATACCAATATTTTTCTAGGTATTTCTCCTAAGGCAAAGGAAACAAAATCCAAAATAAACCATTGGGATTACATCAAAATGAACAGCTTCTGCACAGTGAAGGAAAAAAAATCAAAACTCAAAGCCAAACTTCAAAATGGGAGGAGATATTTGCAAATAACATATCTCATAAAGGGTTAGTATCCAGATTATATGAAAAATGTATATAACTAAACACCAAAAGAAAAAACAAATAATCAGTTAAGAAAATGAGCAAAAGACCTACACAGATATTTCTCTAGAGAAGACATCCAGATGGCCAACAGATACATGAAAAGATGCTCAACATCACTCATTTTTCAGGGAAATGCAAATCAAAACCACAATGAGATATCACCTCATACCTGTCAGAAAGACTAAAATGAAAAACACAAGAAAAAACAAGTGTTGACATGGATGTGGAGAAAAAGAAACTCATGTACTGTTGGTGAAAATGCTAACAGAACCATTCTGGAAAACAGTCTGGAGGTTCTTCAAAATGTTAAAAATAGAATTACCATCTGATCCAATAATTCCACTACTGGGTATTTGCTCAAAGAATACGAAAACACTAATTTGAAAGGGTATATGTACCCCTATGTTTATTGCAGCATTATTTACAATAGCCAAGACACAGAAGCAGCCCAAGTATCCACTGACTGTTCAGTGGATAAAGATGAGGTGTGTATATATATATGTACATACACATACACACACACACACCCCACATAGGAATGGGTTTGCATTTTAAAATGCATTATATATAGGGGCGCCTGGGTGGCTCAGTGGCTTAAAGCCTCTGCCTTCAGCTCAGGTCATGATCTCAGGGTCCTGGGCTGAGCAGCGAGCCTGCTTCCTCCTCTTTCCCTCTCTGCCTGCCTCTCTGCCTACTTGTGATCTCTGTCAAATAAATAAATAAAATCTTTTTATAAATAAATAAAAATGCATTATATATATACATAATGGAATATTACTCAGAATAAACAGATCTTGCCCTCTGTGACAACACAGAAGGTATTATGCCAAGTGAAATAAGTCAGACACAAATACCATATGATTTCACTTATATGTAGAACCTAAAACAATAGAACAGTAAGTTAACCAACAAAAAGCAGAAACAGATCCATAAATACAAAACAAGTGAAGAGGAGTGGGAGATATGGGCTCTCAGTCACGGGGAGGTGTGCCAGAAGGTAAAGCATCCAACTCTTGATCTTGGCTCAGGTCATGATCTCAGGGTTGTTGAACTGAGCCCTGTGGAGGCTCTGTGGGGCTCTGTGCTCAGCATGGAGTTTGCTGGAGATTCTCTCTCTCCCCCTCTCTCCCCCCATTGATTTATTCTCTCTCAAATAAATAAAATCTTAAAGAGAAAGTCAGGATAAAATGCACAATATAGGGAATATAGTCAGTAATATAATATTGTATGGTGACAGATGGTAGCTATACCTGGGGTGAGCACAGCATAACATAGATTTGTTGAATCACTATGTTGTACACCTGAAACTAATGTAATATTCTATGTCAACAATACTTCAAAAATAATGTTAAAAATTAACTACTGCTTATATTTTTCTCAGGTACAAAAAAAAATGTTATTAGCTAAATATGAAAATGTGGGGGGAAAAACAAAGGCATTTAGCAAAGGTAGTTTCCTCTCTACCTAAGATGAAATTTCAGCCTTGAGTGTACTGTGAATCTTTTTTGGGTACACTGATGTGGAGAGCTCATTCTTAGATATAGTCAGTTCTACTACCCACTCAGAAATTATGTTAGTAATTGACACACCAATGTTATTTAAGCACAAGACATCTCTTTTACCTCTAACTGAAGCCTGCCTTGAGATATCTGCTCTGGGGGCAGAGTGGAGGCAGGGTGAAGATTCTTCCTTCAAGGAGGGAAATACAGACTATAAGAAAAGAAGTCTAGTTATCAGGGGAAAGAGTAGTTGTAAAGGAGAATGAATAACTTTAAAGAGAGTACAGCTAGTCCTCAACTTACAATGGTTTGATTTTTGAGTTTATAGCAGTCGTAAAACAATACATGTTCAGTAGAATTGTACTTCAAATTTTGAATTTTCGTCTTTTCCCTGACTAGTGATATGCAATAGGATACCCTTTCATGATGCGAGACAGTAGCAGTGAGCTGCAACTCCCAGCCAGCCATGAGATTACAAAGGTAAACAACGAATATACTTAAAACAATTTTTTACCCACAGAACCATTGGTTTTCACTTTTGGTACAATATTCATCACATGAGATGAATATTTATTTATTTATTTATTTTAATTTTATTTATTTATTTATTTATTTAATTTATTTGACAGAGAAAGAGGTCGCAAGTAGGCAGAGAGGCAAGCAGAGGTGGGGGCTGGGGAAGCAGGCTCCCTGCTGAGCAGAGAGCCAGGTTCAGGCCTCGATCCCAGGTCCCTGGGATCATGACCTGAGCTGAAGGCAGAGGCTTAACCAACTGAGCCACCCAGGTGCCCCTCAATACTTTATTTTAAAATAAACTTTGAATTAAATGAGTCTGCCCAGCTGTAGGCTAATATAAGTGTTCTCCACACTTACGATAGGCTAGACTAAGCCATGATGTTCTGTAGGTTAAGTGTATTAAATACATTTTTATTTTAGGGTACTTTCTATTTAGAGTGGATTTGTCAGGGTGTAACCCCCTCATAAGTTGAGAAAGATCTGTATTAATTATTTTTTTTAAAGATTTTATTTATTCATTTGACAGAGATCATAAGTAGGCAGAGAAGCAGGCAGAGAGAGAGTGGGGGAGGCAGGCTCCCCACTGAGCAGAGAGCCCAATGTTGGGCTTGATCCCAGGACCCTGGAATCATGACCTGAGCTGAAGGCAGAGGCTTTAACCCACTAAGCCACCCAGGTGCCCCAATCTGTATTAATTTAATGGCTAATGTCATGTGGCAGTATTAGGAGGTGCGTAAAGAGAAAACTTTAATACATTTAGAGAGAGGATTTTAATTCCTTTAATTGTAGTAGAATTGAAAAGGGATCTGTGACGCCAACAAGAATATCTTTGTCTTATTTTCCTCCACTAAAACTCTAAGCCTTCTATTACATACCTCAAACTGAAAAGGCCTCCTGTCATGAATTTTTATGTGTCTACTTAACTGGGCCATGGGACATCCAAATATTTGGTCAAGTGCTTATTCTGGAAGTTTCTGTAAAGGTATTTTTAGATGAAATGAACATTTAGATTGGTAGACTGTCCTTCCTAATAATGGTGAGCCGACTAGAACAAAAAGGTGGGCCTTCCTCTAAGTCACCAAATTCTTCCCGCCTGACTGCCTTTGTTTGAAGTGGTACATCAGCTTTCTTCCTGCTTTTGGACTCAAATGGAACCATCAGCTATTCTTCAGTCTTGAGACTGCCTCTGGACAGGATCTATGCCATAAATTTCCCTGGTTCTCACTGGGGAGAATTTGGAATTAGACTGGAACTAAACCGTTAGCTCCTTAGGTCTCTAGCTTGCCTACTTACCAGGTGAATCTTGGGACTTGCCTGCCTCCTTGATCACGTCAGCCAATTCCTTATCATACATCTATCTATCATCATCTATCTATCTACCCATGCACACACATACTGTTGCTTTTGTTTCTCTGAAGAACCCTGATTAGTATCTCCCTTCAGCGGAGCTTCCTTATTTTCTTTAGGGAAGTAGTTCCTTAAATCCTAAGCAGAAAAGCTTTCTGGGAATAAATAAGCACCAGTCATCCTACAATAAAATTAGGGGTGCATGGAAATGTTTTGTTGCAAGAGTATTCATAATGATGCTGCTTATAATCATAGAGGAAAAGTAATATCAAGAGAAAAAGTAATATCCAATTGAGACAGACAATAAAGTAAAATATGATACATCTCCCAAAAGGCATAGAATATGATGAAAATTTGTGGATACAGATGAGCACTCAAAATTACTAAAGGAGAAAAAGCAGATTATAAGAACAAGTCTGGAAATATTCCCATACACACTTAAGGAACATGTCGTATGTATCTTAAGAAAAAAAGAATGACCCAAAAAATCTTAAACCATTTTCAGCATACTGTGGTAGTGAGGTATGCAGAATCCAGGGTGTCCCTTTTGACCCCTGACTCCTGATGCTTATACCCTTGTGTAGTTTCTTCCCCTTGAGAATGGGCATGACCTGTGTCTTGCTTCTAACCAAAGGAACATCAAAGGTGATGGAATATACATGTATGTGATTATATGATAAGGTACATGAGATCACAGGTCTTGACACTTGGCTGGAGTCACTCACTCTCCTGCTGGCTTTAAAGAAGCAAGATGCCATGTTACAGGCTTTTTATGCTGAAAGGCCTGTACCTAAGGAAAGTACCTGAGGGAAACCTAGCTGACAGCAAGAATCTGAAACTCTCAGTCCTAGAACCACAAACAACTAAGTTCTGCTGCCCAAAGCAGGTCAGTCCCCTGTTGAGCCACAGATAACACAGCTGCCCTAGCCAACATCTTGGCTACAATTCCGAGTTCCTTAGCAGAGGACTCAGCTGTGTGTGGACTCTTGGTTCACAGAAGGTATGGGGTGATAATGTGCATTGTTTGAAGCCACCAAGTTTGTGGTAATTCAGCAAAGAGAAAAAATACAAGGAGTTCGAGCATTATTATTCTACAAGTGTTGTGTATATATTGAAGAATAAAACAAATGAGCATTTATATTGGTGTCACTGAAGACCAGGATTTTTTATGGGTGAGAAAGGAAATACAGATGCAGAAAGAGATAAGTAAAACCCTTATAGTACTAAATTTGCATCAGACAAAGTTGTTGAACTTGTAATGGATTTTATCTTCAAAAAAAATGTACTCCCTAGGGCGCTTGGGTGGCTCGGTGGGTTAAAGCCTCTCCCTTCGGCTCAGGTCGTGATCCCGGGGTCCTGGGATTGAGCCCCGCATCGGGCTCTCTGCTCAGTGGGGAGCCTGCTTCCTCCTCCCTCTCTGCCTGCCTCTCTGCCTGCCTCTCTGCCTACTTGTGACCTCTGTCTGTCAAAGGAATAGATAAAATCTTTAAAAAAAAAAAAAAAAAGTACTCCCTAGATCTGACTACTGAAAAGACCCATAATTAACATTCCCTTTCCTCCTGATTGTGGTCTCTATTATTTCTTATGAAAAAGAGGTATGGATACTTGAAGAAATAAATGATTCCAAGGTTGGGGCAGGAACTGTACAAGACCTGCCTAGAGACCTTTGTAATACCAGGGAAAATAAACTATTAAAAACAATGAGGACAGGGCACCTGGGTGGCTCAGTGGGTTAAAGCCTCTGCATTCAGCTCAGGTCATGATCTTGGGCCCTGGGATAGAGCCCTGCATTGGGCTCTCTGCTCTGCAGGGAGCCTGTTTCCTCCTCTCTCTATGCCTGCCTCTCTGCCTGCTTGTGGTTTCTGTCAAATAAATAAATAAAATCTTAATAAAAGAAATTTAAAAAAAACAAAACAATGAGGACATGTCAAAAGTATTAGTACCTGGGACAACTGGTTGTTACCAGGAAGTAGTGAAATGTTCAAAGAAAGATTGGAACATACCAAACAGATATAGGAACCACCTTAAAGAATATCTTGCTAACCAACTCTGGGACAATTTGAGCTTCACAACAAATAATGATAGTAACACATTATAAACCACTGGATATAAGAAGAATCCAGACCCTGGAGCTAATAATACACCACATGATTATAAAAAAAATTAAAAAATTATTTAAAAAATAAGTAACAGAATAAAGGAAAATTAAAGAGGGATGTGTAAAAAACAAACTATAAATACAACATGCATCTATGTTACATGTTATACTAATATCTAATATGACATGTAATATAATAGGTATATATATATATACATATATACACACACAATATAAAGAAAAATTATCAAGGGCCTATTTATTTTTGAAATTTCAGACAGGTTTAAGATTCTCTCACATATAGCTTGCAAAAATTGCCAACTATTGTCACTATGTAACATACGAATCTTTGGAAAATGAACAGAAAACATTTTCTGTGTTTAAAAAAAAAAAAAAAGAAGAAGAAGAAACCAGAACTCATAGTGATTAACTTATCAGTCAGGAGGAAGGTAAAACCCTTACAATAGATTGATAAGTGAGGAATATAGAAAAAATGAGGGAGCTAAAAAAAATATTCTACTTGGCAACAATTATAGTAGTAATTGGTTAAGGCAAGAAATATCAATGGATGCCATGTTTCTAATTACAAATGCCAACATGCAGATTCCCCACCACCACCAACACACACACATCCAAGAAATTCTTGGATACGATATCTTAGATACAATATTCTTGGATATTCTTGGATATCCAGTTCTTGAATACCAGCTGGGTGTCTTACAATTCAACTCAATTTAGACACTCTCTGTCTGTGATGGTATCAGATCCCATAGGACCCATCCTTAAACCTTCAGATGCCAATCCTAATTCCAGAATATCACCTGTGCTTCTTACTGACCTTCCGTAGTATTGGATGCTTCCACGATCCCCTCCTTGAGTTTCCTAGAGTGGCTCACAAAACTCAGAGAAACATTGTGCTTACCAGATCCCCAGTTAATTATAAAAGGATATAACTTAGGAACACCCAGATGGAAGAAATGCCAAGGCAAGGTATGGGGAAAGGGCACAGAGCTTCCAGCCTCTCCCTGGCACACCACTCTCTCCAAATCTTGACATGTTCAACAACTTGGATGCTCTCCAAACCCTCTCCTTTTGGTTTTTTATGGGGCATTATATAGCAAGTTTGGTTAAATCACTGGCCATTGATGATAGAACTTAAAATCCAGTCCCTCCCCCATCCTGAGATCAGGGAAGAAGGGCTTAAAGTTTCAACCTTTTAATCCTGCAGTTTCTCCTCTAGCAACCAGCCCCCTGTCCTTAGGTGCAGCCCAAAACTCACCTCCTTAGCATAACAAAAGACAGCTTTATTGCTCTCATCACTTAGGAAATTCCTAATGTTTTAGGAGCTCAGGGCCAGAAATGGGACAAAGATGTATTTTTTATTATAAAGCACAATATCATAGATGCTAAAACTAGTAAATGAAAGTCTGATGAGGAATGGGATATCTACATAAATTCGAAGTATCTTCCCATTAACTATTATTAACTTTGAATTGGGGAAATTTGGCAGACACTCCACTAATCAAGTGATCAGGTTTTAAAATCCTGATATACTGAGAAGACTACAACATCAATTCTGTAGTGTGTCTGCGAAAATGTATAACTTGAATAAGAGAAAATATTCAACAGTCTACAAAGTAACTGGCTTATATTCTTCAACAATTTCAAGGTCATTAAAAACAAGGAAGTGAGACACTCCAGATGTAAGGAAACGGAAGAGCTGTGACAACTAAATACGAGGTGGGAACTGAACTGGAACCTGGACCAGAAAGCAAAATAGCTGTAAAGTGTATGATTGGGACAATGGAGACTACATGAACACAGAACTTTCAGTGAAATCATAGTATTGCAATAATGCTAAAATCCCGATTTTGATCATTATTCTGTAGTCTGGAAAATACATGACCTTGTTTATAGGAAATATGCGCTAATGTATGTAAGGGTAAGAAGACAGTATCTACAACCTCCTTAAGTGACTGGAAACACAATCAGGCTTTTATCCTGCTTCTCCTTCCGGAAAGAAAACAGAAGACAGCTGGATAGTTGACGAAGCAGAGTGGAGTTTCTTTTTATCAATTATTCCAGCTGATTAATTAAGAAGGAATGATAGACTATCACCATTTTCAACCCCCAATGAAAGAGGAGGTAGGCCTTATTAAAAAGAAAACCACAGACCCAAACTGGTGTCCCTCAGGCTAAGTCCAAAACCAGAGCTCAATATGTAAGCCAATCGCTGTTTCAATCTCCCCAGGAATGTAGTCTCAAGAGATCAATGGGGAATTTTCTGATGAATCTGCCTCATGGGCCCTCTCCATCCCCTAAAGGAAGAAGGGGTATAAACCACATTGTTAAGACTCCACTAGCCTCCACCCCAATCCCTCCTAAATCCTCCCCACTGTTCCCAAGGGAAAAATCATCTTGCCTGGAAAAATCCTTTTCTTCTGCTAGTAATGTTCTTGCCGCACTCTCCTTATAAAAATCTTCTATTTTGTACATCTCTGAATTCCTTCCTACTTGCTAGATGGGATGCAGCCTGATTCATAAATCATTTAATAAAGCCAATTAGACCTTCAAATTTCCTCAGTTGAATTTTGTCTTTTAACGGATTTGGTGGCAGTATAAGGATCCAAAGTGAACTTCTAGTAGTATTTGGGGATGAGAAGACAGACACACATAGTACTCGGGAACCCTCTGAATTTGCTGTTTTTCTTGTCATTTCCAAGGGCTGTAGGTAAATTCCTCTCAGTTCTCAGCTGTGCTCTGTTGTATTGGCACTCTCAATCTAATTGGCTTTTCTTTATAGGGCAGGTCAGCTTGTAGGAGCACTCAGTGATACCCCAAGTTCAATTCACCCAGCCTATTTGCCCAGAGCCCTGCATGGCTCTGCCCAGAGCTTCATTGAGTTGGTGGTTCTGCCCAAAGCCCAACGGAGCTGGCAGAAGGGTCTACCCAGAGCCAAGCCCCTACACTTTCAGACCACAATTCCCATAATGGAAAACTAAGTTTCCACAGGAATTGTTGGTGGTACACCCAGGGCTTTCTTGTGGCCTCCAGGCCACAGGAACATCTCTAGGTTACTACTTATACATTAAGGTGGACATGTTTATTTGCTTTATTGTGTATATAAAGGAGCAGGTATCTCAGAGGCCCAAAAGTTGCAAAAATTGGTAGGCATAATATCATTCTTAATGGGGAAAAAATGGAGAGCTTTTCCCCTATGGTCAGGAACACAGCAGGGCTGTCCACTCTCACTACTGCTATTCAACATAGTACTAGAAGTCCTAGCCTCAGCAATCAAACAACAAAAAGAAATAAAAGGCATCTGAATCAGCAAAGAAGTAGTCAAACTCTCACTCTTTGCAGATGATAGGATACTTTATGTGGAAAATCCAAAATACTCCAAAACTGCTGGGACTCAAAGGAATTCAGTAAATGGTCAGAATATAAAGTCACGGCACAGAAATCAGTTGCATTTCTATACATCAACAGCAAGACAGAAGAAAGAGAAATTAAGGAGTTAATCCCATTTATAATTGCACCCAAAACCATAAGATATCTAGAAATAAAACCTAACCAAAGAGGCAAAGATTCTGTACTCAGGAAAACTATAAAGTATTAATTAAAGAAATGAAGAAGACCCAAAGAAATGGAAAAATGTTCCATGCTCTTGGATTGGGAGAAGAAATACTGTGAGAATGTCTATGCTACCTAGAGCAATCTACACATTTAATGCAATCCCTATAAAAAATACCAGCAACTTTTTTTTTTCAAAGAAATGAAACAAATAATCTTAAAATTTATATGGAACCAGAAAAGATCCTGAATAGCCAGAGAATGTTGAAAAAGAACCAAAGTTGGCAGCATCACAATTGTAGACTTCAAGCTCTATAACAAAGCTGTAGTCATCAAGAGACATACAGACCAACAGAAGAGAATAGAAGCCCAGAAAAAGACCCTCAACTCCATGCTTAACTACTCCTCAACAAAGCAAGAAAGAACGTCCAATGGAAAAAAGACAGTCTTCAACAAATGGTGTTGGGAAAATTGGATAGCCACATACAGAACAATGAAATTGGACCATTTCCTTATACCACACACAAAAATAGACTCAAAATGGGTGAAAGACCTCAGTGTGAGACAGGAATCCATGAGAATCCTTGAGAACACAAGTACCAACTTCTTCGACCTCAGCTGCAGCAACTGCTTTCTAAAAACATTGCCAAAGGCAAGGGAAGCAAGGACAAAAATGAACTATTGGGATTTCATAAAAATAAAAAGCTTTTGCACAGCAAAGGAAATAGCCAACAAAACCAAAAGACAACCAACAGGATGGGAGAAGATATGTGCAAATGACATATCAGATAAAAGACTAGTATCCAAAATCTATAAAGAACTTAAACTCAACACCCAAAGAATAATCCAATCAAGAAATTAGCAGAAGACATGAACAGACATTTATGCAAAGAAAACAACCAAATGGCCAACAGACACATGAAAAAGTGCTCAACATCACCCAGCATCAGGGAAATACAAATCTAAATCACAGTGAAATACCATCTCATGCCAGTCAGAATGGCTAAAATTAACAAGTCAGGAAACAACAGATGTTGGCGAGGATGCGGAGAAAGGGGAACCCTCCTACACTGCTGGTGGAATGCAAGCTGGTGCAGCCACTCTGGAAAACAGTATGGAGGTTCCTCAGAAAGTTGAAAATAGAACTATCCTATGACCCAGCAATTGCACTACTAGGAATTTACCTTAAAGATACAAATGTAGTGATCCGAAGGGACACGTGCACCCAAATGTTTATAGCAGCAATGTCCACAATAGTCAAACTATGGAAAGAACCTAGATGTCCATCAACTGATAATGGATAAAGGATACACAATGGAATACTAAGCAGTCATTGAAGGAAAAAACCCCGAAATCTTGCCGTTTGCAATGAGGTGGATAGAACTAGAGAGTATTATGCTAAGCGAAATAAGTCAAAGACAATTATCATATGATCTCTCTCATATGAGGAATTTGAGAGGCAGGGCGGGGGGTCTTGGGGAAAGGGAGGGAACAAAATGAAACAAGATGGGACCAGGGAAGAAGACAAACCATAAGAGACTCTTAATTCTCAGGAAACAAACTGAGGGTTGCTGGGAAGTGGGGGAGGAGGGATAGAGTAGCTGGGTGATACACACTAGGGAGGGTATGTGTAAGCCTCATGATTCAGACCTGTACCCCTGAAGCAAATAATACATTATATGTTAATTTAAAAAAATATTGGTAGGCATAGGTTGAGCATTTAAAGGCTGTTAGAGCACTAGTTACATCAAGAAGAATCCCATGACAGGATAAATTGGTCACAGAATGGGTTAGATTGACATTAGGTCACCCAAAAACCACAAGGAAATTTCCATGCAACAAGGTACACTATAAAACACACACAAAGCCCAACCCTGTGGCACATCTCTTTTAGGTATAGTCTGGCTCTAAGAAACCTACAGTCTTAGGTAACGGGATTTTTTTTTTTTTAATATCCTTGCAGTTAGCTAATGGAATTCTTAAATGCTAGAGTCATGCATGCCACCTTCCTGCACACCTGCTTATTTTGTGTCTAAGAACTATAGTTCCAGAAACCTCAGTTATCTAGCAAAAATAGCAAAATCTCACTAAGCTTGTCTTGGGTCTTCTGGAACTCGACTTGGTCACTGTCAGGTTGGGGGCTTCAAAATAAGGCCAGACAGAAATTGAGTTTCATTTCCTTTGCATGTAGATATGGCTGAACAGAAATGTGGGTTAACTCCATTTGCATCTAGGGTTCTACCAAACTCCTCCCAGCCCTCAAGGGTATTACAGCCTAGAAATAGAATGGCCAGTATGGGGAACCGTTCCAATTAGAGAAGATCATTCTAAAAATGCCCTTTAAAGCAAGCGTTCCCAAATCAAACAGAATGGGATACCTGTTTTAATTGGCATGCAGAAGCCTCTAAAAGGTTTCAGAATTCCAAAGTAGTTCCACTGAAAGATTCATTACAAAAAGCTAACGAAAAAGAGACAATGGAAGAAAAAAAAAAAAAAAGAGGCAATGTGGCTCAACTAAGACTATAAAACTGATGTAACTCTGGGTGCCTGGGTGGCTCAGTGGGTTGAGCCTCTGCCTTCAGCTCAGGTTGTGATCTAGGGGTCCTGGGATCGAGTCCTGCATTGGGCTCTCTGGCTGGCAGGGAGCCTGCCTCCCCCCCACCTTCCTCTTTGCCTACTTGTGATCTCTGTCGAATAAATAAAATCTTAAAAAAAAAAATTGATGTAATTCCTACTGCTCCCCTCTACCTTTGAGCATTCAGCCTAGTTATCCTCTGTCTAAACTGTCTTTCCACTCTTAAGAGACTATTAAATAGTAACATTTAAAACTAAGACCATTCAAGGGCACCTGGGTGGCTCGGTCGGTTGGTTAAGCATCTGTCTTTGGCTCGTCATGATCCCAGGGTCCTGGGATCGAGCCCCGAACTGGGCTGCCTGCTCAGCGGGGAGCCTGCTTCTCCTTCTGCCCCTCCTCCTGCTTGTGTTCTCTCCTTCTCTCTTTCTCAAAAATTAATAAAATCTTTAAAAATAAACCCATTCAAGACTACTGGAGATCCTCATCAGGCATCTTTCACTCCTTGGTCAAAGTCTGAACTAAGGGTCTTGGTTAAAGAATTTCCTAAACCCAGAGAAAATCCTCAAGACTCTTTGTAAATAGAACCGTTCCTCAGCCCAGTCAAAAGATGGAAATAAAAACTCCCTTCACTCCTTCCTTCCCAAATCCAGACCCATTGGTTATTGATCCTTTATCTCCTAGAGGTAACTATTTCCTTCGTGCTTGTATCATTTTATGTCCTAATGAAGTAGGAAAGTTGAAGGGACTCCATTTTAGAAAGGTTCTGTCTCTGCTATTTTTCCATTTGGCCCTATTCACTCATGTTCCATGTTTTGCTTCCTAACAAGCCAAAGAAGCGGTCTTCCCACTGCAAGGCATGATGACGGATAGAAGCAGAAAGATGTTCACCTTTAGCCCGGAAGGCTGACCTATAGCCTGAATAGTCCTGATAAGGACCCAAAGCAGGCTGGTTGCTACATTCGTAAGGGGTCTCATGACTGCCTGTACTTCTCAACAATAGTGAATATCGAGCTCAATGATGACCAGAGAAATCCTGCAAAAGTAGCTTTATGAGTAGAAATTGAAAGAAAACACTTATGATCTAACACTCCCTTCATGTCCTCTCTCCTTTAAGCATTAAGCATATAAACAACCACGAGCTTCATAAAGTCAAAGTGCTGCTCTTTCTGCCCACGGGCACCCGTGAGTCCTTGTCCCTTAAATAAACTTACTAAAAGTTGCTTCGTAAAGTGTCTCAAGAATTCTTTCTTCATTGTTGCCTCAATGATTCCGCAATAAGCAGAGGCCAGAAAGTTAATCACTGAGTTTTGTCCTAGGCCCCAAACACCTGAAAACACTTAAGAGCCAGAGCAGGGGTGCCTGGGTGGCTCAGTCGTTAATTGTCTGCCTTCAGCTCAGGTCATGATCCCAGAGGCCTGGGATCCAGCCCAGCATGGGGCTTCTTGCTCAGCGGAAGCCTGCTTCTCCCTCTTCCCCTTCCCTGACTTGTGTTCCCTCTCTCACTGCATCTCTGTCAAATAAATAAAATCTTTAAGGAAAGAAGGAAGAAGGAAGGTGGGAAGAAGGAAGGAAGGGAAGAAGAAAGAAGAAAGAAGAGCTAGATCCTAAACATTTCCCAGGACATTAGCTCCAAACAAACCTCAGCTGACGCTGGCATCAACACCTTGTCTTCAGTATTTTATGGAATAACACTTACTGTTCACCTGGCACTTGCCTTTACTTGGGCCCTACCCTGGGTTCCTGGAGGAACATGCACCCTAGACTCTCCTAATATAAACCCCTACAATGATGAGACTCGTTCTTCTCTCCTTCCTGAGTCTCCCAGACTCTGTCTACTATTATCTGTCACACTCTTCAGTGAGCTTCGTTTTCAGTTTCTCTGGCTCACATTTGATTTCTGTTCTGCGTAAAGCCAACGAATGGTCCTGGCTGGTCCGTTTGGACCCTCCCGGGGTCCTGGGACTCAGCCTGCCCGCATCACTAAGAATGTGGCTTGGCTTTCTGCCTGCCTGGGACATGCATGTTGTCAGTTCTTTCATTGCCTATTTGGGAGTGACTTTAAATCTTGTAAAGATAGTAACTTTTACATACTCTAAAATTAACAACTTTGAGCTAAAGTTTGTCTATAAATTTGAGGTATATATTTCTAGTGAGGGATCACTGATTACACTGTAAGTAGTTCCAATTTTTGCAGCTGGTAAATCAGTTGATAAGTTTAAAAAAAAGTCATGCAAGATATGGATAAAATATGCAAAATAGGTATAAAGAAATTCTAAAGAAAGAAAGAAAGAAATAACCAACACCTAAACAGCCATCCTTATCCCACATCAGGCTGTATCCATCACACACGTAAACACAACTACACAGAGCACCGCACATAAACCATTTCCCTTTTGCTCACAATAGAAAGTACAGATGACTTGATGAGTATCACCAAACATTTCAGCAGATAATTTTCAACTTACCTCTGCATTCCATGTCACATGCATAAAAAATACTAATTCTTCACAGGTGCTGCTAGTGCTCTAGGTTACATCTTCCTTAACATTGTTTCCTAGCTTCCATCTTATCAGAAGTTTGCATATTGAGGCATTTTCTGTGCTATAATTGATTACTTTAATTTTTACAAAACATATTTCAATAGCGGCCCCCAAGACTGGTTATTTGACTTGACAATCCAAGCCAAAAACTGGTCGTGAAAATCTATTACTCATTTTTCCTTTTAATTTATAAGATTTCTTAAAGGAGAACAGATTACAGAGAAGGCAAGCAGTTTTTGCGCTATAATATTAAAAGCATTCTATGAGAAAGTAACTAGTACAACATGAATAGAAATATTTTAAAGAAAAATAGAGGGAGTGGAAAAACTAGCTATCCAGAAAACTTGTCATCTTATATTGTTTTCCTTTTAAATGCCCATCATATACAGGATTCTGTGATCAATCCCCGAAATAGAGTTCACAAAATCTGAATTAAAATTGGTCTGCAAGGGGAGGAGTCAAGATGGCGGAGAAGTAGCAGGCTGAGACTAATTCAGCTAGCCGGAGATCAGCTAGATAGCTTATCTAAAGATTGCAAACACCTGAAAATCCATCGGCAGATCGAAGAGAAGAAGAACAGCAATTCTGGAAACAGCAAA
>NC_081562.1:69090552-69116093 GCF_022355385.1 Mustela nigripes
GAGGGTTGCTGGGGGGAGGGGGTTTGGGAGAAGGGGGTGGTATTATGTACATTGGGGAGGGTATGTGTTTTGGTGAGTGCTGTGAAGTGTGTAAACCTGGTGATTCACAGACCTGTACTCCTGGGGATAAAAATATATGTTTATAAAAAATAAAAAAAATAAAAATAAAAATAAATTGGTCTGCAAAATACATTCTCTCCTGGCCTACCTTATTGGCTCTACAATAAAGCCTACACTTTCTTACAGGTTTTACACCTACGCACGTGCACACGCGCATGCAAACACACACACACACATACACACACACAGTTAAAATGGTAGTCTTTAGGAAGCCATCTGGGAACCATATGAATTTTAACTCCCTTACATCTATGTATTTCCATTGTGATGTTTTAATTTGTCCTAGAGAAAAAGTCTGTTTTCAGATCTGTAAAGAAATATCAATGATTATGATTATAAATACAGCCTGGAATTTCTATCAGATTTTTAACTAAAGGCATAGAAAATACATGACACATGTAAGACTTTCTTTTAAGGAAAAAAAAAAAAAAGGGTGAGTCTTGCTAGAAGGTGGCAGAGTAGGATCCTGAGCTCGCTTCCTCCTACAGACTCACCAAGGCAACAATTACAGTTGACCCTTAAACAACATGGGTTTGAACTGCATGAGTCAACTTCTAAATGTTTTTTAAAAATAGATGTGGTACAATACCATAAATGTCTCTTTCTTGTGATATCCTTAATAACATTTTTTTCTCTAGGCTATTTTATTGAAAGACTACAGTATATGATACATATAACATACAAAATATGCATTAATCATCTATTTACATTATTGTTAATGACCTGATACTGGCAGAGATCTCCCATACCTAAAAGCATAAAGAGAAGGTCACATTAAGAGGGGGAAGAGAGGAGAGACACAGTCGACAACCAAACCTTTGGTGTGGGAACCCATATGGTAAAAGCAAGCCCCTATCATCTGGCTTTGAAAATCATCAAAACTTAATTCTGACGATCATAGAGGGCTACAGGAAACCAAATCTCTGCTCTTAAAGGGCCAGTGCACTGCATCAGTTGGCCCAAGGCTCATCAGTTTGAAAAGTGTTTGGGATATACATGAAAGAGTACTAATTTTAGGACATGTGTCAATGGGTCAGGGACCTACAGGAGCTTTCTCTGGGATGAGGTGCATCCTTTCAGCTTAGCTAGTCTGACACTTGGAGATACCAGTTCTGACACTCTCCATCTACCTTGCTAGCTCCACTTACCCTATGCAGGTATTCTCCTGCAGAACTGCCCCAGCAGGTGCCTCCCCAAATCAGCTCTGGACCCACCATATTGGAGGTGGGCAGGGCAGCCTCCCTTGGAACCTGTGTCTCTTCAGAGCAACTACTGCCCTATCATACCAAGCAGGACTAGAGCCCCTTCAGTGGTACTTCTGGCCCCAAGAGTGGGGGAGATAGCTCCATCTACCAGCATAGTGACAGCAATTATAGCTAGGCCTACCACTCAACCCTCCCAGAAGCTAGCCCAATCCACTAGTGCAACCTCAATAGCTGCAACGAAGACCCCATTCAGCTGCACCAGGAGCTAAACACACCCACCAGCATTCCTACAGTGACTGTAGCTAGGCCTCTCAGTCAGTTGTACCACAGGCAAAAAATGCTCATCAATGCACCTGCAGCAGTCAAAGTTGGACACCACAGACAGCCAGCCTGAGGATAACTGTGCCCACAAGCACATGTGCAGCAGCTGCAGCCAGGCCATCCATTCAGCTGGGCTGGGAGCAAGCCCTGAAGCCATAATTCGCAGACAGCTGGGCTAAGGGCTGGCCCTTCCCACCAGAGGACCAGCAGCAGTCATGACCCAGTCACAAGAGGAATGCACACATAGCCCACACAAGAGGCGCCTCTGGAACACTTTGCGGACTAGCAGTGGGATTGCTACTGGGCCTCACAGGACATGTTCTACATAAGACCCCTACTTTCAAGACTAGAAGATAGCTGACCTAATACATAGTAATGAATAGAGTGAGGCAAAATGAAGGGACAGAGGAATATGAACCATATGAAAGCAGACAAACCCCCAGAAAAAAGAGCTAAATGAATTGAAATAACCAATCTACCTGATAAACAGTTCAAAGTAACAGTCATTAGATGCTCACCAGACTTGATGAATTCAGTGAGAACTTCAACAAAGAGATAGAAAATATAAAAAATAACTAGTTAGAGCTTAAGAATATAATAACAGATATAAAAATACACTAGAAGGAATCAACAGCAGATTTGATGATGCAAAAGAATAGATCAGTGATCTGGAAGACAAGGTAGTGAAAAGCAACTAAGCTGAACAGAAAAAAGAACTTCAAAAAGCGAGGACAGGTTATGGAAGTTCTTAGAAAACAGCAAGCATAACAACATACACATTATAGGGATCCCAGAAGGAGAAGAGAGAAGGGGGCAGAAAACATATTAGAGAAAATAATAGTTGGACATTTCCCTCTCCTAAGGACGGACACAGACATCCACATTCAGGAAGCACAGAGAGCCCCAAACAAGAAGCCCAAGAAGACTGACAAGACACATAATAATTAAAATAGCAAAAATTAGAGATAAAGAGAAAATCTGAAAAGCTGCAAGAGAAGATCTAACAAGTACAAGGGAAAACCTATGGGGCTATCAGCTGATTTTTCAGCAGAAACATTGCAGGCCAAAAGAGAATGGCACCATATAATCAAAGTGCTGAAAGGGGTTAAAAATACAGCCAAGAATACTCTACATGGCAAGGTTATCATTCAGGATTGAGAGTTTCCAGACAAACAAAAGTTAAAGGAGTTCCTCACTACTAAGCCTATCCTTAAAAGAAATGTTAAAGGGACTTCAAATGGAAAAAGAAAAAGTCATAACTAGATATAAATTATAGAAGGAAAAATTTCACTGGTAAAAGCAAATATAGAGTGAAGATATTAGATCATTTATAAAGCTAGTAGAAAGGTTAAAAAAGAAAAGTGGTAAAAAAGAAAAGTGGTAAAAGTACCTAAAAAATTTAGTGAAGAAATACCCAATATAATGAGATGTAAAATATGACATCATATATATAAAATGTGGGAGGGAGGGGAGTAAAACTGTGGTTCTTTTAGATTGTGTTTGAACTTCAGTGACCATCAACTTAACAGACAACTATATACATAGAGGTTATATATGAACCTCATGGTAACCACAAACCAAAAACCTATAATAGATATACAAAAATAAAGAGAAAGAAATCCAAGCACACTAAAGAAATTCTCTTCCCTGTGAAAGATGACTAAGGGGAAAGGAACAGAGAATAACTACAAAAACCATCAGAAAATGATAAACACAATGGCAATAAGTACATACCTATCAATAATTACTTTAAAAGTAAACAGATTAAATGCTCCAATCAGAAGACATAGGGTGACTGAATAGATAAAAAACAAGACTCATCTATATGCTGTCTACAAGACACCCTAAACTAAAATGATAAAGACTGAAAGTGAAAGGGTAGAAATAGAGATTTCATGCAAATAGGAAAAAAAAAAAAAAAAAACCTGGGGTAGCAATACTTAGACAAAATACACTTTAAAACAGATTGAATGCCTTTGACTCAGGTCATAATCCCAGGGTCCTGGGATCGAGCCCACATCAGGCTTTCTGCTCAGCAGGGGGCCTGCTCACTCCTCTTTCTCTGCCTGCCTCTCTGCCTACTTCTGATCTCTGTCTGTCAAATAAATAAAATCTTTAAAAAAAAAAAAAGATTGAAACAAAAAATAATCAAGGCCATTTATATAATGATAAAGGGATCAATTTAACAAGAGGATATAACAATTGTAAATATCTATACACCCAACACAGGGCACCTAAATACAAAAAGCAATTATTAACAAACATGAAGAAAGAAATGGGACAGTAATACAATAACAGTAGGAGACTTTAGCACACATCGATAGAAAGATCATCCAGACAGAAAATTAATAAGGAAACAGTGGCTTTAAATAACACATATTATCAGATGGACTTAACAGATTCAGAATAATCCATTCAAAAACAAAATATGCATTCAAGTGCACATAGAATATTTTCCAAAATAGGGGCACCTGGGTGGCTCAGTGGGTTAAAGCCTCTGGCTTTGGATCAGGTCATGATCCCAGGGTCCTGGGATCGAGGCCCACATCAGGTTCTCTGCTCAGTGGGGAGCCTGCTTCCTCCTCTCTCTCTGCCTGCCTCTCTGCCTGCTTGTGATCTCTGTCTGTCAAATAAATAAATAAAATCTTTAAAAAAAAAAAAAGAATATTTTCCAAAATAGATGTCATTAGGCCGCAAAATAAGTACTAGTAAATTTAAGACTGTACATCATACCAAACATCTTTTTCAACCATAGTACTATGAAACTATAAATCAATTATAAGAAGAAAAAACACAAAACACTTGGAGGCTAAACAGTATACTAGTATACAACTTAAGGGTCAACTTAGTATACAACTTGAGGAAGTCAAAGGAGAAATCAAGGAATACTTGGAGAAAAATGAAATTGGAAAACACAAAATCTTTGTTCAAAAGCTTTGAGACTTAGCAAAAACAGTTTTGAGAAAGAAGTTTATAGCAAGATGGGCTTACTTCAAGAAACAAGAAAAATATCGAATAAACAATCTAACTTTAGGGGCACCTGGGTGGCTCAGTGGGTTAAAGCCTCTGCCTTCAGCTCAGAACATGATCCCAGGGTCCTGAGATCCAGCCCCGCATCGGGCTCTCTGCTCTGCAGGGAGCCTGCTTTCTCCTCTCTCTGTGCCTGCCTCTCTGATTACTCATGATCTCTGTCAAATAAATAAATAAAATATTTAAAAACAAAATAATCTAACTTTACACCTAACAGAATTAGAGGCAAAAAAAGGTAAGTCCAAAGATGGCCGAAGAAAGGAAATAGAAGTAGAGCAACAGAAAAATAAATGAAATAGAAACTGGAAAAAAAAATAGAAAAGATCAATGAAACTAAGAGCTGGGTTCTTTGAAAAAATAAGCAAAACTGATAAGCTTTTAGCCAGACTTATTTAAAAAAAAAAAAAAAAAAAAAGCCAAGACTCAGATCAGAAATGAAACAGAAGTTACAACTGATATCACAGAAATACAAAGGATTATAAAAGACTACAAGATGTTGTATACCAACAAATTAGATAAAGAAAATAAAAATTAAAAAAACAAACAAACAGATAAATTCCTAGAAACACACAATCTCCCAAAACTGAATCAGGAAGAAACAGAAAATCTGAACAGACCACTTACTAGTAATGAAATTGAAGCAGTAATAAAAAACTCCCAACAAACAGAAGTCCAGGAGCAGATAGCTTCATGGTTGAATTCTATCAAACATTTAAAGAGTTAATACCTATTCTTCTCAAACTATTCCAAAAAATATAAGAGAAAGAAAAGCTTCCAGTTCATGCTATGAGGATAGCATTACCCGAACACCAAAGTCAGACAGACACTACAAAAAAGGAAACCATAGACTAATATTTCTGATGAACATAAATACAAAAATCCTCAACAAGATATTACCAAGTTGATCTCAATAGGATCATTAAAGGATCATTCACATAATCAAGTAGGATTTAGCTCATTGATGCAAGGATGATTCTATACACATCAATCAATCAATCAATCCATGTGATACACCACATTAACAAAATTAAGGATTAAAACCATATGATTATCTTAATAGATGCAGGAAAAGCATTTGACAAAGTACAACATTATTCAGGATTTAAAAAAAAAAAAGTCTCAACAAAGTAGGTTTAGAGGGAGCATATCTCGATATAATGAAGGCCTTCTTGAAAAACCCAAAGCTAACATCACAGGCAATGGTGAAAAACTGAAAACTTTTGCTCTAAGATTAGGTACAAGACAAGGGTGTCCACTCTCATCATTTGTATTCAATATAGAACTGGAAGTCCTAGCCACAGTCATCAGATAAGAAATAAAAGTCAGCCAGATTGGTAAGGAAAAATTAAAACTGTCACTATTTCTAGAGGACGTCACACTGTATATAGAAAACCCTACAGACTACAGCAAAAACTCTTAGAAGAATAAATGAATTCAGGAATGCAGGATACAAAATCAATATACAGAAATCTGTTGCATTTCTACACACCAATAACAAAATAACAGAAATTAAGAAAATAATCCAATTTACAAATGTATCAAAAAGAATAATTTCCCTAGGAATAAAATTAAAGAGGTGGCATACCTGTAGTCTGAAAACTATAAGATATTGAGGAAAGAAATTAAAAACAATACCAAAAAAGGGAAAGATATACCATCCTTATGGATTTTAAGAGTTAATATTGTTCAAATATTCATAATATTCAATGCAATCTATAAACTTAGAGTGACCTCTATCAAGGTACTACTATTTGTAAGGATAGCTAAAATTGACAACACAAGAAACAACAGGTGTGTTGAAGATGCAGAGATAGGGGAACCTCTTGCGCTGTTAGTGGTTATGTCAACTGCTGCAGCCACTCTGGAAAACAGAATGGAGGTTCCTCAAATTGTTAAAAATAGAACTACTCTACGACCCAGGAATTGCATTACTAGGGATACAAAAATACAGATTCGAAAGGATGCATGCATCCTGATGTTTATGGCAGCATATCAATAACAGTCAAACTACAGAAAGAGCCCAATTGTCCATCAACTATTGAATGGATAAAGAACATGTGGTATATTTATATACAATGAAATATTATTCAGCCATCAAAAAGAATGAGCTCTTGCCATTTGCAACAACATAGATGGAGCTAGAGTATATTATGCTAAGTGAAGTAAGCCAGACAGAGAAAGACAAATACCGTATGCTCTCACTCATAGGCGGAATTTAAGAAAGAAAACAGATGATGATATGGGAAGGAGAAAAAATAAGGAGAGAGGGAAATAAGCCATAAGAGATTCTTAGCTATAGGGAACAAACTGAGGGTTGATGGGGGAAGGTGTGTAGGTGGTGAGCTAGATAGGTGATGAGTATTAAGGAGGGCACCCGTGACAATGAGCACTGGGTGTTGTAAGTGAGGATCACTGAATTCTACTCCAGAAACAATACTGCACTATAGGTTACCTACCTAAAATTTTTGAGAAGTATTTTTTTCAAAGAACTAGAACAAATACTAAAATTTATATGATATGGAACCACAAAAGATCTCAAATAGTAGCCAATGTTATCTTGAAAAAGAAGAACAAAACTGAAGACATCACAATCTCAGATTTCAAGTTCTATTACAAAGCTGTAGTAATCAAAACAGTATGGTACTGGCACAAAAACAGACACATAAATCACTAGAAAAATAGAAAGCCCAGAAATAAACCCATACTTACATTGTCAATTAGTCTATGACAAAGGAGACATGAATGTATAATAAAGATATAGTCTATTCAGTAAATAATACTGGGGGAATTGGACAACTACATGGAAAAGAATGGAACTAGGCGAGCTCCTTATATCATACACAAAAATAAACTTAAAATGGATTAAATATCAAAACGTAAAGGCTAAAACCATAAAACTCCTGAAAGAAAACATGGGCAGTAAACTCTTGGAAATTGACCTTAGCAATATTTTTCTGGAATCATTCTCCTCAGGATATGGAAACAAAGGGAAAAAAGTATTGGGACCGTATCAAACTAAAAAGCTTTTGCACAGCTTAGAAAACTATCAATAAAATGAAGAGGCAATGAACTGAATAGGATAAGATATTTGTAAATGATATATCCAGTAGGAAGATAATATCTGAAATATATAAATAACAAACAACTCAACTCTAAAAAACCCAATAACCCAATCGAAAAATTGGGAGATGAACTGAATAGACATTTTCCCCAAAGACATACTGATGGTCAACAGACACATGAAAAGATGCCTGACATCACTAACCATCAGGGATACATAAATCAGAACCACCATGAAATATCACCTCACACCAGTCAGTATTGAAAAGTAAAGAATAACAACTGTTGATAAGGATATGGAAAAACGGAGCCCTTATAAACTATTGGTGGGATAGTAAACTGATCTAAATGTCTACTGATAGATGAATAAAGGAGAATTGACATATTTACCCAGTGGAATATTACTCAGCCATAAAAAAGAATAAAATTTTGCCATTCAGGATAACATGGATAGACCTAGAGGGCATTATGCTAAGTGAAATAAATCAGACAAAAACAACATATACTTTATGTGTGGAATCTAAGAAACAAAATAAAACAAGAAATTAGACTAAAAAAGTATAGAGAACAAATTGATGATTGCCAGAGGGGAGGTAGGTGACAGGATAGGTGAAGTGGATTAAGAGGTACAAACTTTCAGTTATAAAATAAGTAAGTCTTGAGGATGAAAAATACAACATAGGGAATATAGTCAATAATATTGTAATAACTTTGCATGGTGACAGACATTAACTACATTTACCATGGTGAGCACTTAATAAAGTATATAACTGTTGAATCATTATATTGTACACCTGAAATTAACAGGTCAACTAAACATCTATTAAAATTTTTAAAAATAATTTTAAAAAATAAAAAAAATTTTAATGTACTTCTCAGAGGTTTTTTTTAAGTATTTTATTTTTATTTATTTGTCAGAGATAGCAGGCAGAGAAGCAGAGGGAGAAGTGGGCTCCCTGCACAGCAGGGAGCCCGATGTGGGACTCGATCCCAGGACACAGGGATCATGACTGAGTCGAAGGCAGCCGCTTAACCTACTGAGCCACCCAGGCATACTGAGCCACCCAGGCATCCCAAAAAATAAAATTTTTGAAAGAGAGAAAGAAGCATACTTAAAAAGGGAAAGATGGATGCTCTCATCCAAATTTTAATCATGTGGATTGGGTTTGTTTTTTTTTTTTAACTTGGGTATTCAGGAAGTGATATGCTTATTGCTTTATTGGAAGAACATTAAAAGATTAATATTTACCAGCTTCATTTAGAGATAATTTTTTCACTATTGATTCCTGAGGAGTAAGACATTCAGAGTTTTTATCAGAGGTTGAATCAAAGTCAAGTGTTAAGGCATTAAAATGATTTTCACAATGCTTATTCAAATCCTTGGTAGAGAAGTGCTCCCTCTTCCTGGTCTGTGATGCCCAGGATGTAGAATTCTGACAGCTCTCAGATCTTGGCCTTGAGAGGTGTTCAGAACTGGTGAGAGGAACAGGATATGTGGCATTCTCAGGAGGGTGGAGATGAGAAAAGGATGGGGTTCTTGGAGACCTTATTTGAGGAGCTGTAATGAGGGCATCATCTCTCGAGGTACTTGAGAAGTAAGTGTTGGGCGACGGAATAGGAGTGGTCGCCATATTCTCTAGAACCTCTTCAATATCTTTCTCTGTGTTAATCTGCGGACTATCAAGACTGCTCGACTGGTATTTGAGAATCTGTCGAACTGGATCTGAAAGGTCTTCTCTCTTTTGGATGGCTCTGATTTTTCTACAGATGCTTTCCACTGGGTTATGCCGCTTGTCCGTGACCTTCCTCACAGCGGTCATTGTTGATCTTCCTCCAATCATGCCGGTGAAGTGGCTAAAGTGCAGGCAGAAGTAGACATGTTGTTTTTCTTTAAGTTAGCACTGTCCTGACAATAATCTAGCAATGCTATTTAGTCCTAAATCAGCTGTGGAGGAATGAAGAGGTCTTTAAACAATTGGTTTAAACAACTTCCCATGTGTTTAATTGGCACTCAAATTTCCTGAAAATAACCACAGCCAACACACGCAAAGTATGTGCCATGTGCCAGGCATGGTACTATATTCTTTATATGTATCAACTCATTTCATTCTCAAAACAACCCTATGAAGTAGACATTACTATTATCTCCATTTCCAGGTAAAGAGAAAATAAGACACACCCAAAATCACCCCAGATAAGTGCTGGAGCCAGATTTGATCCCAGGCTGTCCCACTCCAGAGGCTGGACTCCTAACCATATTGCTTTTCATTTATAATAATATGTCACATATGATGGTGATGGTGAAGTTGCTTACAGTTCCTGTTTGAGTACTGTTCTGGTTCTCATCTAATGAGTACTACATATGCCCTGTGGAAAGAAGTCCAAAATTTTGCCTAGGCAAAGAGTTACAGTACTTTGAACAGCTACAAATAGCTAGTTTCAAAGTGATGATTTTTAGGACCTTAAGATTTCCATTCATAGATCTTTCTTTAAAAATCCCCTCATAGAAAATGAACAAAAGGAAGAGAAATTTTAGAAGAACTATAATTGGAAGGGGTATTTGGAAAGACTGGTATTTAAAAGAGGACACTCAAAAATCCTCACAATCTGGCTTCAAGAGGACACAATTTACGTCAAGAAGACAGCTCCAGCCAATGAAGCTCCTACCAGCAGAATCCTTTACTAATCAGTCATGATCATAACCTTTGTGTTGCCACTTGACAATACCCTCCTTTCCATGTACTCAAGGGTTATTTTTCAACGCCAAGCCTAAAACACATTCCTCTATGGCAATTCTGGAATTGGTGTATACTCGTTGGAATCTACTCTTTCTGTTCTCTCCTAGGCTTTATAACTGCACAGCATGTTTGCCATTTAAGCTTTGACTTCTATCCTTTGATTGTTTAAACTGTGTATGCATGTTGTTTCCTCAAAAACAATTTTAATTCTTGTATTAAAAAACCATGATGTGGGACGCCTGGGTGGCTTGGTGGGTTAAGCCGCTGCCTTCGGCTCAGGTCCTGGGATCGAGTCCCACATCGGGTTTTCTGCTCAGCAGGGGGCCTGCTTCCCTTCCTCTCTCTCCGCCTGCCTCTCTGCTTACTTGTGATTTCTCTCTGTCAAATAAATAAATAAAATCTTTAAAAAAAAAAAAAAAACCATGATGTGATTTTTTTTTTCTAGGTACACAATACATTGTTACAAGCATTACTGGTAATCTGCAGTCGTATATGATATACACAAATACCAGGCTTGTAGACGTTTCCCCCAGCTTTCGTGAGTGTAGACCCTCAACTCCTCACAGCTACCACATTTTCTGGAGAATTTCCCCTGGCCCCATGGGAGCTGTTTTTCATCTCTCCACTGGGAGGTAGGAAGTGATGTAGAGGGAATGACAGAAGAGAGCAAAAGGTCTTATAAGACTGTTTAGGTATCTACAAATGTTCTCAATATGAAAGAACTGGTTTTCCTTTCAAGAGTCAGAGAATGGAAGCACAGGTTGGGCATGAGGCTAATAGAAACCCTAAAACTGGAACTTCAAACTCTCAGATCCTGTCTACCCTCCTTCTTGGATACTAAGGTAGGAGGCTGATCAAGCCCCAGGGAAAGGCTTTGCCTTGTGGGTATCTGTGACTGAGCCAGATTAATGTTTCTCGCACAGAAGACATGCATTTCTATTTGTTTGTCCAAGGCATTTTTCTCCTTTTATTATCTGTTTGCAAAACTTCCATGACTCACCTAAGTGACCTCCACTCCGTGGTTTATGAACTAGAGTACACTTAAGACCTTGGCTCTTCATGAGCTAATAAACATTCTCAAAATTGATTTGTTTTGCTTTTTCTAATATAAAGCAGAACAAAGAGATGTGATAAGGATTTCGAAATTTGGGCCACCTCCTCCATATGTGGCCTGGAAACCTCTCCCGTCAGTCCCATCCAAACCTCTTTTTCAGTTTTAGATCTCAATAGAAGAGATTAGCTGCAATCTGCCATAACATTTAAAAGCTCAAGTCAAACTTGCGATCTTTGAAAAAGTACTAACTGCAAATTAAAAAATGGAAGTTAATTACATTTGCAGGGTCAGCTGCTTGGAATATCTCTCTCACTCTCTCTCTTTTTTTTTTTTTTTTTTTAAGATTTATTTGAGAGAGAGGGCACACGAGTAAAAGGCAAAGGCAGAAGAAGACTCCCTGCCGAGCAGGGAGGCAGATGTGTGGCTCCATCCCAGGACCCAGAGATCATGACCTGAGCCGAAGGCAGATGCTTAACTGACTGAGCCACACAAACACCACTGGAGTCTCTTTTAGATGTATTTTCCTCTTTATTTCTCTCAGTTGATTGACTATTTACAGTGTAAAGATGGCACACTTGTAGAAATCCCAAAGGGCAGTGTTCATTTTTTAAGTTTATTATTTTTAGTAACCTCTACACCCAACGTGGGGCTCTAACTCACAACCCAGAGATCCCAGAGTCACATGCTTTTCTGAGTCAGCCAGATGCTCCAAGAAATGCTTTTTTTTTTTTTTTTTAATTCTCTGAACCTCAGTTGTACTCCATATCACTCAGACCTTTAGGCACTCAACCAATATTTATTAAGTACCTAGAAAGTGCTAATACCTCTGCTCCAGAGAGTATCTACTCTCCTAAGTCCTGTAGTCTGCAGGAGGTTCAGATACAAACCAGTAAGCTACTGGGAATACACATTAAATCCAGGATGTCCAAGAAAATCTAAATTTCAGGAGTGCCTGAGTGGCTCAGTGGGTTAAGCCTCTGCCTTCAACTCATGATCCCAGGGTCCTGGGATCAAGCCCCGCATCAGGCTCCTTACTCAGTGGGGAGCCTCCCTCTCCCTGCCTGCTACTCCCCTTGCTTGTGCTGTCAAATAAAATCTTTTTAAAACAATCTGAATTTCAGATAAAGGGCTGATTTTTTTTAAATATATGTCACAAAAGTTGTGCAGGAAAAACTTATACTGGAAAATCATTTATCTGAAATTCAAATTTCACTGAGACTCTTGTATTTTTTTTTTTAAGATTTTATTTATTTATTCGACAGAGAGAGATCACAAGTAGGCAGAGAGGTAGGCAGAGAGAGAGAGAGGAGGAAGCAGGCTCCCTGCTGAGCAGAGGGCCCGATGCGGGGCTCAATCCCAGGACCCTGAGATCATGACCTGTGCCGAAGGCAGCGGCTTAACCCACTGAGCCACCCAGGCGCCCCGAGACTCTTGTATTTTTATTAGATAAATCTAGCAACCCTAAAGCCCAGAGAGAACTCTATCATTACACACTGGGAAAGAAAAGTGCCAGGGGCTCTGGGAGCATAGAAGAGGGGGTTATCCTAGTTTGGGAGTGAAGATGGAAAAATTAAAGGCCTCTCTTTTGCATCTCGCACTATGCATAATGCTATATTGTTTGCTAAGTCCGTGGTTATAAACAGAACACTGGGACTGCAAATCTGGGAATTTCCGTTTAGATTCACATTCACTGAATATAAAATAATGTTAGAGATTATCTAAACCAATTATTTCATGTGTTTTATTTCTCATTGATTGAACTACGCCTCATTGTTCTTATTTCTAGAATCTGAGTCTCGTTATTGTTATTGCCTGAATTGCTTTAATATATATAGTAAACCTCTTCAGTCAGCACTTTTCAACCACCTCCCTGATCCAAAGCAATGATTAAAAGCTTCTGAGGCCTGGAAACATCTATAAAACAATGTGATGGGGGGGGGGGTGCTGAGTGGCTCAGTTGGTTAAGTATGGGCCTTTGGCTCAGGTCATGATCTCCAGGTTCCAGGATGGAGGCCTGAGGTCTGCGTCAGGTTCCCCGTTCAGCCGGGAGTCTGCTTCTTCCTCTCCCTCTGCCCCTTCCCTGTGCTTGTGCTCTCTCTCTTAAATGGATAAAATCTTTAAAAAAAATTTTTTTAAATGTGATTTCTTACCTAAAGTAAGTTTACTCATTATATATTTAATTTTCACCAGTGATGTAACTGCAGAGTTCTAGGCATTTATACTCTGAGATTTAACGAAATCTTATTACATTTGTTCTGACTTCCTAAAGGAGTCAGAATAAATTCACTATTTATGTGCAGTACAGAGAATATTTCATTTTTTAGGAATAGACAAACATAAGGGCATAATTTACATTTTTCAATATCCATATTCTTCAATCACTAAGAAATAGTTGGATTTCTTTCCAAAAAAATAGAGATACAAAAGTAACATCCTTGAAAAAAGATTTGAGTTCATTCAAAAAGCTCAAAAGCTCTTTAGATTCCTGAATCAAACTCTAATTCAAAAGATTATGTTGACAATGTAATTATCTTACCTTTACTAACCATTTAAGCATTTTCTCCCTTTACTAACAATTATTTCTTGAACATTAAACTTCAAAACTTTAGATGAGGTAGACATACCTTAATAATCACCCAATACTTAATTATGAAATTTAGGCAAATATTTCACCCAAGTCCCAGTTGGAGATTTAAGGCATAACTCTGAAGTAAGGGATGTAAAAAGTTTTTTACAAATATCTGTGTATGTATGTAGATAAACAAATTCCTTTTGCCAAAAGAGGCCTTCACTAACAGATGGCAGTAAACTCTTCATGGAGACAGAAGAAACAGTCACTGAGATGTTCCCAGGAAAGTCATCTTTAGTGAGCCTAGATACAAGGGCAGAACATGATTTTCGACTTAACCGGTAAATTTTATATTTGTCAAAATTACACTGTTTTTAGTCTCTTTGTGACTAATATGTAGTGTGATAAAATAACGCTTACTTTTTCTTGTCCTAAGATAGGTGATGGCAGCTGTTAGTCAAAATGATTTGCAAACCACAAGTCCCAGATTTAGTAATTGCTCAGCGAGTCTCATCAGCAAACCTGTTTGATTACTAATTAATGCAAGCTGGCACAGAACGGGACTCTCCCCTCCCACCATTCACTTAATCGTGTTATATTAAGCTCCTTGGCTGGGTCACACCAACCTTATTATAAACATCTCATACTGGAACAATTCCTGAAATAGCATAGTCACACATACACTTCTAAAAACTCACTGGGCTCTTCTGTTTCACTGATCATATGAAGTCTGGTTTTCCTCTCAGAGACGAGGAGAGGACGTGAAATCTCTAAATGCAAGAATTCAGGTGATCCTCGGGGAGGGAGACAAACCACAAGAGACTCTTAATCTTAGGAAACAAACTGAGGGTTGCTGGGTAGTGGGCGGAAGGGATGGGTGGTGGGTTATGGACATTGGGGAGGGTATGTGCTATGGTGAGTGCTGTGAATTCTGTAAGACCGAGGATTCACACACCTGTATTCCTGAAGCAAATAATACAATATATGTTAATAAAAAAAAAAACCTCAGGTGGTCCCATGTTCTTGGGTGTCTACAAAACCCCATAACTGCTTTCCACTCACACACATGCCTAATGACTAAGGCTGGAAATGACAGTTCAGGAACTTAGGTATCTAAAAGGCCCCTCTGAAAACAATTCTAGGATTGGCTTGTGGTGAAAGCAGCATCTCTGGGGGGACCTAGCTTTATCACCACAAGCATAGAGAGTTTGGGGCAGGGGGTGAGGAGAAGACGGAGGCTGCCCCTGGCATGGCTTTTCCCTGCTTAGAAAAGGACTTTCTTGACCTTAAACGACTAAAAAAGGGCAGCATCGGCCAAAGTTTAGGTGTTTAGTTGGGGGAAAACTCACCACCTTATTTTCACTTTACCAGCACTCTAAGAACCGTCTTCTGAAAACAGACCGCAGAGCCGAGGCCCGCAGGAGCCGGCGAGGGGCCGGAGCTGATCCCGGCCGGCTTTATGGGGCAAGCGCAGAGACGAGCTTCAGCTGGAGAAGAGCGAAGCCTGCGATCAGCGGCACCTGCCGTCTTGGTCCACGCTGAGATCCTGGGAGCCGGAGCGGGAGAGCCGGAAAGGAAGGGGGACCCTGCTTGGGCCAGAGCGAGGCCATTTGGGTGTGCTCCCCGCCCTGGTAATAAAATAAACATCACCCAGTACATACTGTCTGTAATCAGGATGGAAAAAAGTCACTTTCTAACTTAAATTCCTTATGTTTCTGTTGGGCCAAGTGCTGGACGGTTTTGTTGTTGTTGTTTTATAAGATTTTATTCATTTATTTGACAGACAGAGGTCACAAGTAGGCGGAGAGGCAGGCAGAGAGAGAAGGGAAAGCAGGCTCCCCGCTGAGCAGAGTCGGATGCGGGGCTCGATCCTAGGGCCCTGGGATCATGACCTGAGCCGAAGGCAGAGGCTTTACCCACTGAGCCACCCAGGCACCCTGGACAGATTCACTAAAGACATCCTCGTGACCTCTCTTAAGAGACCGTCTCCAGTTGGGCAGACGCAGTATGACGACTACACAAAGTGCAATAATTAAGCAAAGAAATGCCCGAGCGGTTCGTTCAACCCCGCGGAGGGCAGCACCGGGAGAGGCCAGCGGGAGCTGACAAGTGTTTTCCAAGTAGGTGGACGCCGCGAAGTGCCCGGCAGCGCTGGGTAAACAGAACCGGGAGGCAGGTGGGAGACTGCAGAAGACTGAAATGCCAAGTCCGCTTAGGGAAGATGCAGGCAGATTCAGACACGCAGGACATTTCTTTGGAAGGCCATTTCCCCTCCAGAGGGGAGGACAGACACCTTAAAAACAAAACAAACAAACAAGCAAACCAGCTTCAGGGTTCTCCACATACAATATGAGACATCCTAACTGGAACATTTTGTTCTCAAGCTGTCCGCTTTGCTTACTGCCCCCCTGGGCTTCTCTAGCCAGACCCTGCCGTCCCTAATCACATGCTTCACAGCCTGGAGCATGGGTGATTTCCTACTTCTCTTCTATTTTCTCTCTTCCTTACCCCGCCTGGGGATCTCTGAAAATCTATTTTTGTGATATCTAGATTTTTATATTTGCTCCTGTTCCTGTGGGTCATTGTTTCTGTCCCTAGAGAAGAGGGAGACGTGTAGTAGTTCAGAGTTGGGGCTCTGGATTCAGATACCCTGAGTTCAAACCCCAGCTCTGCCCAATTGGTTTTGGGACCTCTGACAAATTACTGAACTCCGTGTTTTGGTTTATTTGCAAAATCAGCACAATGAATGACCTCCTAGGTTTGCTGCAGGGATGAAATGAGATAGCACATGTATGATGCACCTTCTGAAGCTCCTTTAACGTATTCAGATATTAAATGCACTCTTGGGATGCCTGGGTGGCTCAGTCGGTTGGGCACCTGCCTTCAGCTCAGGTCATGATCCCAGGGTTCTGGGATGGAGCCCCACGTCAGGCTCCTTACTCAGCAGGGAGACTGCTTCTCCCTCTGCCTGTTGCTCCTCCTACTTGTGCTCTCTCTCTCTCTAAAATAAATAAAATCTTAAAAAAAAAAAAAAAGTACTCTTAAAGCACAATAGAGTACCCAGAAAGAAATAACCAATTAACTCATTCCTCTCACTGACTTGCTCTGCTTAATTTCCCATAAAGTGAACTATCGTAACATCTATGCTTGTGACCGTCTTATCAATCCACAGATACCGAAACTAGCAACACCCAAAAGAGATTTCCCTCCTAGTCATAAAGGAAGCCAGTGGTGGAGCCAAAAATAATATTAAAATTCTGAATCCACTAGACCATATCACCTGTCTGGCAAATTGTACTCTTACTTCCTGCTCCCGGAAGTGTATTACACCTGATGTTTCTCAAAGTAGCGAAAGGAAGAGCCTAAACAATAAATTCCAATGGATGTGCAATGAATTAGATGAATATATTGTTCCATTATTTATTTACTGTTTGCCTCATAGGATTCTAAGAGAATGTGCTCATATTGTGATCTCTGCCGTGGACAGCACAAGCTGGTGATGCCTGTTGCCTGTCCCAAGGCAGCCAGAAACATGCGTCTCCACCAAAACAGCTTCTCCCACCCAAACACGTGCTTTGTGAACAGAGGAACAGAGAGAGTAGAAAGGGATAAAATGCAGATTCAACAACAACAAAAAACAACAAAACAAAACCAAGACTGGTCTACGGGTTTTGAATACTCTAGAGAGAGTTAATGACAGCATGGTGTATCCTTGCCAAGTCATATCCCCTTAAGGCACGCTGACCAGGCTGGGCCCCTGATGTTGCCAGACCTGAAAGTAACTGCCTTTCTTGTATCCGAGAACCACTGAGGGACACTGCAAGGAAATGCAATCTTATTTTACGTACATGAGAAAAAAAGAAAAGAAAAGAAGAAAAAATTTTCAAATAATGCATATCCCTTTTTTCTTCTTCATCTTCTTTTTTTTTTAATTTATGAGAGAGACAGAGAACACAAGCAGGGGGGAGGGGCAGATGGAGAGGGAGAAGCAGGCTCCCCACTGAACAGGGAGCTGGATGTGGGACTTGATCCCAGTCCCTTAACGAACTGAGTCACCCAGGCACCCCGCATATCCCTTTCTAACTCAGTCTTTATGTGATGTTGGTAGACATTAGCCAGAAGCTCGGTCTCTGAGATTAACTCTGCTTAATCCAAGCGACTCACTTTGTCCAACCAAAAGTAGATTGGAGGGGGTGGAAGAAGGGGGGGGCACTATTAGAAGAAAGGAAAGAAAACTGTTTCATAGAAGACTCCTTCAGTATAGCCAAACATAACATGCACTTTATTTTTCAAAGCCCACTCTATGTAAAATGCACTATGTCTTATAATATACTCTGTAATGCTCTTATATTCTATGTGTCATCCTCTTTAAATTTCTTTTAATTAAACTTCAGTAAACAATACCAACATCTTCAGGAAGCCAACTTTTGTAAAGATACTATCCTGGAAAGAAAAGGATTGGAAAGTAAGTGATCTATGGGTCCCGCTCTGAAGTGAACATTTTGAAAAAAAAATTTGGCGATTCCTTTTTAGAGGGAAGTGGAAATAAAGCAAGGCTCTGAAGATACTATCAAGATGCATACTAGCTGAATGAAAATCATCTGCTGCCTTTCCACATCTATCCAGACGCAGAGCAGGAGTAACAATTCTCGTTTGGCTCTGTACTTCTGTACCTTCCGCTGGCTCTTGCTGGGGATGGTCATGGCTTCCTAAAGCCATCATGCCAACACCAGGGGCTGCTCCCTTCTTCTACTGTTTCTCTTCACCCTGCCCACACCTTCATGGATGAAAATCTTTTCAGCCTCCCCTTTTAAAAAGTGCCGTCTGTTTGCTAAGGGACTTTGACTGATATACCCGAAGAGATAATTTTGGCTTTCATATAAATTTCCAAAGCCCAAAATGGTTGTTATCCACATTATACAAAAGACACTTCTCTTGTTTTTTTTTTTTTCTTTTTTTTAAGATGTTATTTGTTTATTTGAGAAAGAGTGGATGAGCTGGGGATACAGGCAGGGGGAGAAGGAGAAGGACAAGCAGACTCTGCTGTGCGGGGACCCTGATGTGGGGCTCCATCCCAGGACCCTAGGATCATAACCTGAGCTGAAGGCAGAAGCTTTACTGACTGAGCCACTCAGGGGTTCCCATAGTACCTCTCTTAAAATATTTCGGTTTTGTTTTTAAACTCTGTGTAGCCTTTTGATTGGTTGTGTACATATAGATAATTGAAAGAAGGAAATTTGACTAAAAGAAAAAAAAAACACAACTTCTTCAACCTTATTTTTGAAAATTTTGTTAGCTATTGCCAAATCGGTTTCCATAGAGATTATATCAATTTATCATCTCGCCAACAATCTGTGCGCCTGCTTTGTTCCCTACACTCTCATCACACACAATGTGTTGATCTTTGCCAATCTTATAGGTGAAATATGGCATCATGCCATTTTAATTTGCATTTCTCTACTTATGACAGTTTCATGTCTTAAAAGCCATTTATATTTTTATTATCTGTTTGTTTGTATTCCTTGGCCATTTGTCAATAGGGGCTTGATTTTATAAATTTACAAAAGTTCTTTATATATTAAGAAATTCATTTCTTTTTAACATGCATTAGCAATTTATTTGTACAACTGTCATTTCTATATTTGGTTTTTGCTATTTTTTGCCATGCAGACTTTTTTTTTTAAATACAGTCAAATTTCAACTTTTCTATGTGAATTCTGAGTTTGTGTTAACCTTAGGAAGGCCTTCCTGGCTCCAAAATCACACACACAAAAAAAATTCTCATTTTTTTGATAATAATTTCATGATTGAATACATTTGAATTTATTGTGGTATTTAGGGAAATAGGATTTCACCTTCATTACTTTTCAAAGGGCTACCAAATTTTTCAAGGAATTTAACCTACAGATATATTTGCACATATTTACAAATATAAATATAAGACTGTATTTATTATAATATTTTGTTTGGAATGGTAAAATATGAAAACAGTCTTTTCATCCTTCAAAAAGATACTGGTTATATAAATCACAGTTCATTCACACATTAGAATAAAATACAGATGTTTAAAAGGAAGATATTTTATAAGCGCTAATATGGAATCCCAAAATTATATAGTCGTTATAAATCGATTCTTTTTTTTCCCTTTTTTTCCTTAAATTTATTTATTTGACAGAGAGATCACAAGTTGGCAGAGAGGCAGGCAGAGGGGGTTGGGGAAGCAGGCTCCCTGCTGAGCAGAGAGCCCGATTCGGGGCTCGATCCGAGGACCCTCAAATCATGACCTGAGCCGAAGGCGAGGCTTAACCCACTGAGCCACCCAGGTGCCCCTATAAATTGATTCTAAGATAAAGGACAGTACTTACATCATTTTTTATTTTGATTAAATCATTTTGATTAAATCATTTTGATTAAACACAAAACAAAACAAATAGACACATAAATACAGAAGAAACTAGAGACAATGATAACCTTGGAAAGGAAAATTGGCAGTTTAAGGAAGGGGTAGAAGAGAGATTTAATTACTTATACCATATCTATGTAAAATATTATCATTTTAAATAAATACTAAAAAAAGTATAAAACAACAGACTTTTAAAATTCAGGTCATTATTTTTGGGTAGTTGATCTGTTACCTTTTCATGTAGATTTGTAAGATATTGTCATTTACAGTGTTGAAATCTGCTGATTTTATTTATTTATTTTTAAAGATTTTATTTATTTATTTGACAGGCAGAGATCACAAGCAGACAGAGAGGCAGGCAGATAGAGAGAGAGGTGGAAGCAGGCTCCCTGCTGGGGAGATAGCCCCACACGGGGCTCGATTCCAGGGCCCTGGGATCATGACCTGAGCCGAAGGCAGAGGCTTTAACCCACTGAGCCATCCAGGTGCCCCAGAAACCTGCTGATTTTAAAATCAGCAAAATTCTTTTTTAACATGTGTATGAAAATGTGGATCAGTAGCACCCTCTGCTGGTAATGAGTTGAAATTCAAGACCCAGATCATTAATAAACCTACCTAAGATTTCTCTTGTGCTCTACTTTGTGATTAGTTTCGAGTGCTCAAATATTATGTCATAAGAATGATAGCATTTTATATCACAATTTTTAAAAATCACTGTCAGAATTTGCTGAAGTTAAAAATAATCACACATTTTTGTAGTGGTCCATAATTCTATCGTTTTAAGTGTTGTGTGAGTCCAGAACTCCACTTTTCATATGGGAATATTGAGAATAAAATAAAATCTACTTTTAATAATAGTTATCACTAATTTGTACAAAAGTGAGCATGACTTTATGTTTGTCTTGTCAGTCTGTATATTTTCCTCATGTTCTCAGCATTATAATTAATTCATTTGACAAATATTGATGACTTTGTTTTCCAAGCATGTCTTAGTTCTGAGGATACACAATGAACAAAAAAGACAAACATCTTGCTTCATGGAACTTACTTCCTACCAATGGAGACATCAAGTTAACATAACTGACACAAATATACAGTATGTTACACTCTGATAAATATTGAACACAAAAAATAATAATAATAAAGGGAATATGGTGAATGAGTTTGGAGAAAGGCTTGCAATTGTAGATGGTGAGCCACAGAAGAGCTCACCAGAAGGTTGACTTGAATAAAGACCTTTAGAAAGTGAAGGAGCTAGTCAGAGGAAATGCATCAAGGCAGAAGAGCAAGTAAAAAGGTCCTGAGGCATAAACTGCCTGGTATGTTTGAGAAACAGAAAGGAGGTCACTGTGACTAAAGTGAAAAGAATAGAAAAGAATAGTAGGAAATGAGGTTATTGCATCAGTGGAAGAGAAAAATTATGTAGGGCCTTAGGATTATAGAAGGACATTAACTTCTACTGAGTGAGATGGGAAGCCAGTGGAAAGATTTTAAGGAGAGAGATAAGTGCTCTGCATAAATGTGTAAATTGCAAAGGGTCGAGGGTAGAAAGGGTGCGATTAGATGTTTATAACAATAATCCAGGCTAAGAAATGACAATAAGAAATCATAGGTAGACTTGAGTTTCTAAAATGGTGGAGGAATAGGAGACCATAGTTTTGTCTGGTCTCAGAAATTCAGCTAGATAGCTACCAAATCATTCCAAACACCTATGAACTCTATCAGAGAGCTAAGAAAAGAATTTCTGCAATTCCACAATTAGAAAATCAACCACTTTCTGCAAGGTAGGTGTGGAGAAGTGAATCCAAGGCAAAATATTGGAAGATAAACTGTGAGGAGCGGGAGTGTCTGGAAGCCAGCTATTGGAAAGTGATAAAGCAGCAGAGTGCAAAATCAGATCTTTCAGAAATCTGCTGTAATGAGAGGTGTTCTGTCTGAAAAGCACTCAGGTGGCAAAGTGGGGCAGAATCCCAGATGGGACAGTGTGGTCTTAGGATCTCCAAGGTCACAGGAAGACTGGGGGTGCCTAGCATGATGGAGATTTCAAGCATTGGAGTGGGGAAGCTGGCTGCAATCATTGAGCCTAGAAATGGGCTCTGAGTTTAGGGTTGCCAGGTACCCCACATTGCAGCATGGTCAGGCAACTGCTCTCCAGGCAGGTGTCCAACAAGTGGAAGAACTAATGAGACAACCCCTCTTCTGCCAGGAGGAGTGGTGCAGGTATGCACCTCGGGAGTGTGCAGGGTTTGATAACTCAAAGTGGGTCCCATGCCTGAGATAGAAACACTGGGTCACTAGGCTGGGGGAGCATGCAGTGCTGATGGAGACCAGGAAGACATGGGGTCATGAACTGCTTTTCCTTCATTGACTGCTTTTCCCCTATGGAGCACTGAGGAGTGGTGGGTGTGAACTTTTGACTCTAGGGCCAGAGATTGGGAGGCTGCCATTTTCATTCTTATCCTCTAAAGTGGCACAGAAAACATTCAGGGACCAAAAGCCACACAGAGGAATCCTGAGCCACTTACACTGAGCCAGGCCCCCTGGCAAGGGCAGTGCAGTTCCACCTGGGGCAAAGATACCTGAGAATCAACACAACAGGCCCCTCTCCCAGAAGATCAACAAGAACTTACAATTAAAACCAAGTTTACCGACCATACAGAACTGCAATACTCCAGGGCTAAGGGAAAATAGTACATAGAATTCATGGTTTTGTTCTCATAATTCTTTAGTCTTTCAATTTTAATTTTTTTCTCTTTCCTTTTCAACCAATTTCTTATTTTGTCAATTCTTTTTTTAAGAATCTTTTTAAATTTTCATTTTTACAGTTACATTCTATTCTTTCATTGTACATAATTTTGTTTTTGTACATATAAAAGTTTTTCTTTCTTTATAATTTTGGAATGCAATTTCTTCTAACAGACAAAAGTACACCCAGAATCTAGTGTATTGCTCTGTTTTCATCACTGATCTGATTATATTCTCTATTCTTTAAAGTCTTTCTTAATTTTTATCTTTATAATTACATTCTATCTTTTCATTGCGTTTAATTTTATTTTTGCATACATAAATTATTCTTTCTTTACAATTTTGGGATCCAGTTTTCTAAAAAACACCAAAATACACACAGGATCCAGTGTATTGCTCTGTCCTATTCAACTGATTATATTCTCTCTCTCTCTCTCTCTTTAAATTTTTACTTATTTACTTATTTGGTTTGGGGTCTCTTCTAATTTGTTTAGTAGGGATTGTTGTTGCCATTTCAGTATTTTGTTCTCTCGTTCATCCATTCTTCTCTGGACAGAATGACAAATGGAAAAACTCACCTCAAAAAAGAGAGCAAGTGGCAGTCCGGACTGCCAGGGACCTAATCAGTATGGACATAAGTAAGAACTAGAGTTCAGAATACCAATAATAAAAATACTAGCTAGACTTGAGAAAAGCATAAGACGACACTAAAGAAGCCCTTTCTGGAGAAATAAAAGAACTAAAATCCAATCAAGATGATATTGAAAAGGCTAATAATGAGGTACAATAAAAAAAAAAAAAACGGAGGCTCTAACATCTAGGATAAATGAGGTAGAAGAGAGAAGTAGTGATATAGAAGACAAAATGATGGAGAATAAAGAGGCTGAGGAAAAGAGAGCTAAAGACTAGTGGATCATGAAGAGAGGATTCAAGAGATAAGTGATACTATAAAGAGAAACAATATCAGAATAATTGGGATCCCAGAAGAAGACAAAAAAGTGTGCAGAAGGTATATTGAAGCAAATTATAGCAAAGAACTTCCCTAAGCTGAGGAAGGAAACAGGCATTTAAGTCCAGGAGGCACAGAGAAAACCCCTCAAAAAAAAAAAAGGGCCAGCACCTTGACATATAACAGTGACGCTTGCCAATCTCAGAGACAAAGTGAAGACCCTGAAAGCACTTCGGGACAAGAGGTCCCTAACCTAAAAAGATAGAAATATTAGACTGGCAGCAGACCTATCCACAGAGACCTGGCAGGCCAGGAAGGATTGGCATGATATATTCAGGGTACCAAATGTGAAAAATATGCAGTCAAGAATATTTTATTCAGCAAGGTTGTCATTCAAAATAGAAGAGATAAAAAGCTACCAGGACCAACCCCCCCCCCCAAAACAACAACAAAAAAAAAACAAAAAAACAACCCCCCCCCAAAACCTAGAAGAATCTGAACACTAAACCAGCCTTGCAAAAAATATTAAAGGGGATCCTTTAAGTGAAGAAAGAGAACAAAAGTAACATAGACCAGAAAGGAACTGAGATGATATACAGAAACAGTGACTTTATAGGTAATATGACGTCACTAAATTCATATCTTTTGACAGTTACTCTGAATATAAATGGACTAAATCCCCAATCAAAAGACACAGGATATCAGATTGGATAAAAAAGCAAGACCAAAACCCATAAGATACCTAGAAATAAAATCTAACCAAAGAGGCAAAGATTCTGTACTCAGAAAACTATAGAACGCCCATGAAAGAAATTGAGGAAGACAGAAAGAAATGGAAAAAGTTCCATGCTCATGAATTGGAAGAACAAATATTATTAAAATGTCTATGCTACCTAAAGCAATCTACACATTCAATGCAATCCCTATCAAAATACCATCAACTTTTTTCACATTGCTGGAAAAAATAATCTTAAAATTTGTCTGGAACCAGAAAAGATCCCTCATAGCCAAAAGAATGTTGAAAAAGAAAACCAAAGTGGTGCATCACAATTCTGGACTTCAAGCTCTATTACACAGCTGTAATCATCAAGACAGTATGGTACTGGCACAAAAACAGACACGCAGATCAATGGAACAGAATAGAGAACCCAGAAATGGACCCTCAACTCTATGCCCAGCTAATCTTAAATGAAGCGGGAAAGAATATCCAATGGAGGGACGCCTGGATGACTCAGTTGGTTGGGCGGCTGCCTTCGGCTCGGGTCATGATCCCAGCGTCCTGGGATCGAGTCCCACATCGGGCTCCTTGCTTGGCGGGGAGCCTGCTTCTCCCTCTGCCTCTGCCTA
>NC_081562.1:69116193-69122980 GCF_022355385.1 Mustela nigripes
TCGATCCCAGGACGCTGGGATCGAGTCCCACATCGGGCTCCTTGCTTGGCGGGGAGCCTGCTTCTCCCTCTGCCTCTGCCTGCCACTCTGTCTGCCTGTGCTTTCTCTCGCTTCTCTCTCTATGACAAATAAATAAATAAAATCTTTAAAAAAAAAAAAAAGAATATCCAATGGAAAAAAGACAGTCTCTTCATCAAATGGTGTTGGAAAAAGTGGATAGCCACACGAAGAAGAATAAAACTGGACCAATTTCTTATAGCATACACAAAAATAGACTCAAAATGGATGAAAGACCTAAATGTGAGACAGGAATCCGTGAAAATCCTAGAGAACAGAGGTGGCAACCTCTTTTGGACTCAGCTGCAGGAACTTCTTGCTAAACATGTCTCCAAAGGCAAAGGAAACAAAGGCAAAAATAAACTTTGGGACTTCATCAAGATAAAAATGTTTTGCACAGCAAAGAAAAAAGTTGTCAAAACCAAAAGACAACTGACAGAATGAGAGAAGATATTTGCAAATGTATTATCAGATAAAGAAGGACTAGTATCCAAAATCTATAAAAAACTTATCAAACGCAACATCCAAAGAACAAATAATTCAATCAAGAAATGGGCAGAAGACATGAACAGACATTTCTCCACCAAAGAAGACATACAAATGGCCAACAGACATATGAAAAAGTGTTCCACATCACTCAGCATCAGGGAAATACAAATCAAAACCACAATGAGATACCAGCAAACACTGGTCAGAATGGTTAAAATTAATAAGTGAGGAAATGAGAGATGTTGACAAGAAAGGAGAATGCTCTTACACTGTCTGTTTGTGGGAATGCAAGCTAGTGCAGTCATACTGGAAAACAGTATGGAGGTTCCTCAAAAAGTTGAAAATAGATCTACCCTATGACCCAGCAATTGCACTGCTAGGAATTTACCCCAAAGATACAAATGTAGTGATTCAAAAGGGAACCTGCACCCCAATGTTTATAGCAGCAATGTCCACAATAGCCAAACCATGGAAAGAGCCCATCGACAGATGAATGGATAAGAAGATATGGAATATATATACAATATTACTCAGCCATCAAAAAATGAAATCTTGCCATTTGCAACAACATAAATGGAACTAGAGAGTATTTTGCTAAGTGAAATAAGTTAATCAGAGAAAGACAATTATCATATGATCTCACTGATAAGTGGAATTTAATAAACAAAACAGAGGATCATATGGGAAGGGAGGGGAAAAATAGAACATGATGGAATCAGAGAGGAACAAACCATAAGAGACTCTTAATCATAGGAAACAACCTGAGGGTTGCTGGAGAGGACGGGGTTAGAGGAATGGGGTAACTGGGTAATGGGCATTAAGGAGGGCATGTGATATAATGAGCACTGGGTATTATACAAGACTGAAGAATCACTGAACTCCACCTCTGATAATACACTCTATGTTGATTAATTGAATTTAAATAAAAAACTAAGCACAAATAAAAAAATTGTTGAATAACCTGTGAAAGAAATCATAGATAGATAGATGATAGATAGATAGATAGATAGATAGATAGATGATAGAGTTATGTGCTGCTAAAAAAGGCACGATATACTGGTTGACCCAGACCTACTGTGGGGTACAAGAGTATCAGAAGAGTGAAGAATGACTTCAGAATTTTGAACTGAGCAACAGGAGGACTGTAGCTATCATTAACTGAGATGGTTTAGAGGGAGGAAGGAATCTCAGAAGCTCAATTTCAGAATGTGGAGCTTGAGTTGTTACTAAATATTCAACTGGGGGTTGTTAAATAGGTGGTGGGTGTATGGTCTAGATTATGGGGAGATCATTTATGGATTACGGCTCACAGGTATAAATATGGGCATCCTCAGTATCAAGGCGGCATGGAAATCTTCAGGTTCCATTGAGATAGCCAGCCAGTGAAGGTAAGCAAAAGGGAGAAGTCTGATGCCTGAGCCTCAACATGTGTCAACTTTTAACAGCCAGTGTGAGGAGAGGAGGTAGAGCCAACAAAAGAGACTGAAAAGGAGCACAGGAAAGGATTTCAAGGAAGAGAAATGGCTAGGAAATGACCTTTGATTAACCATAAGGGAGGAAGATATTGGTGACTTGACAAGAGAAATTTCATTATGATGTGTTCCAAAGTAAATGGTAGGAGAAAAATTAGAGTGTCTGAATATGGACACTGCTTTTTTTTCTTTTTTCTTTTAAAGACTTATTTATTAGAGAGAGAGAGAGAGAGCAAGAGAGCAGAAGCAGGGGGAGGGGCAAGGGGAGGAGAAGCAGACTCCCCACTGAGCAGGGAGCTGATGTGGGACGGGGAACATGACCTGAGATGAAGGCAGAGGCTTAACTGACTGAGCCACCCAGGCATACCTGGACACTGCCTTTTAAGCATTTGTTGTGACTTCTATACAACACCGTGCCTATAGTTAACGGGATGGTGCTGCGTACTTAAAAATACAGGAGGCTACCCTTGCCTGTGCCTGCCCCAGCCAGTGGTTCTCCATTCACCTGCACCCAATGAGATGCACCACGCACAGAGGTGAGAGAATTGGCGACCAGCCTTGGACGGGGCTGCTGTGCCTAGCGCTGCTCCCTCCCATGCAGATCTATTCAAACCAACACCTGCTGTAACACTTTCAAGGAACTCCTCCCAGAATACCTCCACTTTCATAAATCCAGCTAATGCCACCACCGTGGCAACAGGGGGTGCTCTGCTGGCAACAGCCAGTCTCTCCATGATCTCCTTCTTCCTTCTACATCTCTCTGTGAAGAGACTCGGACCAAGAAACGTCTATACTTCTCCATCTTCTAAAGACAATCAGTGTTGTCTAGACAACCTGTGACAAGGGAAAAACAGGTCTTCAACGAATCTGCTAATTCCATACCTTATTGTGTTGACACAGAAAATACGGAGGATCCCAAATCTGATTAGTTTGAAGAATATGTGAAGTGTCTAGCTAGGTCATGTCTTTTAAATCTACTGGAGTTTCATGTATAAGATGAAGAGACAACATCCAAGAATTGTTAAGAGATGATTTCTTTAAATGTCACTTAAGAAGTATGGACATATAAAATTCTACCTTGAAAATGAGAATAGATTTTATCTTAGTTAGATATAAAGGATGGGATGTGAACAGTTCCTGTTTTCATTTGGTTCATTAAATCTTTAAGGCCAGGAAACAGGTAATACAAAAAGCTTCCATGATTCTATTTATATGTAAACTAGAAGAAATTTCCAGGTGTGCTGTAAATCCTCAATGCATTGCTTTAGCTGTCCTAATTTAATGCATATGTACTCCAGATAAAGTTCTACATTGTTTAAAAAAATAATAAAATAAAATAAAAGTTTTACATTGTTAAGCTGTCACTATTTCTTGGGAACTGAACTCTTTTCTCTAAGAATTGCATTTTTTAAAAAAATTTATTTATTTGACAGACAGAGATCACAAGTAGACGGAGAGGCAGACAGAGAGAGGAGGAAACAGGCTCCCTGCGAAGCGGAGAGCCCGATGTGGGGCTCGATCCCAGGACCCTGGGATCATGACCTGAGCCGAAGGCAGAGGCTTTAATCCACTGAGCCACCATTTGATTTTTCCTATAGTATGAGAATGCATTTGATTTTTCCTATAGTAACTGACATGTGCCAGGGCAATGATGGATTGGAATCTACCCTCGACTGAAGTATAATGAATATATTTTGCTTGTATACTGATGACTTACTGCTATTCAACAAGAGGGCCAGATTTATTTAGCTAAACTGATTCCAAAGATTCGAAGTACACTGACCTCCAGGAATTTCAAAATGCTTTTTATTTCTGCAGATGTTGAATACTTTTTATAATTAAAAAAATGATCTTTTACAAAAGTAAAATTGACAAATCTTGAAATTATAAAGGCAAAACATGTGCAGGAACAAAATCTTAAATCAAGTATTTTGGAAGTGAAGACTGGAAGCTTGCTTACATTAAATTCCAAAAACTTTTATGCTCTTTCTGTAAATATATGCTTTTTAAAACTCTGAATCAGGATAGCCACGTTTGGAACACTTCCTGTTAGTTAATATTTTTAGATAGAACCTGGTCCTAAGTCTAAAGTTTGTTGGATTCTGGAAAGTAAATCTTTTCACAACTGCCTCATGCATGGAAAGCTTTTTAAAAAAACACTAAAAGGACTTTTGTTTGCATAGTCATGCCCTGATGCTTAGAAGTTCTAATCTCTTAATACAGCCACAGTAGTCTTGATAACCGAAATCCTTTTTTCCCATGTTTAGGAACCAACACCAGAACAACCATATCCAACAGATGTCAAGTTACTGTGTGTGTGAATGAACATTCTATTTTGCTTCATACCTAAAGGCTGTATATCTATTTTGGATTATATATTGTGTTTGTGTAATTATGCTTTGATTCATAGTAACTTCTCACATTATAGAATTGTTCTGCATTGAACATAAACTATAAATAAAAAATTTCTGAAAGAGCAAAAAAAGAAAAAATACTGGAGGGTAGTCTTCATGTAAAGTATTCTGATGACCACCCTCCCCAAAAAAGGAGGGACACCTGGGTGGCTCAGTCGGTTAAGCCTTCAACTCTTGACCTCAGGGTTGTGAGTTTGAGCCCCACACTGGGTGTTAAAAATAAAATCTTTGAGGGCACCCGAATTGTGCATTCGGTTAAGCATCTGCCTTTGGCTCAGGTCATGATCCCAGGGTCCTGGGATGGAGACCTGCATCAGGCTCCTTGCTCAGATGGTCTGCCCACACACCCCCTGCCCCCCACTCCTCCTCTCTCTCTCTTTCTCAAATAAAAACTTTAAAAAAAAATAAAGAAAAGGGATATAAGGAAATATATATGTTTATTATCTTGATTATGGTGATGGTATCACAGGTACATTCATATGTCCGAACTCATCAAATTTTAAGTATTAGATATGTGAAGTGTTTGTATATTCACTATACATCAATAAGATGGCAAGAAAAGAAAAAGAAAGGAGTTTGCTATAAAAGGAAGAAAAGAAATGGACACCACCAGCAGGAGAAACAGAGTCAAGGGAGCTTTGGGCTTTGCTATTTTTTATAGGGGAGAGAAATAACGGCACATCTGCACATTTATGGGAATGATCCAGTCCAGAGGGGAAAGATGAGGCTGCAGAAGACAGAGCTGGGAATGGCATACCCGTCCCTTAGTCTGTGTCAGGGGGTAAGACCTAGGTCCTGGGGGCTCGGGCTTAGCTAGCTGCAGAGGCAGCCCATCCACAGGCCAAGGGAAGGAATTACATACGGGCACAGACACAGATAGGCAGGTACAGGGGAGAGATGGTGAATGTTCTCTTCTGATTGCTCAGTGATCTCAGCAAAGCCAAAAAGGAGGGAGGGTCTCCTCTTTGAGGAGAGAGGAGAAAGTATAAAATAGCCTAGAGAGAGTGCGAGAGACTACATTCGGGAAGCCAACGAGGGTCGTGACTTATCTAACAAGTACTACTGAGATGTGAAAAAGAGTGAGCAGAGTTGAGAGGGCTGTAAATCAGTGACGCAACAACGAACTAGGTAGGGAGACTGAACTAGGTAGGGCGAAAACACAGGGACCTAAGGATGGGCATGAGGCACAAGGCAGCTGGAGGAGGATCAGCAGGTAGAAGATCCCAGTGGGGTCAGAGAATGGTCAAGGTGGGAGCCGGAAAGGATGAGCTTGAAAGTTAGAAGATGACACTCAAGTACAGAATCCAGAGCCTGAGATATGACAGGGCTGTGATGACTGGTAATGACAAGGCCAAGGGTTTGGAGTGTTCTAGTAACTATGTAAGCCCAGAGTCTATTTTCTTTTTCCAGAGGGAGGGCTCAGATGGCATTTAGTGACTTAGGTGCTCTGTGTATCTGCCTTGTGTATCCTTCCAAAAAAAAAAGCCCTTGAGTGGTTCAGGTTTCCAGATTATACACTAGAAAGCCACAAAACACACAGAAGACCTTTTTAAATGGAAGAAGCTATTTCATTCCTCCCAAATGTGCAATCATAAATACTTGAACTAGAGCCCTATTTTGTTTGCAGGGCAAACATATTTTTATTTCTCCTGCCTGGCAGGTAAAAATTAGTGTTAGCTTTGTGTTACATAAATATTGCACTCACTTTCTTGTTTTTATGTTATACAAAATGGAATCACTTATTCACCATGACTTTCCCCCCATAAAACGACTCATGAAGTAACTAGCACAGAGAGTTAAATAATAAATTAAACACTCAATGTGAAAACCTGGGCATGTTCTGCTTACCTAAATGAACAGATTTGGCTTTGACATATTACAGGAAAAATGCCATGTCTCAGACAAGAGCTTCTGCTCTTGAAAATCAGTGAGCAGGTATGAAACTGTTACAAAGGTAGAATGATCCTGACCGCTATAATATATGCCAGCTCTGAACAGGTCATAAGAAGAAGACAACAATACTGACACCTTTATTAAACCTCTTTCATTTCTTTGTCCATTCAGAGTCTACCATATCTTGCTGGGACAAAACTGGGCTAAATTTCCTGACACTCAACCAGGTGCTATTTTTTTTTCTTTTTAAAATCAGCAATGACCACAGAGTGCTGAGATTTATTCTTTTCACCGATTGGGTCAGAAGGGGCTCACAGGGGCGCCTGGGTGGCTAGTGGTTAAGCGTCTGCCTTCAGCTCAGGTCGTGATCCAACCCCACAGTGGGCTCCCTGCTTGGCGGGAAGCTTGCTTCAACCTCTCCTCCCCATTTGTGTTCCTTCTCTTGTTGCAGCTATCTCTGTC